>NC_090247.1:24915777-25035703 GCF_037325665.1 Littorina saxatilis
ACTTTGCTGGCTTCGATATGTAAGACACAGTAATTATTAGTTTGGAAGTTACACACCTTTCGCACTCGAAACCAGGTTGACTACCGGACTGCAGAATGCTGGCGTAACACACGGCGATTTTTCTGCCGTAACACTTCCCCCGGCGTGAGGATGTGAAGGAGTCAAAGAAATAAGCTGTCAAATGGGAACTTCAAATGGGTATCCAAATTAACTGTGGGTGCGGTCGGATCTATACTTTGTCGGATCTATACTTTGCAATTGCTTTAGTTCAGAGAACCGGGAACGTAGAAGAAGAAGAAGAAGAAGTTCAGAGATCGATCATTGCAACGGAACCACACAATTGGCTAAAAGGGAGTGATTAATTGCAGCAAGTATAAAAAGGACGCTGAGATTCATGCCCTGAATCCATTGCAGCCTGAGGAAGAACCAGGGAAGTCAGGTCATCTCACTCCACCAAAGCTCAGGTATAACATCAAACCTTTTCTCTCTTCATTTGGCAGTCTTTATTTTTGAATGCTTCAGTTTGCGACGAAATATGTTCCGTTTTGAGTTCGCTGTTGGTTGAACGGAAGACAGTTTCACAATGAGGACTATTGCTGTGTAGAGATTAATTTCTGGTGGAAATATTGAAGGAAAAAAAGAGTATGCCTTTTCTGTTTTGATTTCACTGTTTGTTTTACTGAACATAGAGGAAGCATGTCGTATGACAGCATAATGTAAGTCTCACAGGCATTCCCCAGCACCTCACAGACAAACTTCAGAAAGTCCAAAACACAGCAGCTAGACTCATCTTCAGGGCAAAGAAACACGACCACATACAACCACTTATGCAACAACTCCACTGGCTTCCTATATCTTCCCGCATCATACACAAAACCGCCAACATCTGCTTCAACTCTTTCACTGATCTTCACTTTCCTGTCTATCTTTCTGAACTCTTGCATCCTTACATTCCATCCAGACAGCTTCGCTCATCCACTTTCAGCAGAATACTTTCCATCCCACGCACCAAAACCAAAACCACTGGCGATCGTTCTTTCTCCTTTTCCGCTCCGACTCTCTGGAATCAACTTCCCCACCCCATCCGTCACTGTAAAACCTCTTCCACTTTCAAAAAGTCCCTTAAAACCCACCTTTTCAAGTCTGCTTACAATACCTGAAGCACACGCCTGCCTCGTGATATGTTTTTATCTGCCAGCATTCCAATAAACTCACTAGTTAAATATTTTTATTGGGTAGTCTCACATTATTAACACTATATATATGTACTACTGTTGTTTGTAAAATATGTTTTAAACGCTTACTTAATTCTTTTTATGTATTTAAATATTTGTTGAATTTATTGTGTGTGTGTGGGTATGTGTGTGTGTGTGTGTGTGTGTGTGTGTGTGTGTGTGTGTGTGTGTGAGTACATGTGTGTGTGTGTGTGTGTGTGTGTGTGTGTGTGTGTGTGTGTGTGTGTGTGTGTGTGTGTGTGTGTGTGTGTGTGTGTAAGTGTGTATGTGTGCTTGTGTGAGGTTGGGTGTGTGTCAAAATGTGTTGTGCAATATGGCATGAACATCTTTTTAGATTTGTTGTTAAAAATTACAGCTTTGTATACCATGTTTATTATCTTTTACGAAGTAATTATAGGTAAATAGTCTTTTATGTTTTTTATTTGTTCGACCTTCTTAGGATTATGGAGTTTTATGCACTGCCTTTTGTAGTTAACTAAAAAAGTTTATTTGAAATAGTCCATTGTAGTCGGTGTAGGCCTTAAGCTTATTTTAATCGTTTGTCCAGTATTTAATTTAATTCTCTATTTTTGTATGAACTCAAATGTTTAGTGTTCTTAGTATGTCGTGTTAGGCTAAGTTCTATTTAATCAGAGTATGTTTGCGTGTGCTTATACCTAGTGATATTGTAAAGCGCATAGTGCTTTTAGTTATGCGCTATAGAAATCTCCTTAATAAATAAATAAATAAATGATTCCGTATGTATTTTACGACATGTGTGAGCAACAATCACCGAAAGTTTGAAGGCAATGCGTTGAGGAGTTTCTGAGATGTAACGTGTTTTGTCTCATTACCTGCTAAAACAGCTTCAAAAGCCGCCTTTAATGTCTTCTGAGAGGAATAATTATATATAGCTACCTAACGTCTTTGTTAGCCAAGACAGGTGAACAAAACTGGCTGTTTTTAGATGCAAATTTGATGGTTCTTTCCAATTACATGCAATATTTGATCCGTTTTTTTCTGTTCTGATTTCTCTGTTTTTGTTGAGGGGTGGGGGGGGGGGGGGGGGGTCGAATTTCAACGCGGGAACCTTGCTTTTCTGAAATTGATTTAGGTGGTTTTTAGGCTGTTCCATTATTATTTAGAATCCAGGCTCCTGGCAATATGGCGTTAAATACAAAATCCTGCCGTCAAATAATAGACTTTCGTGAGGCTTGACACAAAAAATGAAGTTCCAGAGTTATGTCGTTTCCATACGGTCGACTCGGGAAGATACTCGCCGCGCAATGTATGAAATTGCGTCATGAAGCTCAAATTCGCGATTTTGGAGCCATAACTTACAATAACTAAAAAAAATAAGGGTTAAAAGAGGCCGATCTGCATGAAAGTGTGATGACATGTTTTAGGATGAACGCTCTTTGTAGAGTTGTGGTGTAAAACTGGTAAAGCAATTTCAAACCGGGTAGACGGAGCCTCGAAAATGATACTCACCCTGGTCTACTCATTTCATTTGTTATTCTCGAAAACACTGGTGCTGTTGAAAAGATAATAAGAGAAGATCACTTAATTATAATCAGGGAGATGCAATATGCCCTTGGCATTAAAAGCTCTGCATTTGAAAAGATCTTACACATATATTAATGGCCCCAAAGCGATTTTCCGGTTGGGTACCACATGAACCCAGTGACGGGAAAAAGAGGGGTAGGGCAGAGTGTTGCCTGACAATACTTAAAAAAATCAGCAATGGCTTGTCCAAATCAACATGGAATATCGTCAGTGGTGAAAAAACCTGGATTAATTAGCTCCACTCTGAAACCAAACAACTGTCGTCTGTTCGGATGTTTAACCAGGTGACCCAACCCTTGCCAAGTTCAAATAACAAGAAGCCCTAAAAATTGTTTGCATATTTCGTCGCTAGATCTAGGCATTTAAACACTGTGACTCTTGAGGACAGGCATACAGTCACGTCTGACTGCTGTGTCCACCTCTAATGGTCGAAAAAATTCGAGGCTTGGCACAAACACCGTCCAAAGACAGGTATTCGAGGGCTTATGATGTAAGATGACAACGAACCTGTCTATACTGCCTTTGTGACAACAGATTTCTTGGCACCAAAAGCAGCACTGTTGCTGGTTGCATCCAACCTATTTTCTTGACATCTCCCCATGCTAGTTCAGCCTGTTGTCGGATTTCAAGAAATAGCCGCGGAAACACGGGTAGAGACCCCTGAACACTCTGTCCGAGCCTTCACGAGGGCCATACCAGGTATAGCCGATGTCACGAGGTCCCAGGCCTGAATGAGAACGTTTGAGAGGATGGCCAGTTGGGTGTCGACTAGGGAAAGATTGGTCTAGAAAATGGCCTGGTTAGATTGTTGGTATGTGTTTCCGTGTCTGAGATTCTAAATGATTATGGAACAGCATACGTACAGGCATTGTCTTATGTAAAAATCAATCTGTTTGTTGAATATGACAGGGGAATGAATGGCCTTTTTAGTCATTAAACTGGTTTTACAATAAAACGGTCTCATCAAAAAGATCTGCACTTAAACATATCTGCCAAGTTTTATTGACACAAAAATCAATTGAAATGTCTCCGTTTTGGGGAATAAACAAGAAGTCGTTAATGTGCCTTTATTGTCCTTGTGAAAAGAGTTCTCATTATTTATTTGTTTTACACACATTTCGCGTGTTTCCTTTAAACGTATCATTCATTCGCTTGTGGTTTACTAGCAACCGGCCGAAAATTCCATCAAGCTAAGTTCTTGTTACTAACTGTTTGTCTGTGCACTTAAAAGACCGTTGGGTCGATATATTTGTGATTGTAACGTATTGTTTTGTCAATAACAAACGTTCCAACAACTTACCTTTCTTGTTTTTTTATTTTATTTTAAACGTATCGTCTCAGGTGTAAGTGTCACATGGCAAAACTGCGATTCAAAATTTAGAATTTCATGCATAGCCTTCCAGATGACCTGCGCAGTTGTGTTTTAGTGGGTATGACTTAAAGAAATAGAACGTGACATAAGTACGTGCATCTTCTCTTGTCTTCTCTTCCCTAGACAACTTATCCACCACCATGATGCTGCTTCTCCTTCTCGCCTGTGTGGCTACTGCTGGTAAGTCTTGGCGTTCGTTTTAAGGTTCGTTGGTTAGTTAGATAGTTAGTTAGTTAGTTAGTTAGTTAGTTAGTTATAGTTATTTATAGTTAGTTAGTTAGTTAGTTAGTTAGTTAGTTAGTTAGCTAGTCAGTTAGTGAGTGAGTTAGTGTGTTAGTGAATGAGTTAGTTAGTTAGATAGTTAGTGAGTTCGTTAGTTAGTCAGTCAGTCAGTCAGTCAATGGTTCAATATCGATCAATACCACAACAGAAAGCCCGCGACAGCTTGCCTATGCTGTAATATACAGCTTTTCATCCTTTAATTGTATATACCTTCTCTGACAGCTTTAGCAGCACCCCACGAATGCTACAGCAAAAGGGGAGAGAACGTCATCCAGTTCAACGACCGTAACCAGGACGTCTTCTTCCCTTGCAAGTACTGGGCCCTCAGGCGCCAACAGTGCGGCAAGTACCTCATCAATCTCAGTCCCGGCAACCGCTGGATCTACCCCAAGTACCAGCTGGACACCCTCTGGCTGGGAGTGCAGAACAAGGACACTGGAGACTTCTGGGAAGGAAGAACTACTAACAAGATCGCTGTCAAGGTGAGATTACAATCCACGCGGGGTATGGATTTTAGGGTTAGATCATCTAGCCTCAGGGGCAGAGAGGGGGGAGGGGGGGGGGGGCGGGGAGTTGTAGCCTCTCGTAACATTCGGACACCATTGGCTCTGTGTGGAGAAATACAGGAAACGGAAAAGTTCTAGGAAGGTAGCGGGGACCGGGTGTTGTGATCCTATGGTCACGCCGGATTCGAATCTGGGACGGACACGGGTCAACTAAGGAAGGAAGAACTGATAACAAAATTAAATTGCAGTCAAGTTATTCTGAGCAATATTTGTGTGAAAACATAACATATCTAATATGGATTGAGGAATTGAAAAGAAATGCAATGCAATCATTTTTAATGACAAATTAACAAAACAATTAATTAATTTGTAATCGACATCGCGGCATTATCTTGGGATATTCTCCGGAGCTGTGTACCATTTTGTGACATGCATTTTCAGTCCTTTAAACGATTATAACGTATTCTAAATGGCAACTAGAATGTATTATCTATACTTTTTTCAGGAACATTCCAGTTAGATAATGATACAGACATGCAACAAAAAACATAGTCTATATTATTATCTTCTTTTGTTTAATTGTAAGTATTAAATTCCATGTCACAACTGTCGGTTTCCATGTTACAAAGTGGAAGTACTTTGAAACCCTTGGGATTTACTGAACGTAGACAAACTAAATGTGCAGGTATTTCCGATTTTTTCTCTGCAGGCAACGGATGTATATGGAACCAGTGTGTATTATTGAAATCAATGTATATGGTCAAAATGTCTCAGTTTAGAAAAGAAATGTCATCTTCGTAACATGGTTTCCCTTGGTACACCGCTCTTAAGAATAACCCAGTTCTCTTCTGCAGTACTTCAACTCTAATTTGCATAAACTAATTTTTCTTTTATTCTGAGCACATCTTTAGAGATAACATAACATATATAATATGTTTTGATTGAGGAATTGATAAGGAATACAATTTAATGCAGTCATGTGTAAACCTGTGATTAAAAATTCGATTTTTTAATGACAAATTATTACCTAATTCATGAATTTGCAATCAACATGGCATTATCTTCCATTTCTTTTCTGCAGTTCTTCAACTCTGCGGGCCTGAAGGATTTGTTCAACAAGAAGGACGGCACCGTCGCCACCTCCGATGAGTTTGTGTTCGGCAGAAAGAAAGATGGCGTCTACATCATGGACAAAGCTCAGACTTTCCGAGTGACCTTCACCCCCTGGGACCCCTCGAACAGAGGACAGTACCCAAACTCCGACTGGAAGTTCGAGTGCTTCGACAGGGACGCTGTTCTCAACGAGTACCCTGCCCAGCTGTGCGGTGAGCAAACTAGCTTAAAGGCACAGCCCATTCCGGTATCAACCAATGGGGTTTAATCCTTGCGTAGCTAGCCATCAAACCGTTTCATGTTCACTCTCGCCTCCTAGCTCCGCGAGCGGCTAGCAGCAAGAATGTCTCGCCTGAAAGAAACACGCGTCAGGCTTTCACGTGGGACAATCATAAGACCATCCCTCCACTTGGGATACATGTAGCCTGTCCTTAACTGGGCCAAGTCGACTTAGCGAAGCACACCAAGCTGGACGCACGACGCTTTAGCACTGAGTTTTCGGTACCAAAAAAAGACGTCGCGAAGTCGACTTCGGTCTCATTTCAGGACCACCTTGTACTATTATAATCAAGATACGGCCTTTTCCTGTGCAGAGCGGGTATTGTTTGATGAATTACTTTCACACATTGACGCTACTGGCCTTTCATCAATTCATTCATTAACAAAATGACTGTGTACAGAAAGCATCCAGGTTGTTGATTGTTGGTATGTGTCCAAGTGGTGGCTTGGCCTTATCCCATGACTAAGATGACTGTGCCTTTACCCATTCTGACACTGACCATCCTGATCATGAGGAAAGTGGATGAAAACTAATGATTCTAACGTAGGACAGCTAGTGGTTTTCAATACCGCTACTACTACGATCATTTCGAGGTTGTTGTTGTTGCTGTTGTTGTTGTTGTTGTTGCTGCTGTCAATGTTTTGTTCTATTGTTGTTGTTGTTGACGAGAAAGGAGGAAGAGGAGATGGACAAGAAAGATAGACCCCGATGACGAAAAAGTCAAAGATGAAAACGATGCCAAACAGACGACGACTGTGACGACGACGACGGTGTCGATGATGATGATGATGATGATGATGATGATGATGATGATGATGATGATGATGATGATGATGATGATGATGATGATGATGATAATGATGATGATGATGATGATGATGATGATGAAGAAGAAATCGCCGACAGCAAGGACAGGGATACCAACGATTGTGGGAAAGATCAGAGTATCCTTACAGTGAATAATTTTGAACGCGGCATTTTATTTCCACAGGAGGTTCCGGATACAAGGTTGTGACGAACAGAACGAAGAGTTTGGGCCTTGCGGACAGATTCAGGATGAACATCATCTACCTTGACACCCTGACCAACCCCGAGATTGTCCACACGTAAGTTGTAGGTGACGAGATGAATGTATGTGTCGGTTGCGTACACTCTGTAGTTGTTAAGTCGTCGGCCTGCGTTGACTCTTTGGACGTTTGTTGTTGTTGTCTGTAATGTTGTTGTTGTTGGTGTTGGTGTTGGTGTTGGTGCTGTTGTTGTTGTTGTTGTTGTTGTTGTTGTTCTTGATGAGCGCTGTGTTGTTAGTAGTGTTGTAGTTGTTTTTGATAATGATGGTACTGTTGTTGGTGGTAGTGTCGTTGTTTGTGGTTGTGGGGTGGCGGTGGTGGTGTTTTTGTTGTTGGTGGTGGTAGTTGTGGTCATGTTGGTGGTACTGAATGGTGTTGGTGATGGTGTAGTGGTGGTGGTGGTGTTGTTTGTGGTGTTATTCGATTGTGGTGGAATTTTTATCTTTATTTTTACATTTGGTCAATTTTGACTAAATGTTTTAACATAGATCGGGAATCGAGAGGAGGGTAGTGGTGTGTGTATGTGTGTCCAAAAAACTACCGGATCGACAGATCTTTATAACACTTCACATAGAAGTACCCTTTGGAGTACCCTTTGGAATTGACACACACGATCGAAGTTCGGCCGCCGATTCAGAAAATTTAGGAAAAGGCAACATAGCCTTCGTCGTTAGGAATTTCTCGCTATGTTTACCAATATCGCCGATTGCGCATGCGTGTCAACTTTGATACACGCTAAAAGCCAGACTGCCAAATAAAAAATACGTAGTCAAAAACGCATGTTTGACGAACGCATATTTAATATTGCTTTGCGCAAGGGGTTTGTGCATTAACCTACAATTCTTGTTTCTTCATCCTAAACGCACCGTAACAAGAGGCGAAGCCTTCAAGGCTCCCGTAAGAAATCAACAAACAGTAACACAAACTCACTCACTCCGTCACACACACACACACACACACACACACACACACACACACACACACACACACACACACACACACACACACACACACACACACACACACACACACACACATACAGTTAAAACTAACGCATCATATCAACTCCATGAATAATTTTCAAAAGAAGGCAAACAGATAAAATGACTGTGTATTTGTTGTTGGTGCAGTTGTCCTTGAATGAGATCTTGTGCAATCCTCACACACACACACACACACACACAGACACACACACACACACATTCACTCACACACACACACACGCACGCGCGCACACATAGCACACACACACACACACACACACACACACATACACACACACATACACACACACACACACACACAAACATACCGTCACAAAACCGCACAAGCACGCACGTACACACAGACACACATTTAAACTACATCAGCATAATTGTTGCTTGCCCGTCGTAAATCAGCAGTATAGAGGGCACTGTGTTCATTTGCAAATCTACCATCAGCTTATCTGTCTTTTGCACTGCAGACACTAAGCAATAGGTACCTGCCATGTGGCCACTTTTTCCACTGCTGTCCTCAGTCCCATACTTTTCATCAAGACTTGTCACCATGCCGAGTGGATCTAAATTCGGAAGTCTTCATGTGGCTGAGGCATATCTGACATAGCGTCGATCTTGTAGGTTAACCTCCTTTCTGAAACAAATGGCAAAATGCGATTAGTTATGATGACTACAACCTACACAAATATAAACAGTGTTTTGAAACAGAATAGTCAGGTTATACAAGCCACTTTACCTATGCAGCATGGTAACCCTACAATATGCGAAACATGTCAACTGACTGCAGCAGCCTGGTTCTTAAAATAATTCTGACGGTCAACACAACCAACACACTATTCACATTCCATTTTAAGGAGCAACGGAGGTGGTCTCTGAGGGTCTTGTTTAAATGATAACGATCAACTCAGGAGGGAAAAAACAAGAGAGGAAAAAAGAAACCACATCAACCGCAGAAAAATACAGAATCACTGTGACACATGAACCATTATTTACAAACAAATGCCACAGCAAGCTTTCTTTGGACGACTGTCGTTGTCTCAAAACTCACATTCTACCTTCTGTCCGAAAGAATCTAATCTTACGTTGTATTGCCTTGAAAGAAAATGCCAACAAAGACAAGAAAGCTGTTGCAAGGTAAGCTTACCAAACGTTACATAGCGAATCATGATAGTGCGTAAACAGCAAACAGTACAATCAAAGAGAGAATTGAGTCTGGAATGAAACGCGATACAGATCTAGCATTCAAAAACTGTCTTTCAAGTTCAAGGAAGTTGTTGCAAGGTAAGACCACAGGCGGAAGGTACCATCACAGAAAGACTACAAGGTACGTCACTCACCTTCGAGTCTTCTGTGTTCTTGGAGTCGCTTCCTGGGGAAAAATATTGTTCAAGACGGTTTGCCTCTTCCTACAGTCTGTGTAAGGTCAAATAAATACAGTTGAATGATTGTTTGAACTGTATGTACCTTTAATTTTCAGCTTCCGTCCGCTGCAGGTTGTTATTAACCATCATTTGGACGAATCTTCTTTTGCGAGCCGCCAGGTTCCACCTTGCGTCAAATCATGCATCCGGCACCGAATATGCATACCACCGCTCATTGGTCTAAAACATATGTAAATATTGTGCAGCAAGGGAAGCTACCCACGGGAGTTTTCCCTTTCGGCACGAACGGAACCGATGCAGACGATTTCAGTCGACCAATGAAAATAATCATCGAATATCCTGTTATTAACCAATGAGCGGTACGTGGTATGCATATTCGGTGCCGGATGCATGATTTGACGCAAGGTGGAACCTGGCGGCTCGCAAACAAAGATTCGTCCAAATGATGGTTAATAACAACCTGCAGCGGACGGAAGCTGAAAATTAAAGGTACATACAGTTCAAACAATCATTCAACTGTATTTATTTGACCTTACACAGACTGTAGGAAGAGGCAAACCGTCTTGAACAATATTTTTCCCCAGGAAGCGACTCTAAGAACACAGAAGACTCGAAGGTGAGTGACGTACCTTGTAGTCTTTTTGTGATAGTAGTAGTCCAGTGGACGATACCTTCCGCCTGTGGTAAGACTTACTAAATTGTACAGACAAAACCATGACAGTGCATGTTTTGAATCTGAGGAAAAAATCGTGATCATTGTGACTTTGAGAACAGATTCATTCCGTTTCCTTATATCTGCATGTTCAAGTAAATGATGGACAGTTTTTTTCGGGCAGAGTAAACTTAACTTGAGACTCTACTGCAAGTCTTGAAATTCACATAAATCGAACCACGAACAATTAAAGACATCCAAACATTACAGGCACTTTAGATCAACTCATTTCACTAGAGGTGACTGCCTAGCACTGTGTTTGACATCCGTGTCTGCTGAAATAAAAAGAAATTAAAACAAAACGGATTAACAGTAGGTGACACGTTATCAGAGTGGGAGACACTAGATCTGTCTCTGTACTTACCGGGATACGGCTGCCAGATCGACACTGCGCTTTCGACAGCTCTTCCTCGCGTGGACATTGGAAAAACGCTGTGCAGATCAAATTGTAGGAAATCTCCCTTTGGTAGCTTCTTTATTTACTTTTCTGGAGCTTAGAAACCGAACAACATGAAATCGTCTTCCCCGAATCGGCGAATGCAGAAGTGAGAACTGGAGAAGTGAATCTATACCACAATCCTTCGCGCGACCCCTGACCTGGTCTTGACACCTGACCTGGTCTACATACCACACACGACAGAAACCAGTCAACTGCTTGTACCCCTTCAAAACCCCCCACCACCCGTTTTCTTTGGATACACGCTTTAACTATACACATGCCGACACAATGTTGATCATTGCTTCAATATTTTGAAGATGGTGCTTGAAAAATAATCAGGTGAAATGAGTATTTCGGTGTTTAGTCAAATGTTAAAGTTTCTACCACAGACATACACACGCACACACGCACACACGCACAGACAGACAAAGTTACGATCGCATAGGCTACACTTACGTGAGCCAAAAACAAACAATATACTTTGCTTTTTTTGCAGCAACCCCAAGTGTAGCAACGCGACTGACATCCTGCTGAACACCTGTCAGAATGAAGCACAGAGACTGCACGCTATCAACAACTGCAAGGACATCCTGCACAGTCAGAAACACACCGAGTGCGTCACCAACTACAACTGTGACCCCATGGATGTCTTCAACGTAAGTGGATGAAAACACCAGCACGTAAAAAAGGGAGCGAGGTTTCTTGCCCTATGTTAGCAATGATGTCGCGCAGTAGGCTACATGTTTATAAAATGTCTATGGTATTTGGGTCAATGGGTCCTGCAAGCGAATCACCAAATCAGTCCCTAATAGGCTTCTAGCTTGTGGGACATTAAGCATCCTCATCATCAACGGTCAACGGGTGGCACGGTATTGGTTGTAAAGACGTTGGCCCGTTCAAGCTTCCGTATCACTCCCATTGCGTCTCAGTTCCGTTGCGTTTCGGTCCCACGGTGTCTCACTCTTGCTGTGTCTCAGACCGTTTATATATGTCTCAGTCCTATGGTGTCTCTGTCCCATTGCGTCAAAACCCCACGGTGTCTCACTCTTGCTGTGTCTCAGACCGTTTATATATGTCTCAGTCCTATGGTGTCTCTGTCCCATTGCGTCAAAACTCCATTGTGTCTCACTCTTGCTGTGTCTCAGACCGTTTATATATGTCTCAGTCCTATGGTGTCTCTGTCCCATTGCGTCAAAACCCCATTGTGTCTCATTCCCGATATTTAATTTTTAAGACAAGAAATGATATGGTTATACATTTGCGCCGATCACAACGTTTAATCTAGTGTTTCATGTCTTGGTGTGATGTCTTTTTTGTGTCTGTCAGTGTGTGTGTGTGTGTGTGTGTGTGTGTATGTGTGTGTTGAGTTGTGTGTGTTGATATGTATGAGGGGGGTGTTTTTGTGTGTATGTGCGTGCGTGCGCGTGAGTGTGTGTGTGTGGTTGTGTGTGTTTACGTGTGTGTGTGTGTGTGTGTGTGTGTGTGTGTGGTTACGTGTGGGTGTGTGTGCGTGCTTGCCGCGTGTGTGTGCTGCGTGTGTTAGCGTGCGTGCGTGCGTATGTGTCATGTGCGTGTTAACAGCTCGTAACGCGTTTGTTCTTGCCCTTGTTTTCATTCTGCTCTCCCTTCTCCACCTTACAGGCGTGCATCATGTGGGGCTGCTCGGGCGCAGGGTTCGACCCCGAGGAAAAAGAGATGTGCCACGAGGTGGGTGAGGGCATTGACTTCTGCCCGGACTTTGGCTCCTCGGGAAACCTAACAGCGCGCGTGGGGGCTGCCAAATGCTACAAGGACTTCCTCACCATGACTGACCCTAAATAAGCCCTAAGGATCACACCACTCTTCTGACACGGGGACAGGCTATGCGACACGCTACACGGGTCTTTCTGGACCAAAACGCTGCTTTTGATAACGGACTATTGGGAAAATTGGCGGTCCTAACAATCTCTAAACAAATTATTAGGGACCTATTATGCTGTTTTTGTTGTTGTTGTTGCTATCTCTGATCAAGAACACCGTTTATCCCAGACTGGCTCACAACATCAGGTACACCAGTTTGCCTCAGAATGCTATTCGTATCAGTTTAAAGAAGAGAAAAAAGGTTATATGACGAAAGAATTGACATGCTGAAAAGGTCTATCTAGGCCAGAATAATGCTTTTGCGAAATCAAACCAGAAAGCTGTTTATACCAGACTGTTTCCGAACATCATGTACACCAGTTTGGTTCAAACAGTTGTTATTTCATGCAGGTGGAAGAAAAACCCCAAAAAGATGGCCTGCAAAATAAATGTTCCAAAATGAACACTCCAAAATGAAAATGTTTGATTCATAAATGAACCTTCCTTATATCATTGTTCATGCCAACATTTTCTGTGACACTATTGAGAACGCATGACTTTTAAACCATCTTCTACCAGAACACTTGCTTGTCGCCTGTGCCTCAGTGCAGTTTGTGAGTATAATTACAATGTAACAACATCTCACTGCTGGTATTATAGAACATCCCTGTTTGGGACTTTTCCGGTTTTGTCTTGCTGATAATGAAATAAATGAGCAAGATTTTGAGAAAGATGTATTCGTTTGAGTTTTGAATGTGAATGTATGTGTACATGTGTATTCAACTTAATATGGACCAACACGGTTGGCCTAGTGGTAAGGTGTCCACCCCGTGATCGGGAGGTCGTGGGTTCGAACCCCGGCCGGGTCATACCTAATACTTTAAAATTGGCAATCTAGTGGCTGCTCCGCCTGGCGTCTGGCATTATGGGGTTAGTGCTAGGACTGGTTGGTCCGGTGTCAGAATAATGTGACTGGGCGAGACATGAAGCCTGTGCTGCGACTTCTGTCTTGTGTGTGGCGCACGTTAAATGTCAAAGCAGCACCGCCCTGATATGGCCCTTCGTGGTCGGCTGTGCGTTAAGCAAACAAACAAACAAACAAACAAACTGGCGGTTGCTGGATGCATACACACCGTGGTGAGAAATGTGCTGAGATTTCTACGACCATTCTTTTTACAGAAAATTCAATGCCAAAGCTTCCTGCAGCAAGCTTCGTGAAGTAGTCAATTAATAGCAGGCTGTACATACCAATAACTAATTTAGATAAATGTTTTCTCACTGTTGCCGAAAACAGAAACTTTATCTTGTAGGATCTGTTTCAGATACTACAACATTCAACTAACTAATTCAACAAATAAAATAAAAAGTTATTACAGACTGACTACAGCAACACAAAAACCATATTGAACCCTAACATGTCCTAACTACAGTGAAACCAGCCCTCGGTTATCTGTCTGACTCTGTCACACACACACACACACACACACACACACACACACACACACACACACACACACACACACACACACACACACACACACACACACACACACACACCTGTACCTCCCTCAGTCTCGATTCAAAGTCTACTCTGAAACAAATTGTCAATTATTGACCAAATGTAAAAAAAATAATTTTAAATAATTGCAACCATTTGTGACCCTCCACCACGGAATGAGTCGCATGTCACCTTTGCATGATTTTCATATTTTTACATTTTCCTAAAGAGTTTGTTATGCTCTATCCAGTGGTGAAAACCGTTTTAGAAAAGAGAGAAAACTGTTTGAGTTATAAGCCTGTGACTAAGGTGACCCTCACACTGTTACCAGACACTCCCCGGACTTATATTAAGCCTAGCGCAGAACCGAGCGAGGTGACATGCGACTCATTTCGTGGTGGAGGGTCACATTTGAACTTTTTAATGAGAACCACATAGATGTGTTTTGTTTCATACAATAGCCGTTGGAGGGCAATGCCTCCAAACTCATGAGCACAAAATATTAAAATATTTACCATCTGCTGTAAATCAAAACGCATCGTGTTAATAAGCTTAATTGTCTCAGCGTTTGGAGCGACATTTACACTGTCAAGACCTTATATATTTTCAATATTCTCAATATGATCCAGTAAAATATCTGATGCTAGTAAATGTCTCACCTGCAGACACTTAAAACCACAAACATTTTTAATAAGGCAGAGCACCGTTTTTGATTACGTTTTTGTTTTTGTTTTCGTTTTGAGAAACGTTGAAGGTTCACATCGGCAAACACATTTGTAAGCTATTTCTTTAAAACTGTTATCAATGTTATCCCGGACTACGGAATGCATAATACCTCAACAGTTTGATGTTTTAACTGTCCATCAAGGTTATCCCTTACATACCACTTTTTTATTTGTCAACAAATTTCATAAAACTGAATTCCATATCATTTTCAGAATTCCAAAAATGTATAGCTTTGTTGTGTTTGACGTTAAAAATTTTCTTTAGATCAGAAACAGATCAATTCAATGGAAGTCTCCTTAAATTGCATATAAACCCCTATTTTCACAATTTTATGTTCTATAGATTGATAAATTGTGAGTAAAAAGCGCATATGCACCCTTTTCATAACCTCATACTTTCTTTTAATTCTTACTAATCCACCCCATAACCACGGCTGGCACAGCGGAAAATGCCGACCTTCCCGATAACGCATGGGGAGTGTACATCGTCAACAATAAACATACAAATACTTTGTATGCATTTTGCTCCGATTCAATTGACATGTGTATGCCATTTAAACTCTTTAAAACAGTGATAGACTATTGTGATATCGATGCACGTCATACTGAGTTTTGTCTGCAAATACTAAACACACAAATGACGCAAACTGTAAAAGCTACGTCACCTATTTTGGTATATTTTCCATACTCATCTAGGCGAGAGTTACATGGGGTCACAGCATCCCACCACTTAAACACATACTTGGCACCAAGCTCGGGGGAAGACCCGCTACCAAACTGCAGATGATTGCAAACTTCATGGCAGCCACCGACCTGAAGATATGACGGCCATGAATACCGAACGCAGAAGAAGAAGAAGAAACACATACCAAAAGCCAACAGCCTGGTTGCTTCCTGTGCAGAGTTGGAATTTGTTGCTGAAATATAGTATTTCACAGATTGACACTGGTGTCAAGTCCGAAATTAATGCATACACATTCTCACCCCGCACAGGAACAAGCCAGGATGTAGATTTTGGGCACATATCTTTGTAAAAGGATATGCTTGTAAGCTTAACACAAAACAAGTCGCGTAATAATAATAATACTAATAATAATAAATGAGCATTTATATAGCGCAACATCATAACTTTACAATTATGCTCTTTGCGCTTGACACATTTAAAATTAAAACACAGTTATACAAGCATTTACATCTACATTCATAGTCAGCAACGCTTAATTAAAAGCATACACCATCAAACATACATTACAAAATATTCTTCCACTAACCAAGTAATAAAAGCATGAATAAAATAGGTAGTGAAAACAAGGAAATACCTTAATCAAACAGAACATGTTATCAACAATACTGAAAACAGCCCTAGATGTTTATATACATTATCACATTATCACTAAAACAACAAATACACTACAAGTAGCCTACTGATGGACTGAGAAAACAAAATCAGGGGCTGTATTTCTTGAAGAGGTGCGTTTTAAGTGCTCGTTTGGCAAAAATACATTTAGTCAAGTAGCTGTCGAACTCACAGAATGAAACCGAACGCATTGCATTTATTCACCAAGACCGTATCCTCGTAGCATCGTCAGTCCACCGCTCGTGGCAAAGGCAGTGACATTGACAATCCAGATTAGCGCGGTAGTGGTTGCGCTGAGCAGGATAGCACGCTTTTCTGTATCTCTATTCTTTTTAACTTTCTGAGCTTGTTTGTAATCCAAACATATCATATCTATATGTTTTTTGGAATCAGGAACCAACAAGGATTACGATGAAATTGGTTTTTTTAATCGATTTCGAATATTGAATTTTAATCATAATTTTTATATTTTTAATTTTCAGAGCTTGTGTTTAATCCGAATATAACATATGTATATGTTTTTGAATCCAAAAATGATGAAGAATAAGATGAAATTATTTTTGGATCGTTTTATAAAACAATAATGTTAATTACAATTTTTAGATTTTTAATGACCAAAGTCATCAATCAATTTTTAAGCCTTCAAACTGAAATGCAATACCAAAGTCCGGCCTTTGTCGAAGATTGCTTTGCCAAAATTTCAATCAATTTCATTGAAAAATGAGTGTGTGACAGTGCCGCCTCAACTTTGACAAAATTCCGGATATGACGTCATCAAAGACATTTATCGAAAAAATGAATTCTCAGAAACTCTCATGTAAAATTTCATAAAGATCGGTCAAGTAGTTACTCTGAATCGCTCTACACACAGACACACACAGACAGACAGACACACACACACACACACACACACACACACACACACACACACACACACACACACACACACACACAAACACACACACATACACCCCTCTATGTTAAAACATTTAGTTAAAACTTGACTTAATGTAAAAAGGGGAGGGGATGCCTGGACAGTTTATTATGTCGTGATTGTGCAAAGGATTGCTTACAGTGTTTTATATAAAATGTATAAACTATTTTGAGCCTAATTTAAGGTGACTAGCAATCATATTAATCATAATGTAATTATTACTATGATGGACAAACGAGAGTATAATATATTATATTATATGTACGTCGGATAGAGATGTGTAAAGCCGAGCGGTCTTAGCTTCACATTAACTTTAACCATCTGCGTCCGAGTCTTAGATGTTATATGTGCTTGAAAGACATTTGTCAGGATGGTAATCACACGACAAAACGAACAGACAAACAGAATATGAACTCAACAAGAATCAGGTGAAGTTCCAAATTGTATTGAATCAAAGAAAACAATCATAAAAACAGCTCAATACAATGCATGGGTTTTTTGCAGAAAATATATCTGTACATTGGTTCACTATCAGTCTTTCCGATACCAGTCTGACACCATTTTGTAATTCCGAGAGTGAGAAGAGAATCCCACTTCTGTAATTTCCCTACTCCCTATAAAATATTCTAAGTTCTAATTCACTGAAAATGTGGGCATGACCCATAGGTACCCTCTTAACAAAATACGCTACTGAAAAAGAAAATCCCGCCGTGACGATCGTCCTTCCCCGAAGCAATCGTCTGTTGCTGTGCAGCCCTGCCAGTCAGTTCGATCCCGCTGTCCAGCGCAGGTAGGCGACGACCCTCGTCGTCAGTACCGCCTGACGCCCGCAGGTCTTCTTGTGAACCAAAGTCAGACATCTTGCTTTGCAGCAGGCCAAAAGAAAGTCCTAACATGACTGAAAATGTGGGCAGGGGTTCGGGGCCTGGACAAAAATAAAGAAAAAGAGCAAAGCGACGCCACTTCACTCGCCGTGTGGTAACCAACTTAGAGCTTACAACTGCATACCTGATACGAAGCTGGGACCCGCCCACAGCCCATCGCAAGACAAGTATCGCTTCGGCTTAAGTGAGAATCAAAACTCTTGAGGACAATTTAGAGCTTACAACTGCATACTTGAATACGAAGCTGGGACCCGCCCTCACCCCATCGCAAGACAAGTATCGCTTCGGCCTAAATTAGAGTTGAGACTCTCTGGGACTGCGGAACGTTTTTTGGTATCCCTGTTATTTCAGTCCACAGGGCGGAGTCTCGTATAACTTTTTGACCCGTATGTCGGTTAGTTTGCCAAGACTCTCTCGAACCTCAAAAACCAACAGCTTATGTACCTTTCATGACTGTCCCTGACGTCACAGCTAAGGAACCAATGAAAACGTCGCTCTGGGACCACATAAAAAATGGGGAGGGAGGTGGAGAGTTTCGAGGCTGTTATCAGCCTCCTTACAAGCTACAGTTAAAATCCCTAAAAAATACACAAAAACTCCTCCACTAAGAAAACTACATCAAAAATGCTACAAAGAAATACATCACTAAACTGGAAATTCTACGACGCATCATTTGACACCAAACACTCCTTGGTAATCAAAACTGCGAACAAAGTACAAAACCTCTGACCACATACCTCGCAAAATAGTCATGTCACAACAACAACCGCATGCAGTTACAAGTTAACTACAATCAAACACATTGTATATTCAACAGATCTCTGTCGTATGCAAATAATAAACATAAAGTCTACATTCTACTAGACAAATGAATACATAATACATATGTCTATGGAAAACATGGGTAAAAGAAAGATTGATAAAACAAACCCAAGAAAAGAGAGAGAGAGAGAGTAAGATAGAGAGAGTGATTGCGTGCATATGTGAGTGCGTGTGTGTGTGTGTGTGTGTGTGTGTGTGTGTGTGTGTGTGTGTTTGTCTGTGTGTAACAAGCATTATTACCAAAAGCACAGCAACTTCAAAGTACAGAATCAGAACAAAAAGGGGGGTAAAGTGGAATGAGAGGGGAAGAGGGGGGGGGGGGGAAGCGAGGGATGGGTGGAGAAAAGACAATGGCTGCCCTTACTACCCATACTAACCTCAGTGTCATGGCAAACAAAACGAGGGGCGGGGATAGCGACACGAGAGCTGACCGAGGGGTCAGACAAACAGTACTCTGTCCGCTCTGTAGCGGCACGGCAGGGAAATGTTACGTGGGGAGAGGGGGGGAAAGGGGGTTCGCAGACTGGCCCCTCCGTCCTCTAAAATGAATCTATAGTCTGTTCGGCACCATCGGTGTCGGAGCCAATTAAATTCTACATCGGAAGCATAATACGAACTTTACCACCGTTGCTAAAACAATGGGAAGGACTGGACTCGACCTATTTCCAAACCCTTTACTAAGAGAAAGTGCAAATCCGATTTAGGGTGCGCATGTCCTGGTACACAGTTTCAAGACTAACCTAGATGATATATTCTGCTCTCTGCGCCTTCTCTTCTCTCTCACTTAAAAAACTTTAACAAGAAAATTGCATAATTATGGAGAAAACACACATTATTCCCTAAGTTGCTTTTCTCCACAGATGTGAGGGTGCACGTATGGATATGTGTGTTTTGGGTAATGTGTGAATTGATGTGTACGTTATGTGTTTATATGTTTTCAGAGTGTGATTTTATGTGATGTTATTTTGTACGCGAGCCAATAACAAAATTCTGTTTGTGGTATGATACTGCTTATTTCCCCCTCTGCTTCTTTACCTCTGTAAAGTTGTAGAGCTAGTTATTTTTCGATAATGACCCAGCAACCAAACAAATAACGACCCAGCAACAGCCTGAATCCTCGATAGTGCAATGGTTTGAGAAGTTAATCTGTTTCGGTACTACTTTTTGCGACTGAAAAGTTCCGAACGCTCTAATGTACGAAGTATACATCTCTGGAGGAAACAATACAAACATACCGCATTTAAATTAACAACTACAGGCCTGAACACATGAATCTCCATATAAAATCCATGAGTGCGGTTGTTTTCTGAATCTAGATCTGCCGTGCTCAAACGTTCATCACAAGCAATTTCCCAAGGCAAGTAACTCATACTTTGTCTAGCGACAAGAGTAGTTCCCCTTCTTTTCACTCAGTTTCTTCGACAACAGACCGCAATCCGACGGTCAGTTTTCAACAATATTTCATTTAATAAACAGATCACACGCAACCAAATGCACCCATCTCATCAATTTAAACAACATAAAGCGGTTTCATACACTATTTTCCCCAGAAAACTGAACTTCATACAGTTTTTGACGTTGGAACACGGGTGCAAAAGTTCGTCTGCTAGTCCCATTTGACGAAAGAACATTATCCTAAGCGATACCAAAACATATACAGAACACACAATATCTGCCTTTGCCGCCACAGCAGAATGACAGCATATCTGTGTACTTGATTTTAGTCCAAAATAGGAAAACTGACAAGAAATGTTAACAGAATGGAATGATTTGCACGGAACTATACAACCGCGCATTAATCGATCGCCTGCGCAGGTTGACTGGTTGAGTGATTCGGATTCGATCAAACTTTCGCACAAAAACTCCTGTTTTCTTTGAATAACTGAAGAAAGGAGGAATAAAGAGGTTACACACCTCGTCTCAGTGATTATAAAAAATAATGGTCTCAGTTCGCGGTCATGAAAAAGCTCGCTAAAGCTCGCATTTTTCATGATCCGCTAACTTCGACCATTATTTTTGATATAAATCACTGAGACTCGGCATGTAACCGCTACATAATTGACACGCGAACAAAAAAGAAAGAAAAATCAGTACATCACTATCAATGTTAGTAAATGCATTTCTGCAGCTGCTTCAAGGGTGTGAAGAAGTCAAAGACACAAGCTGTCAGAAACTTGAAAGGGGAAATTTCAAGGGGTATCCAAATTACCTGTGGGTGCGGTTGGATCTAATAGGCTTGAAGTTTGCTGGTCGATGTGAATGCGTTATATATTGTGTGTAAAAAATGTCTGTTTGTCTGTAAAAAATTCCATTTCAAACGGCAGAAATTAATATGTAAAGCGCGGAGAGCACAGCTGTGGTTCGCGCTATATAAGCTCCCCATAATAATAATAATATACTTTGTTGAAAACGACAGCAATTGCCTTAGTTCAATCACAGTTCAGAGATCGATCATTGCTACGGAACCACACAACTGGCTAAAAGGGAGTGATTAATTGCAGCAAGTATAAAAAGGACGCTGAGATTCATGCCCTGAATCCATTGCAGCCTGAGGAAGGACCAGGGAAGTCAGGTCATCTCACTCCACCAAAGCTCAGGTATAACATCAAACCTTTTCTCTCTTCATTTTGCAGTCTTTATTTTTGAATGCTTCAGTTTGTGACGAAATCTGTTCTGTTTTGATTTCGCTGTTGGTTGAACAGAAGACAGTTTCACACTGAGTGAGGACTATTGCTGTGTAGAGATTACTTTCTGGTGGAAATATTGAAAGAAAAAAAGATTATGCTTTTTCTGTTTTGATGTCACTGTTTGTTTTACTGAACATAGAGGAAGCATGTCGCATAACAGCATAATGTAAGTCTCGAATGACTTATGATTCCGTGTGTATTTTATGACATGTGATAGCTCAAATCACCGAACGTTTGAAGGCAATGCGGTGCGGAGTTTCAGAAATGTACCGTTTTTTGTCTCATTACCCGCTAAAACGGATTCAAAAACAGCCTTTCATTGCTTCCGCGAGTTTGTTCGAGGGACCAATATAGGACGTTTTAAATTATTTAAAAATAAATAAATTATATTTTGGTATGTGTTTAAGAACAAAAGTTGTTATGGGCGAGTAGTACTATTTTGTGGTAAAAGTACTAGTTTCTGGGTGGCCGAGTGGTAACGCACTTGCGCTCGGAAGCGAGAGGTTGCGAGTTCGACCCTGGGTCAGGGCGTTAGCAATTTTCTCCCACCTTTCCTAATCTAGGTGGTGGGTTCAAGACGAAAAACCGAAGGTCCCTTCGTGTACACTACATTGGGGTGTGCACGTTAAAGATCCCACGATTGACAAAAGGGTCTTTCCTGGCAAAATTGTATAGGCATAGATAAAAATGTCCACCAAAATACCCGTGTGACTTGGAATAATAGGCCGTGATTGACACAAAAAGCAATTGAAATGTCTCTGTTTTGGGGAATACTCAAGAAGTCGTTAAATGTGCCTTTATTGTCCTCGTGAAAAAAGATCTATATTTATTTGTTTTACAAACATTTCGCATGTTTCCTTTAATTTAAAACGTATCATTTATTCGCTTGTGATTTACCAGCAAGCGGCCGAAAATTCCATCACGCTAAGTTCTTGTTACTAATTGTTTGTCTGTGCACTTAAAAGATCGTTGGGTCGATATATTTGTGATTGTAACGTATTGTTTTGTCAATAACAACGTTCCAACAACTTACATTTCTTGTTTTTTGATTTTAAACGTATCGTTAGATAAGCTTCTCGGGTATAAGTGTCACATGGCAAAATTGCGATTCAAAATATAGAATTGCATGCGTAGCCTTCCAGATGACATGCGCAGGTGTGTTTGAGTGGGTATGACTTAAATTTAACGCACTTACAGAAATAGAACGTGACATAAGTACATGCATCTTCTCTTGTCTTCTCTTCCCTAGACAACTTATCCACCACCATGATGCTGCTTCTGCTTCTCGCCTGTGTGGCTACTGCTGGTAAGTCTTTGCGTGATTACTAATTAGGTAAGCTGTGTATTTCTATGTAAGGTGCTGTTATGTTTTCTTTTCGTTACTAAAATGCTCTCCTGTTTATATTCTGTTAGTTTGTTCGTTGGTTTGTCTGTTATTTAGCTCGTTCGTTTTAAGGTTCGTTGGTTAGTTAGTTAGTTAGTCAGTCAGTGAGTTAGTTAATGAGTGAGTGAGTGAGTGAGTGAGTGAGTGAGTTAGTTAGTTAGTTAGTTAGTTAGTTAGTTAATTAGTTAGTCAGTCAGTCAGTCAGTCAGTCAGTCAGTCAATGGTTCAATATCGACCAATACCACAACAGAAAGCCTGCAACAGCTTGCCTATGCTGTAATATACAGCTTTCCATCCTTTAATTGTATATACCTTCTCTCACAGCTCTAGCAGCACCCCACGAATGCTACAGCAAAAGGGGAGAGAACGTCATCCAGTTCAACGGCCGTAACCAGGACGTCTTCTTCCCTTGCAAGTACTGGGCCCTCAGGCGCCAACAGTGCGGCAAGTACCTCATCAATCTCAGTCCCGGCAACCGCTGGATCTACCCCAAGTACCAGCTGGACACCCTCTGGCTGGGAGTGCAGAACAAGGACACTGGAGACTTCTGGGAAGGAAGAACTACTAACAAGATCGCTGTCAAGGTGAGATTACAATCCACGCGGGGTATGGATTTTAGGGTTAGACCATCTAGCCTCAGGGGCAGAGAGGGGGGAGGGGGGGGGGCGGGGAGTTGTAGCCTCTCGTAACATTCGGACACCATTGGCTCTCTCTGTGTGGAGAAATACAGGAAACGGAAAAGTTCCAAGAAGGTAGCGGGGACCGGGTGTTGTGATCCTATGGTCACGCCGGATTCGAATCTGGGACGGACACGGGTCAACTAAGGAAGGAAGAACTGATATCAAAATTAAATTGCAGTCAAGTTATTCTGAGAAATATTTGTGTGAAAACATAACATATCTAATATGGATTGAGGAATTGAAAAGAAATGCAATGCAATCATTTTAATGACAAATTAACAAAACAATTAATTAATTTGTAATCGACATCGCAGCATTATCTTCCAAATGGGATATTCTCCGGAGCTGTGTACCATTTTGTGACATGCATTTTCAGTCCTTTAAACGATTATAACGTATTCTAAATGGCAACTAGAATGTATTATCTATACTTTTTTTCAGGAACACTCCAGTTAGATAATGATACAGAAATGCAACAAAAAACATAGTCTATATTTATTATCTTCTTTTGTTTAATTGTTAGTATTAAATTCCAAGTAAAAACTTTCGGTTTCCATGTTACAAAGTGGACGTACTTTGAAACCCTTGGGATTTACTGAACGTAGACAAACTAAATGTGCAGGTATTTCCAATTTTTTTCTCTGCAGGCCACGGATGTATATGGAACCAGTGTGTATTATTGAAATCAATGTATATGGAACCAGTTTGTATTATTGAAATCAATGTATATGGTCAGAATGTCTCAGTTTAGAAAAGAAATGTCATCTTCGTAACATGGTTTCCCCTGGTACACCGTTCTTGAGAATAACCCAGTTCTCTTCTGCAGTACTTCAACTCTAATTCTTTGCATAAACCAATTTTTCTTTTATTCTGAGCACATCTTTAGAGTTAACATAACATATCTAATATTTTTTGATTGAGGAATTGATAAGAAATACAATTTAATGCAATCATTTGTAAAACTGTCAGTAAAAATTCGACTTTTTTAATGACAAATTCTTTACCTAATTAATTAATTTGCAATCGAAATGGCATTATTTTCCATTTGTTTTCTGCAGTACTTCAACTCTGCGGGCCAGAAGGATTTGTTCAACAAGAAGGACGGCACCGTCGCCACCTCCGATGAGTTTGTGTTCGGCAGAAAGGAAGATGGCGTCTACATCATGGACAAAAATCAGACTTTCCGAGTGACCTTCACCCCCTGGGACCCCTCGAACAGAGGACAGTACCCAAACTCCGACTGGAAGTTCGAGTGCTTCGACATGGACGCTGTTCTCAACGAGTATCCTGCCCAGATGTGCGGTGAGCAAGCTTGCTTAAAGGCACAGTCTATTCCGATATCAACCAATGGTGTTTAATTCTTGCGTAGCTAGCCATCAAACCGTTTCATGTTCACTCTCGCCTCCTAGCTCCGCGAGCGGCTAGCAGCAAGAATGACTCGCCTGAAAGAAACACGCGTCAGGCTTTCACGTGGGACAATCATAAGACCATCCCTCCACTTGGATACATGTAGCCTGTCCTTAACTGGGCCAAGTCGACTTAGCGAAGCGCACCAAGCTGGACGCACGACGCTTTAGCACTGAGTTTTCCGTACCAAAAAAAGACGTCGATGAAAACTAATGATTCTAACGTAGGACAGCTAGTGGTTTTTAATACTGCTACTACTAAGATCATTTCGAGGTTGTTGTTGTTGTTGCTGCTGCTGCTGCTGTTGTTGTTGTTGTTGTTGTTGTTGTTGTTGTTGTTGTTGTTGTTGCTGTCAATGTTTTGTCAATATTGTTGTTGTTGACGAGAAAGGAGGAAGAGGAGATGGACAAGAAAGATAGACCACGATGACAAAAAAGTCAAAGATGAAAACGATGCCATACAGACGACGACTGTGACGATGACGATGACGATTACGATGATGCTGATGCTGATGATGTTGATGATGATGATGATGATGATCATCATCATCATCTTCATCATCATCATCATTTTATATCCACAGGAGGTTCCGGATACAAGGTTGTGACGAACAGAACGAAGACTTTGGGCCTTGCGAACAGATTCAGGATGAACATCATCTACTTTGACACCCTGACCAACCCCGACATTGTCCACACGTAAGTTCTAGGTGACGAGATGAATGTGTGTGTCGGTTGCGTACACTCTGTAGTTGTTAAGTCGTCGGCCTGCGTTGACTCTTTGGACGTTTGTTCTAGTTGTCCGTAATTAGGGCCGGACTAGGTAAGTACTTGGGGTTACAGATGGGGGTCCAGGGGGCGAAGCCCCCTTGGTGGGGGTTGCAATGGGGCTTTGCCCCCTTGAAGCTGAGCGTTTTTTCCAGCGTCGCGGACGACGCTGGTATCTGTGGTTGGGAAGAACGTGCCTGTGGAGAATTAGTCTCCAAGCCAAAGCGCGCTGACTCTCCAAGCCAAAACAATTTCAAAGCTGAAAAAAATGTACAATTTACGCGAAACGATTAAACACAGCTTTCGGGTGGTTTTTTTAAATCTAAGATGTACATAAATATACCACTCCGACCATAAGGAAAAGAAAAAAAGACACACAAAAAAAAAGACCGAGAGGAGCCGAGTCAATCCGAGACCAACCGAGAGGACGTGTTTCGCGCCGTTTCGACGTCGTTTGTTCAGATGCGGCCGGTTGGATCAGTTGCGGTCATACAGGGGCGCCTTGCACAAGAAAAGATCTTCAACAATCCCGATCATCATCATGGTACAATAATGTTTTGTGCGCCCCCATGTATGTGTTCTGCTCGTCGCGATATAACCTTCGTGGTTGAAAACGACGTTAAACACCAAATAAAGAAAGAAAGAAAGAAAGTATGTGTTCTGTGCTAATAATGCACGGTTGTGAAATGTCCGTACACATTTTGTGGCACTATGTAATTGTTAGTGCATCCTCCTGCGGATGCTTCGTGCTAAAAATGCACTTCCATTAAAATATTGTACGCTCATGTCAGTAATATATTTTCAATTGTTTCTCTGTCAATTTCAAGTGTTTGCTTCCAATTACTTCAGTATCTCCCTGTTGCAATTCCAGGTGATTCATTATGCATGTGCCAATTTGAGGTGTTTAATTCTGATTCCTGTATTTACAGTGTAAAATTAAAACTATTGTTTTCAAACATTCCTATGACACCTGGTAATGGTTCTGTGGTTTTGTTTTTAATTTGTATTTTGTTTTTCTGCAATAAATATTTGAAATGGATCTGAGGCCGACTTACTACTTTTAGCACTCTTTTTCACCACATTCCCACGTACAGATATTGCAATATCAACTCTTCCTTTCTACCTGTTTCAAACAAGCTCTATTTTTTAATTAAAAAGTTTTTACTAAATGTCTTAACATAGAGGGGGGAATCGAGACGAGGGTCTTGGTGTATGTGTGTGTGTGTGTGTGTGTGTGTGTGTGTGTGTGTGTGTGTGTGTGTGTGTGTGTGTGTGTCTGTCTGTGTCTGTCTGTGTGTGTGTGTGTGTGTAGAACGATTCAGACTAAACTACTGGACCGATCTTTATGAAATTTGACATGAGACTTCCTGGGAATGATATTCCAGGACTTTTTTTAATTTTCTTTATAAACGTCTTTTATGACGTCATATCCGGCTTTTTTGTACAAGGTGAGGCTGCACTGTCACACCCTCATTTTTCAATCAAATGGATTGAAATTTTGGCCAAGCAATCTTCGACAAAGGCCGGACTTCCGTATTGCATTTCAGTTTGGTGGCTTAAAAATTAATTAATGACTTTGGTCATTAAAAATCTGAAAATTGTAAAAAAATAAATAAATTATAAAACGATCCAAATTTACGTTCATCTTATTCTTCATCCTTTTCTGATTCCAAAAACATATAAATATGTTATATTTGGATTAAAAACAAGCTCTGAAAATTAAAAATATAAAATTATGATCAAAATTAAATTTCCGAAATCGTTTTAAAAACTATTTCATCTTATTCCTTGTCGGTTCCTGATTCCAAAAACATATAGATATGATATGTTTGGATTAAAAACACGCTCAGAAAGTTAAAACGAAGAGAGGTACAGTAAAGCGTGCTATGAAGCACAGCGCAACCGTTACCGCGCCAAACAGGCTCGTCACTTTCACTGCCTTTTGCACTAGCGGCGGACTACGTTCAGTTTCATTCTGTGAGTTCCACAGCTTGACTAAATGTAGTAATTTCGCCTTACGCGACTTGTTTTTTCTTGTGGCTGTTTGATCAATTCATAGCAAGCATTGACTGAAATAAACAATTTATATATCCAGCACAACATGCAATTCATTGACTTTTGACCCTAACCTTTTAACACTTCCCAAAATAAATCTTTGGTGGACATTGCATCGACGCTGTTCATTTTGAATGAACATTTTTCTTGTTGATGTTTCTGGAGGGAAAGGAAGCCTCTCCTTGAACGAAAAAGGTAAATTCGACAGCAAGCTGTATAGGCAATGGAGAAGAATTGAGATTGTAAGGACTTATACTTTTCATCACAAAAAAGGGAAACCACTGTCGCGGCAGTCTATACGAGTGCCGATGGATCCCTCCCCCCCCCCCCCACAAAGCGTTTGGGAAGTATATGCTTAAGCCGGTGGGGGGGGGGGGTTGCGCAACCCCTGTAACCCCCCCCCCTAGTCCGGCCCTGGTAATGTTGTTGTTGTTGTTGTTGTTGTTGTTGATGAGTGCAGTGTTGTTAGTAGTGTTGTAGTTGTTTTTGATAATGATGGTAGTGTTGTTGGTGGTGGTAGTGTCGTAGTTTGTGGTGGTGGTTGTGGTGGGGTGGCGGTGGTGGTGTTTGTGGTGGTGGTGCTGTTGGTGGTGCTAGTTGTGGTCATGGTGTTGGTGGTACTGAATGGTGTTGGTGATGGTGTAGTGGTGGTGTTGTTTGTGGTTTTATTCGATTGTGATGGAATTTTTATCTTTATTTTTACATTTGGTCAATTTTGATTAAATGTTTTAACATAGATCGGGAATCGAGAGGAGGGTAGTGGTGTGTGTATGTGTGTCAAAAAAACTACCGGATCGACAGATCTTTATAACACTTCACATAGAAGTACCCTTTGGAGTACCCTTTGGAATTGACACACACAATCGAAGTTCGGCCGCCGATTCAGAAAATTTAGGAAAAGGCAACATAGCCTTCGTCGTTAGGAATTTCTCGCTATGTTTATCAATATCGCCGATTGCGCATGCGTGTCAACTTTGATACACGCTAAAAGCCCGACCGCCAAATAAAAAATACGTAGTCAAAAACGCATGTTTGACGAACACATATTTAATATTGCTTAGCGCAAGAGGTTTGTGCATTAACCTACAATTCTTGTTTCTTCATCCTAAACGCACCGTAAAAACAAACATACTTTGCTTTTTTTGCAGCAACCCCAAGTGTAGCAACGCGACTGACATCCTGCTGAACACCTGTCAGAGTGACGCACAGAGACTGCACGCTATCAACAACTGCAAGGACATCCTGCACAGTCAGAAACACACCAAGTGCGTCACCAACTACAACTGTGACCCCATGGATGTCTTCAACGTAAGTGGATTGTATACACTAGCACGTAAAAAAGGGAGCGAGGTTTATTGCCCTATGTTAGCAATGATGTCGCGCGGTACATGTTTATAAAATGTCTATGGTATTTGGGTCAATGGGTCCTGCTAGCGAATCACCAAATCAGTCCCTAATAGGCTTCTAGCTTGTGGGACATTAAGCATCCTCATCATCAACGGTCAACGGGTGGTATTGGTTGTAAAGACGTTGGCCTTCAAGCTTCCGTATCACTCCCATTGCGTCTCAGTTCCGTTGCGTTTCGGTCCCACAGTGTCTCACTCTTGCTGTGTCTCAGACCGTTTATATATGTCTCAGTCCTATGGTGTCTCTGTCCCATTGAGTCAAAACCCCATTGTGTCTCACTCTTGCTGTGTCTCAGACCGTTTATATATGTCTCAGTCCTATGGTGTCTCACTCTTGCTGTGTCTCAGACCGTTTATATATGTCTCAGTCCTATGGTGTCTCTGTCCCATTGAGTCAAAACCCCATTGTGTCTCATTCCCGATATTTAATTTTTAAGACGAGAAATGATATGGTTATACATTTGCGATCACAACGTTTGATCTAGTGTTTCATGTCTTGGTGTAATGTCTTTTTTGTGTCTGTCAGTGTGTGTGTGTGTGTGTGTGTGTGTGTATGTGTGTGTGTGTGCAGTTCAGTTGTGTGTGTTGATATGTATGAGGGGGGTGTTTTTGTGTGTATGTGCGTGCGCGTGAGTGTGTGTGTGTGGTTGTGTGTGCGTGCTTGCCGCGTGTGTGTGCTGCGTGTGTTAGCGTGCGTGCGTGCGTGTGTGTCTGTGCGTGTTAACAGATCGTAACGCGTTTGTTCTTGCCCTTGTTTTCATTCTGCTCACCCTTCTCCACCTTACAGGCGTGCATCATGTGGGGTTGCTCGGGCGCAGGGTTCGACCCCGAGGAAAAAGAGATGTGCCACGAGGTGGGTGAGGGCATTGACTTCTGCCCGGAGTTTGGCTCCTCGGGAAACCTAACAGCGCGCGTGGAGGATGCCAATTGCTACAAGGACTTCCTCACCATCACTGACTTTCAGTTTCAGCTTTAGATAAGCCTAAAGGATCACACCACTCTTCTGACACGGGGACAGGCTATGCGACACTCTACACAGGTCTTTCTGGACCAAAACGCTGCTTTTGATAACGGACTATTGGGAAAATTGGCGGTCCTAACAATCCCTAAACAAATTATTAGGGACCTATTATGCTATTTTTGTTGTTGTTGTTGCTATCTCTGATCAAGAACACCATTTATCCCAGACTGGCTCACAACATCAGGTACACCAGTTTGCTTCAGAATGCTATTCGTATCAGTTTAAAGGAGAGAAAAAAAGCTTATATGACGAAAGAATTGACATGCTGAAAAGGTCTATCTAGGCCAGAATAATGCTTTTGCGAAATCAAACCAGAAAGCTGTTTATACCAGACTGTTTCCAAACATCATGTACACCAGTTTGGTTTAAACAGTTGTTATTTCATGCAGGTGGAAGAAAACCCAAAAAAAGATGGACTGCAAAATAAATGTTCCAAAATGAACACTCCAAAATGAAAAAGTTTGATTCATGAATGAACCTTCCTTATATCATTGTTCATGCCAACATTTTCTGTGACACTATTGAGAACGCATGCCTTTTAAACCATCTTCTACCAGAACACTTGCTTGTCGCCTGTGCCTCAGTGCAGTTTGTGAGTATAATTACAATGTAACAACATCTCACTGCGGGTATTATAGAACATCCCTGTTTGGGACTTTTCCGGTTTTGTCTTGCTGATAATGAAATAAATGAGCAAGATTTTGAGAAAGATGTATTCGTTTGAGTTTTGAATGTGAATGTATGTGTACATGTGTATTCAACTAAATATGGGCGGTTGCTGGATGCTTACAATTTAGTATTTACACACCGTGGTGAGAAATGTGCTGAGATTTCTACAGAGGTACAACACCTGAGTGTTCCTGCGAATCCCGATTTTGGGTATTGTGTGTTTTTGCTCTGCTGGGCTTCCCGTACAACACAACACACTTTTGCACCCCAATCCCCTCGCACACGCACGCTAACACACACACAAATAAATCCATGGTGAGATTTAAAAGCATGTTAAATTAGTTGAAGCATTTCTCTCTCTCTCTCTCTCTGAACTCTCACTTTTGTTGCATAGAGCGTTCCTTTGATCTTATCAACAGTGCTCTCCCTCATTTGGTTATGATTCTCAAGACAAAACAAACCCAGAAAGGAGAAATCATTACAATTTATTCATCGTCATGTAACAAAATCAAACAAACCGATCTTGAGCTTCACACAGGTACATGGGATGCTAGAAATCACTGAAGGCAGAGAAAATACGACGTTATCAACCCCAAGTCAGCATTTGTGCAAGACTGAATGGAATCTTTGTGGAAGAATCATGAATGGAAATTAGGCAAATTTCATCTCAATCCAATCTTTTTTTTTTAAATCACGCTGTAAATCACGCTGCAGAAAAAAATGCATACTTTAATGGTTACGTTGACTATTGAGACATCTAAAGCCAGTAAAGGTAATGTTGACTATAATTCAGACACCGTCTCTGCAGGTTATGTCGACTAATCAGACAGGGTGCTAACCATGAAGTCAAATCAATCTTACACTGACATAACTGGAATATGTAAAGGCGTTAGTCCTACAGAAAAGTGAGTTTCAACAATGGACGAAGTCTGGAAATAACTCTGTCAGGTTTTTATAGTTTGTGGAAGTTCCTTTTCCAAACACTGAGGCAAAGGACACGTGATATTGCAAACCAATCAATAGCAAGCAGCGTGTCTCCACTCGTAGTCCGCGATCTGTGCAGCAGAGGGATGCAATCACATCAACAATGCCGATAGTACCCAATATTGACGGACTGTGTGATGATATCTTCTGCTATGGTCTGTTGAGACAGTGATATCAAAATCGAGACCGAAGGTCAAGATTTTGATATCACTGTCGAAACAGACCAATAGCAGAAGATATCGTCACACAGTCAGTCAATGTTAGATATATTGCTAATTCTCTGGACATTTTGTATTTACTGTAAAGAAATTACAAAAGTATTTGTCTCAGTTTTGGCTGTTCCATATCCCTCCCTCTGATTATTATTTCTTTTTGTTCACTCTTTTCTTGTACTTTTCAGTATTTCAAAATGTCTTTTCTTTCAAAAAGTCTTTAGTCACTTGCTCAACTAAATTCTGGGATAATTACATTTTCATATATATTTGTTTGTTTTTAAATGTAGGTGTTTTTGATTTTGAAGTGGGGAAGCAATAAAGAGGTCGTCGATATCAAAACTGATATCGACAGAAATGTCGTCGATATCACTTTTGCACTGAGCTCAGTTTTGCCCAATTGACCAATGGAAATCCACGTAACATATGAAATAGCAATATTCAGCTCTGATGTGCATCCTTTCGCATGACTAGAGAGTTATATTGAGCAGACAATGCAGAGAACACAGATCGCTGGTATGTCATTCGTTCGCATGACTTCACTGTCACAGATCGCGATGTAAACATGCCACTTGCTAGTGATTGATCTACAATGTCATGACCGTGTTGTTTGCCTCAGTGTTTCCAAGGAAAAGGAACTCTTTCAAAACCCATAAAAACATGACAGTTATTTTTTAACATCGTCAATAGCTCATTTTACAACATCAAAATTGTCTCCCAATTTATATCTGAAATAAAAATGTCTTTGGCACACTAGAATTACAGAGGGTCATTGGAATTTGGTGTAGATATGAAGACACAAACCAGGCCAGGGATCGGGTGAACCAAAAAACGCTGAAAATGAACTCAGCAAAAGGTCTTGCATACCAGTTGATATTTCGTTTGTTTGTTTGTTTGTTTATTTGTTGCTTAACGTCCAGCCGACTACGCAGAGCCATATCAGGACGAGGAAGGGGGGGATGAAGGGGGCCACTTGTCAAGCGATTCCTGTTTACAAATGCACTAACCCATTACTTGTGTCCCAGCAGGCTTTAGTAAAACTAAATTAATACCTACTGGAAGATTACCAGTTTCCAGTATGTTAAAATAGGCTTAACCTATCTACTGCTGGACTTACATCAGAACACAACAGATTAAATTATACATGAATCGCGAGACAAGCGGCAAGAGAAGAGATTTTTGGAAAATATACAGGTGAATGAGCAAGAAGGCAGAAAAAAGAAAAGAATTCATGAAGAAAAAGAGAGCATGACAGGAAAGAGGAACCAAAAATATACCTAACAGCAAACTAGAAAGCTCCTGCGGTTCCAAAAACAGGAGGGGCCTTTAAGTTCATAACCGCAGTGCCCCACTGCGGGAGATATTTCGTTTAACCAGTTTCTTCCAGATAAAAATAATATACCATCATGTAAGAATAGGAGCGGCTTAGTAAGCATAACAGAGTCACCAGTTTCTGCAAGAATCTCGATTCTTTATTGTTTGGAAAATGGCTAGCGCCATCACTTTATAAACTGCATGGGTACAATTTGGTAAAGGAGCGTTTCAGGCCTTCCTTAATTCAGCCCAAAGTCGACTTTGCAAATTCTTTTTACTGAGAATTCAGTGCCAAAGCTTCCTGCAGCAAGCTTCGTGAAGTAGTCAATTAATAGCAGGCTTTACATACCAATAACTAATATAGAAAAATGTGTTTTCACTGTTGCCGAAAACAGAAACTTTATCTTGTAGGATCTGTTTCAGATACAACAACATTCAACTAACTACATGTAATTCAACAAATAAAATTTAAAAAATTAAATAATTTATTACATCTTTCTTTCTTTATTTGGTGTTTAACGTCGTTTTCAACCGTTCAAGGTTATATCGCGACGGGGAAAAGGGGGAGATGGGATAGAGCCACTTGTTAATTGTTTCTTGTTCACAAAAGCACTAATAAAAAAATTGCTCCAGGGGCTTGCAACGTAGTACAATGACTTAACATTTCTTACATACTGCTTGACTAAAATCTTTACAAACATTGACTATATTCTATACAAGAAACACTTAACAAGGGTAAAAGGAGAAACAGAATCCGTTAGTTGCCTCTTACGACATGCTGGGGAGCATCGGGTAAATTCTTCCCCCTAACCCGCGGGGGGAAGTTATTACAGACTGACTACAGCAATACAAAAACCATATTGAACCCTTACATTTACGAACTACAGTGGAACCGGCCCTCCTCCCAAAGACATACAAAAACCTGACGAAATCAGGTTTCAAAAAGGAGGGAGTCTTAAAACCGGGGTACATCTAAAGAAGTCTCAAATTAGCGGGTCTAAAAAAGGAGATTCCTCTGTATATCATACTAATTGAGCTGGTGATAACAATAGATAACAATAGATAATGCATGGGATTTCTTCAGTTGTGCATTCATGGATGAAACAGTAACAATGTACAAGACTTTTACAGCTCTTTTTGATTTTAAACAAACTTCCTCACAGAGAAAATTTCTAACTTACAAAATAGAAGAAAAAACAGCATGTTCAAAATTAAAAACAAACCAGCAAACACATGCAAAGCAAGAGCAATCATTTCTTTGTGAAAAAAAAGACCAAATAGATATTTATTAGCAAATAAACCAACAAACAAACACCAACAAAGGGCAAGAAATGTAATTTTGAAAACAATTCAAATGGTAGTCCCGTTCTTCTACAGCAAAAAAGGTACAAGCGACCCGCCTCTGAGAAAACTGATGAGAAGAATACGTAAAAATCTTGCTACCTCTTCTCTTCAAAATATGTATTTTTTAAACAGGTACAAAAAAAGCAAGCAAACAACATAAGGAAAAAAAACGCACCAACGGCAACATATGATGCCCAAAAAAGAGGAGGAAAGAAGAAAAAGGAAAATCAATGCTCCAACAATTGCTCAAGCAAGCCTCATCAAAAAGTAAACAATTACATCTAACACTAATTAACAAATGACCTTGTCATCCAGGTGGCATCAAGCAACTTTTTACACTCCTTCCATACAAGAGATCTTAAGAGCCTAACCAATACGCAAAAAAACCAACTGATCAATCTTTAAGCATTATAACATTAAACTATCGATCGTAAAAGTAAATTTGTTTGAACTGTCATGAAATCCAATTGATAACAAAATAGATTGAACTGTGCGACCGTCATAAGATGAATAGAGCAGGGATATCGCCAGGATTTCTACTACTAGGGTCCCTTGTAGCTTAGCTGGTCAAGCATTGGACTGGTGATCCTTGAATCACGGGTTTGAATCCAGGCCGCGGCAGACACGGGTCAACTAAATGTGCAGACTTAGGTCCCACCCTCTTGTTACCATTGTGGCACGTAAAAGACCTTGGTCATTGTGCCAGAAGAGCAGATGGATGATAACCCCTAAATGCACATACATGGGTTGCGTGACTCTTGTTGCTGCTAGCTTTCCACTGGGAGGAAGTGACCCAAAATTTTGCAGCAATAGGACAATAAGTAATTAAAATAGAGAGAGAAACAAAGTTCATTTAGCAGAATTTAAAGCAAACACAAACCACTGACTGTGGAAAGCATCGATTAAAAATAGCACCAAAAACATCATCACCCAAAAACACACACAAACTGGGAAAAACTCCAATCTTGGCAGCATGAAAACAGACTGGCTATCATGAATAATCAACAAAACTAAGGAAATCGGCTCACGACTAAAAATACAAATAAGGCAAATTAATACTTCTGTTGGGGATGATGTTGTGAAAAAAGTCTGGAAGGTTTTTTTGCATTATGAAAGATATGCTTTTCTTGAAAGTAAAGTGAGATGTAAACACGGCGATAGTGTTTCCATATATACAACAAGCTTCCATGTGCACATCAAATGAAAAAAGTCATTTTATCCACACAGATACCAGATATGTAAGGCAGGAGGAATAAGAAACCAGAAACTTATTTTCTGTTGAGCAGAAGTCACTGTTAAACCAAGACAAAACTGCAGGGGAAAAATTAGTCGAAAATACAAAAATGAACTGCACTCTTACTTACCCGCACCAGCTGCATGCAGTGCTTTCAACACACCCAATTTTGACACATTTCCAAAAAATATCATTAAATATCTGATGCACTTACATTAAATTGGTTTGCTTTTGTGAAATATTTGATTCTTAAATGTTTCTAATTAACATAACATGTACGAGGGTAATTTTAACACATAATCCAAATATTTTCAAAGAAAATGGTATATTATTGGATTTCGCAAAAAGTTTTGCTCTTTGAGACACCAACACACTTTTGGGTGGGGTTGGAAACACACTTCCAGGTAGAAAACGGTTCATGGGAAACAACTCATCCTTTCTGGCCTATTTAGCAAACTGGCAGTGGAAACGATTGCCTCCCTTTACCTGTCTCTGGTGTCTGTGAATTTTTTTTAATACATTTTTCTTCCTACCGCCAGTATACTGGTGCTATGTCGTGAAAAAGGTTTACTTCACTGGATCACACTTTGGACTACACAGTCCGGATGATGTGGGCTGTGTACGACCCATACGTAAGAAGTATGGGTCGTACACAACCCACCCCAAATAGGGATAAACTTTTCACCACCACTTTGCAGAGTATGGGTCGTACACAACCCACATCATCCGAATAGGGATGAACACCATAAAATACCTTCTTTAATTCCATTTGGGCGGTCCACGATCCACAACATCCGGACTGTGTAGTTCAAATGACGTCATTGTTTATTTGTTTGCAAAGATAATCCTTTTAAAAATTGGTCGATAGGAAAGTTATGTGGTGTTTGAGGACTACATGAAGTCTCGATCCCAAACTCCTAATAGTTTTAGAGATACATGTACAGACACTTTTGTGGGGCTCTGGGTCGTCCACGACCCAGGAAGCACAGTGAATGTAAACACATTAGGATCAACTTAAAGTTGTTCTTTTGTTTAAATCACAATTTTGTTAAATCTTCAAATGACAAGTCTACCAAATACTCCATTTGTTATCTTCGACGATCAGCATCTCCTCCCTCCCTCTTCCCTCACCAGTAATATTTCTCAAATCTGAGACTTAACTTTGGCTGTATAAAAATTAAGTTATGGCATGAATATGTTCGACTGAAATACTCTACAGTCATATATATAAAAGCAGCATAATGTCAGATTAAGTAATACTGGTTAATCAGCTTTATTTTAGCACAGTAATGGTATATATACACTTTCCAAATATCTAATTACATGTACATTCGATGTTATATATAGGTAGAATTCTGATTGATAAAGTTATTCCAGCTCTTTCCTTGCAAACGGAAAACTTCTGAATTATAGCCCAAAACAGAATAATTAGTGTAAGTATGAAAACTTTCCCTGAACAGAAAACCACCAGCAAACACAGGATTATTAATAACAATAAAATCCACAAAATCATTTACAACAAGTAGGTACTTTTTTCTCTCTAGCTGCTGGCATCGCAGCCGCAAAACATACAGCATGTATTTCATTTTGATTATTCAATCTCTTTAATTAATCATTCAGCTAAATAATTCTCACTTCATCGGAATTTTTCTCTGAGGCAAGAGGTTTATATTTTTCCAGCTGTGTCAATTAACAGTTTAAATAGCATTCTCCCGCAGTCTATCGAGAAAAGCGGGCAGCAAAACAAAAGGGTCTGATAAGATCAAATTTGACCACATTACCCATAATGGATGACTTCACAATTGGTGATCAAATGACGGATGATGCTCTGCCGTTGTCACACATAACAGACATTAGTTTTTGTAATCATCTATCTATTTGCAACTGTGCCATTAAAAAAATAAAGGTTTGATTGCAATTGCACACTGAAGACACCATTATAAGACTGAGGCTTGTTGCTTTCTAAACTAGGGATGGTTTTCCTTGTAGTGAGAACGTACAGGAACAAAACACTGTTCAAATCAAAAAGGTTTTTTGAAACAAATTTCCCAGAGGGAGTTTAATTCTATGCAAATTTGTATATAAAAAAAAGAAAAAAAGAAGAAAAAAAGAAGCCTGTTCAGTGTTGCTTAAAAAGAAGTCAGAAAACTATGCCAAACTATGGACTGCAAAAGAAAGCGAAATCAGTTATGTATGAGACTCACTTAACGTCACCTATTATGGTGCTACCTAATTGCTACAGTCATCCATTATGGGCAGAAGTGGTCAAAGTCAACCCTTTCAACAAAAACGGAATGTTATCCGGCTCAGTTGGCAAAAATCTCACCCATGGGAATCCACACCGTCTTGGGCTGTGTGGACTGGAAAAGAAACTCCTCCCCCTGACCCTGACACGGTGTGGCAAAGTCGCGCTCGTGCCCGTTGTTGACCCAGGTTCGCTTGACGTTCTCGGCGGCAGCGTGCTCGACAAACTTTGACCCTTCAGCAGAGCCGAAGTACCAGACGGCCTGGACGTCGTGATGTTCTGACAGAACCCTGGTGAGGTGATCCTTGTTGCCTGTCAGGATGTTCACCACGCCCCCCGGCAGGTCTGACGTGTCAAACACCTGAACACAGTGGGACAATGTGTTACTGATAAAAATCAGACAGATTGTGTGTGTGTGTGTGTTGTGTGTGTGTGGTGTGTGTGTGTGTGGGTGTGTGGTGTGTGTGTGGTGTGTGTGTGGTGTGTGTGTGTGTGTGTGTGTGTGTGTGTGTGGTGTGTGGTGTGTGTGTGTGGTGTGTGGTGTGTGTGGTGTGTGTGTGTGTGGGTGTGCAACTACCTCCATTCAAAATGCTAACTCTTCTGATACATTTGAATTATTGGAAATAACAAATAAACAGAAAACCCTCGTCTTTCACCATTTTTTCCTACCATTCTAATGAATTTAGCATGCCTAAAGAAGACCTCCTACATGTCAAAACTATCGGAGGCTCGACAGTCTAGGGGTCAGATAATAAAAGTACGCGTAACTTACAAAAGACCGACACTGAACAAGTATGAAAAAAAGAGCCCACAGTTACCTGATAGAGCTGTATGGCAGCTAAGGGGTGTTTCTCGCTGGGAATCATGATGACAGCGTTGCCACGGGAGATGGCCGCAGCGAACAGCGACACAAAGGACAGTAATGGCTGTGCATCAGGGCAGGCCACTCCTATTATTCCCACTGACTCGTTCGTCTCAAACACAGTGCCGTACATCGGGACCTCCTGCAAAAAGAAGTCAAACGCAAACTTCAGCACGATGGTTACAGACCTACGTCTTTCCTTCTTTGACGATAAATCTCAATGCTTTTTTTTTAAATTTCCGAAGAGGAGTAACACAATGTTATCTTATATGTGAGTGAGTACAGTAAATCTCTTCCATTAGTCAAAAACATATGAATTTTTAAGCTCATCTTAATTGCAAGCAAACTCCACTTATAATAAGTGGATTTTTAAATACGTGAACATTTTCTTTCATCAACAAAACACAAAGACAAGGAACTTTCTCGATCCAAGTAACAGCGCAGAAGTGTAAGACTAGCTCTCTGACACATAATATCCAACTATTCAAACCTGCACAGAGCCTCCATATTTATCACAGTAGGCCGCCCAGAAGAAGAGTCGCTCCAGAGCCAGCTCCACTTCTTTCTGACCTTGACCTTTGGCTTGACCGGTCATGACCTCTATGCACTCGGCAAGGTTGTTCTTCTGCAACTCCATGTTCTCTGCGATGTAATAGAGGATCTGTGCTTTGTTGTGCCCTGGCCGCTTGCTCCAGCTGTAGGTTAAAAAAAAATCAAAAACTGAGATTACAAATAATAAGTGCATCTCATTTTCAAGTCATAAATTAAGCTTTAACATAAATCCGAAAACAGGGAGACTAATAATAATGATGGCTATGCGTGACCCTATTGCGAAAGACTGAACGCTTTCTCAGATAAGATACCACTAATTAATTTGTCTGTTTGTTTGTCCACTATATAGGCCATTGGGCCGATGTACTTGTGAACGTCTTGTTTTCTTAAAATTAAAACGCTCCAGTACCTTACTACTCTGTTTGTTTGATTCTTGAAGCTAACATAGGAAAAGCTGGTTCTGCATAATCTTTTAATCATCTTGCTGTTTGGCTGATGCAAGTTCTTACTTTTCAGCCAAGCTCAAGTACATAGAAATGTATCAGCTCTTTATATTGACTGTAAACCGTCTCTAACTTTTCTGTGAACAGTGGTTGTGGACAACTGAGAGTCATTATTACATAATAATTCCCACATAAAACTGGCACACTGACAGACAGACAGAAACTTACACACACAGACACGGACAAAGTATAAGCAGTTCATCAATAAGTTAAATCAAAGCGAACACTGTCTAAACCTTTCACAAAACCGAAACGAGAAATTTTTAGGAAATAAAAGAAAGAAAACAGAACAGCTTCATTATTACAACATACCCAGCCACTGCCTTTCCGGCCGCTTCCACAGCGTTTCGTACATCCTTGCGGGTCGCCTCTGACACCTGACCCATGACCTTTCCATCAGAGGTCAGCACGGGGCGCGAGTACTGGCCATCTGGACGCTTCTGTACGCCGCCATAGTACAGCTTGTGAGTCTGGTCAATGCTGTAAATAAAAAGAAATCTTAATAACAAGCTATAGGGTTTTTTTTAGTAAAAAAAAATAGTAACACAACCGAAAACAAAGCATGTTCAGTGCAACTGCTATGGAGGTATAAGAAGTCTCCAAACCTTTGTGTCATTGGGGATCTGCTAGGCAAAACAAAATTCAGATAAAATGTAAAGGGAAAGCAACTCAGTAAACATGAAGAAAACCACAGAAAGTACTGGGGTACTGCTAAGATTTGTTTTCGTTTGTGAATTTGCCGTAAAGGGTATGATTTTTTTAATTCTGAGGCAGTCATTGACACCACCTTTCCCCAACCACATAACAAAATTTGCAAGATTTGCCAAAATGACGCCACCATTTTCCGCAACTTGAAAGAAGTTTCCGCATTTTGACGACAGCAAAACACGAACAGGTGTAGTTGAGGATGAGAAATAACACCTGTACCCTTATCTCAGTTGCCTCCCTTGTTTCACTTACTCTCAGGAACATGTACTTATTGCAACCAAACAACTAAGCAACCAAACATAAAGGTGTGATAAAGCATGAACATAATACCGGTCAGCTCACCTGAATTACCTCCCTTGCTCTCTTCATCACTCTCATGAACATGAACTTATTGCAACCAGCCAAACAAAACAAGAACAAAGTAAGCAACATAACAAAACAAACAGGTGAGATAATAAAAGAAAAATAAACTGACGCAGGTGAGTCTCCACTTGCACCTCCCACTGCAGCAGCATCTGAGGGGCGGGGGCCCACGGTGGAACCAAAGGTGTGGAGGTTCAAACCCTGGGCCCCAGGTGCCTCCCGCTGGGCCCATGATGGCTGCACGTACTCCAGCAGACCCTGTCAAAGATGCAAGAATGAGTGTGTGGTAAAAACCGGCAGACAGACAGGTATACACAGACGCAAAGGCAGATAGACAGACGGACAGGCAGACATGCACACAGAGGCAAACACACACAGCCTTTGATTTTCAAAAGTTCTTTCTCATATTACTCAAGTAGGCGGTGATCCTTATCCTTTAACATACTCAAATGTGAACAAGTTAATAGTAATACACACTATAATGCAGGAGCAATCATTTTTCTTCTTAATCTCACATTTCTTCACAGATTACATGTACACATACACACAGGGGAAACAGAATGATCTCTTAGAAATTCTGTGACTTAACATTATCAACACAAGCAGACCCATATATATATACTGTTCAAAAAAAGAAACACATAGCTTGTAATATTTGGTTAATTTAGTTATATGGCTACAAGGATATCCACCAAACTGCAGAAAATGTTTATCTGGTCGTCGACCTTTCGTCCATTGCCACAAGTGAGCTCTGCACGTGACGCATGCGTTATCAGTGGCTACAATGTCAAAATTGCTCATTCGTGAAACTCGGGGAATATTGAGCTCTCACCATGTCTTCCAAAACCCATAAAAGCGGATTGTTCGCCACAAAGAAATCAGACGACAATTCAGCGACGAAAGATGGCCCGATTGAGCAGAGAAGACCGCCAAATTGCATTGGGTCGTTTACAAGCAGGCCAAAGTCAAAGTGCAATCGCCAGGCACTTCCACGTGTCCCAGAGCACCATCAGTAGACTGTGGGTCAGGTTTCAAGCCACTGGCTCTGTTGCTGACTTGCCACGAGCGGGAAGACCAAGGGCGACAACTGCTGCTCACGACCGCTTCATACGGCTCCGCCACCTCCGGAATCGTTTCCTGTCGGCCTCATCTTCTGTCCAGGCTCTCCCCGGGCCACACCGATTATCGGACCAGACCGTGCGGAACCGCCTGCATGAAGCTGGTTTGAGAGCTCGCAGACCTCACAGAGGAGCTGTCCTCACCCGCCGCCATCGCCAGAACCGAGTGCAGTGGGGCAACCAGCACCTTCGCTGGACCGTCCGGAATCACTGGAGACACGTGTGGTTCAGCGACGAGTCCTACTTCCTGCCGTCCAGCGACATGATGGTCGGAGGAGGGTCTACCGGAGAGTAAATGAACGTTACGCGCCCAACTGTGTGGATGAGGCACCCGTTCATGGTGGTGGAGGCGTCATGGTGTGGGGGGCGATCAATACCGCTGGAAGGAGCACCCTGGTGCACGTCCAAGGGCGCATAACTGCCCAGCGATACGTGGAGGAAATTCTGCGCCCACACGCCCTTCCTCTTCTGGCTGACCAGGATGCCATATTCCAGCAGGACAACGCTCGCCCGCACACAGCACGACTCACCACCCAGTTCCTCACCGACCACCATGTCCAGGTGCTTCCCTGGCCATCCATGTCGCCAGACATGAACCCGATAGAACACCTCTGGGATGAATTGGACAGACGTGTGCGCAGGCGAGAAGAAGCGCCGGCAAATCACCGCGATCTATTGCAGGCACTTCAGGAGGAGTGGGACACCATCCCACAGCAAGATATCCGGCATCTGATCCAGTCCATGCCCAGAAGGTGCCGGGCAGTTGTTGCTGCTCAAGGCAGTCACACCCCCTACTGACTTGACAGCCTCGGCACCCAATCGTATTGATTGACTGATTGATTTGAAGATGCAAATGAACTGTGTGTGCATTCAACTGTGTCCATACCAAATTTCAAACAAATAATCTAAATATTGGATTTTCTGTTAATTTTTTCGAAAAATAAAACAAATTTGGCAAGTAGCAACTATGCGTTTCTTTTTTTGAACAGTATATATACACACTCTAACCAAATCCAACTAAAAAAAAAAGTTAAAAAAATACCACAGCTTACCCGCCTACTTCCCACGCGACCACTACCACTCTGCTTGGCACCACCAAAACCCGCGGCAGCGTCCACGGTGTTGTGGCTGTTGATCCACACAGTTCCAGCCTGCAGGCCCGCTGTCACCTCCATCGCCAGACTCACGTTCTCTGTCCACACGCTGGCAGCCATGGCTAGTGTCGAGTTATTGGCGATCGCTATGGCTTCCTTAGCCGTACGGAAAGGGATGAGGCACACGACTGGGCCCTGAACCTGAAACAATGATCACATGCTACTATGAGAACAGTGAAATTAAAGCAGCTCGCCAAAACTGAAGTAAAAGCTTGATACAAAAGTTGCACAAAATGTCTGTGCTAGAAAGTCAGAATAGAGGAGAATGAGATGAAGAAATCCAAGCATGTCTTCAAAAACGCAAATTTTTGTTGTTAGCTGTCCTTTGTGACCGTGGTAGAGATGTGAGGACTACACATGACTACAGCTCAGTTTAAGATGCCAGGTTCACATACTATGAGTTTTTTCATCCCTCTTTCTCCCCTCCTCCCATCTTCTCTGTGTCTGTAACATGCACACAAGGAGACACACGCACACACAAACAGATTTCAAGTTGTACTCACATCTTCATACACAATACGTGAGGCTGTCTGCGCACCAACCACCAAGGTAGGAGGGTAAAATGTTCCCCGCGTACAGTTTTCTGTACTGGCTTGGAAAACCTGTGGCAAGACAAAAAGAAAGAGACTTGGTCATTTGTGATAGTTTTATACAACCAGCACTGCTCAAAGGCATACGTCCTTTCAGTGTTCCTAATTTATATTGTGTATTTCTAAACTGCCACTCATAATCTGGAGCATGACAGAAGCACAGCTGTCCCTAATGTTGATTCCAACCAATCCAACCCGCGGCTGGTTCCAACTTTCTAAACGCTGGCAGATCACCTTTGGTTCATGTGACTTCAATCCTGAACTAACTCTAACAAAGTACAGTGGAACCAACCTCAGACAATGTGAGAAAATAAAACCTTGTGAAGGAGGGAGTTTCAAAATGGGGGTAAATGTACAGAGGCAATGAAGAGAAACTGTGAGAAAACAGGGTCTCAGAAGGGAGGGAGTCTTACATCAAGGGTCTTCTTCTTCTTCGTTCATGGGCTCAAACTCCCACGTTCACTCATGTTTTGGCATGAGTGAGTTTTTACGTGTATGACCGTTTTTAACCCGCCATTCAGTCAGCCATACACCGCGTTCGGGGGACAACCAAGGGACTTAAAGGGGGGTTCCACTGTAACCTCGTCCAGTGTCAACACACCTGAGCCCCCTCCTGTTTGGCCTCCTCCACCAGCTGTCTGACCAGGTCCAGCTGCAGACCCTCGCCGGCCAAGGCACCCACGTCCTGGTTCTTCTCCAGGCTGTTCCCCACCTTGACGTTCTGCAGGCGCTTGCACAGCTTCTGGGTCAGGCTTTTTTCCACCGACTCCTGCACCAGCAGTCTCGACACTGAGGTGTTCAGCTGAAAGAAAACATAAAGAGGGATGAAAATATTAGCTAGGGGCAATCATAATGGCTTTAATTTGTTAAAAGAAAGACAGATTTTTGTTTTGTCACCAGACAACAGACCATAAAGTTGTATTTCAAGTATATGATGCAAACTCATACAATCTGATGAAATTTGGGATCTCAAGATTGATCTCTCGAGACAGGGAGAGAGAGAGAGAGACTGACAGAGACAGATTAAGATGCAGAGAGAGAGAGAGAGAGAGAGAGAGAGAGAGAGAGAGAGAGAGAGAGAGAGAGAGAGAGAGAGAGAGAGAGAAGACAGAGAGAGAGAAGACAGAGGGAGAGAGAGACAAAGAGAGAAAGAGAGACAGAGACAAAGACTGAGAGAGCAAAGGAAAGACAGAAAGAGAGAGGTAGAGACAGACAGGGAGGATTGACATAGAGATCAACAGACAGACAGCTTGAGAAAGAGAGATGAAGAGACAGTTATCTCGCCTTTGAAGTCAAAAGCACTGAAAAGGAGACCGAGACAGACTAAGAAAAAGAGAGAGGGAGACCTCAGAGAGAAACAGACACACAGCCAAAAACAGACAGCCAGCTAGTGTCAGACAGACAGACACAGAGACAGACTGACACAGAGACAGACAGATACAGTGACATACAGACAGACACAGAGACGGACTGATGCTGCCCTAGCAGTCAGCCTACCTGCCCTGCATACCCCCAGCCAGCATCCACCACACCCTCCACGACGCTGTCCAGGTCGGCCGTGTCGAAGACCACCATGGGACTGCGGCCACTCAGCTCCAACGACAGACTTGTCCCTCTGCCCGCCATTAGCTGACGCACCATCTGCCCTTCCTGAAACAATCAACAAATCTCATTTTGATAATAATAATAATGACAGCTTATATAGCGTGAACTACAGTAATCTATGCTCTCTGCGCTTTACATATTAACTATGAATAAAAACATACTATTTAACATCAAATACATTTATAATATACTTTCTATTAAAATAATGTTTTGGAGTTGAATAACTAATAAGGTTGAGGAGTATGTGTGTATGAATGTTACCCACAACAGGACTACAGCAGTCCCTGCAATGTACGGCCCCCGGCGTGAGCGGACACCTGACATGTACGGACACATTTGCTCGGCACGGAGTGTTTTCCTTCTATATTTGCCCCCCCTTAAACGGACACCTGCAAAACGTGGACGCGGACACTCATTTTCGGTCCCAACAGCAGGTCATACCTCCAATGTACGGACAGACCATCGTCAAATTTTCACCACAACAAAATCGATAACAGAGCAGTCCGGTTCTTGGGACAAAGATCACAGCCGCAATGGCGTGATGACAGTCACTGATAACTTGAGTGCACGTGTACCCATCAGGAGAGGAGGTAGTTTTGGTCAGGAGTGGAGTACATGCGAAGATGCCAACATGAAACTGCACTGAGCTCTTTATTCTTGTCTGTTGGAGGTAAACAACAGAAACCACAGTCGATGAAGGTCCTGAGCGAAAGTGAGTGAAAAACCTGCCACAGTTCTCAGCATCGTGTGTCTGTGTGTAACCTCTTCCATTGACAAGATACTCTTGTTTCCCCTCAGCCTTGACCAGTGAGTCGGTTGCCTAATCTATGAACCCTTCAGTTGTCTTGCTTTGTCAAAAGTTACGACACAGTCAACTGGTTTTGCTCTGAGTGAACAGTGCAGCTGGCCTCTCTGGCCACAGCCCCCAACAGTACATGGCTGGAGGGAGTGAGAGAGAGGAAGGGGGGTGGGGGGGTGGAGGGTTAGCTGGCTAAACTCTGTGGGGTGTCCGGTGTCGCTGCATATCAGCAGGAAGAGCATTGGAGAGAAATAGAGAGGTGTACTCTTCCACACAATTTCCAAGCATCAGTTGTCACGGCTTGGGGTAGGCATTAGTGAGGGAGAGTGGGAGCTGTGTTATGTACAGTGTATTTCCGACTGAAGAGTGAAAAGTCACTGCCATGCCACATGATCGGCATGCAGTCAATAAAGCCAGACAAGAAAAAAAATAAATTACATGATTATGACATGCAGCTCTATCTGCTGCTATTTATTCAAACTGGTTTTCAAGCTTATTCTTGCAAAGCATCTGCACACACTCCTCTGTGCTGTGTTTGTGTGGCTGCTTTCGTATGTCAGTGCATGGTGAGTGTGTTCACTGCCTTGAGGATTTATTTTATCTCTTCTTTTCAACACTTTTCATACAAATCTTTTTTACAAGACGTTTAAAGAAGTATTAGGAGTTTATTGTTATTGTTTAGTAGCCACAAGAGGTGATTAGCATAGACTCAATCATGTTGTTTGTGTGTCTCTGTGTGACTGAGTGTATGGGGGAGGGGGTGGTGTGGTCACCCCTCCCGTGACCGGACACCTGCAATGTACGGACAGTTTTGCTATGGCCCAAGGGTGTCCGTTCATGAGAGGGACTGCTGTATTACCAATGCAATGGCTGCAATGCTATATGGCGAAATCAAATCTTGTTCTTCTTGTTCTTTCACTCTGCTTCAGAAACATGGAGGACTGCAACCAAAAGACCCACAAGCTGCAGACACTTATCAATAGATGTCTCATGAACATCTTAAAAATTGGATTGCCTGTTTTCATTTCGTACACTGACTTGTGGAACAGAGTAAGGCAAACTCCAATTGACATTTAGAAAAGGAAGTGAGGGTTGTTCGGCCACACCATACCCCCTCAAACATTACCAGTCAGGCCCTTGACTGGAACCCACCCGGTAAAAGGCATGCAGGTGGTCGCCAGGCAGGTTCGACTATATATTTTAAACCAAGAAAGAGAGTGACAGAATAAACTCACCCTAGTGGTTCCAGCATAGGCCACTTTATCCACCTCTTCTCTCAACACCAGTTTGTGCATCCCCCCACACTCTCGCCCATCCGTCACCACGTTGATCACGCCCGCCGGAAGCCCCGCCTCTTTGCACACTTCAGCAAACAGCAGTGCAGACAGGGGCGTTGCCGGCGAAGGGCAAATAACGACGGTGTTCCCAGTTGCCAAGGCTACAGCCACCCGCTGCACCATGGAAACAAGGGGTCGGGCGAAAGATGGAAGTACTGCCACCACTCCTGAAAATGAATGATTTGTGAGTTTGAAATGATTTTGCACCTCAGAAAAAATGAAATCTTGTCTCGTTCAATGAAGCTTCCATAAGCAAAAATTCGTACCGTCTTGTCTCGTTCTTGTGTTTAGATTTCGATTCGTAAACCCGACTGGATCTATTTGTCGTGCATCGTTTCTTGTTTTCTTTCTAACCTTGTCCGTTCCGTGTTGCGTCTGCTTTTTGTTGTCTTTTGTGTTCTTGTTTTTCCTGATGAAGCTTCCATAAGCGAAAATTCGTACCGTCTTGTCTCGTTCTTGTATTGGTGAGTATAGTATTCCTTTGTTTTTTAACTCAGAAAAAATGACCAACTTTTCACTTAGTTAACTAACACAGTCACAGGTAGCACTACCCCCAATCCCGCCAAAGAAATAAGTTGTCAGTTTGATTGTTTTTGCACCCGGGAAAACTGAAAGAGTTTTCACTGATCAGTAACTGGTTACCAATAAGTCACAGGTGCCTGTATCAATGTTCCTGTGTCATTAATTACTGTGTAACCTTATTTGTAAGGAATACTGTCCACATGTAGAAGTGTAAGTTGTTTTTTTTTAACCCAAACATCTCTCTTGGTTACCACCATGAACCAGGGAATACATTTTTTCAGGGAAAAATGGCCCATGGACTCCAGAGATCACGCGAAACAGGGAGTCACTGTAACCACTGCTGCAGAAGAAAATTGTTCTCAGTCTTAACTTTTGCGCCTTGGAAAATCTGACAGACTGATGACTTTGTTAGCAAATGGGGTGTTGCAGGTAGCTTTGTTTCCTCCTTGGGGATGAAGCTACCAGGGGAAGGGATTGTGTTGGAGGTGCGGGTAGAGGGGTAGCCCTCCCGGTGCTCCCCCTTGGACCTCCCTAGTCTAGGACCCTGGGTCTTCGCGAGGTGGCCATTGTGGCGTAATCCCTCCGGACTAGCATAACGTTTCCCTATCCCAAGACCGACCGTGCGTGGTCTATGACCACATCCTCTACGAGGTGACCCTATCAACTAGGCAGCGAAAGCCCCTAGGCGAAACACGGCGGATCTAGAGGAGAGAACCTCGATAAAAAATTTGAGCTGCCATGAAGACGGAGCATGTTGGCTGAGGACAGCGGGCAGACCTTCTGTGCCGACACCCATCTACAGGAGAAAACCAGGCATGCACGCATCAAACCCAACATGGCCATACAAACGGATATTCGACGGTATGGTGCTCGTCCCGCGGATCGCCAGGCGGAGACAGCGCCGGGTCCCCAGCCTCAAAGGGGCCCAGCCTCAGCTACTGGTGAAGCGACTCAAAAAATAGAAGAAAAAAAAAAAAATAGATTAGCAAATGCTGCAGTCAAAGTAGCTGACGCAACCCACTGTAGTATTACGCTCGCTGGTCAGGATTAAGGGCAAAAGTATCGCTTATAGCCTGAAAATGATGGCACACAAGCAATGAAGCAGTTTAAGCCAGGTACCAAGTAGTCCTTGCCAGGTACGTAAAAGGAGTAAAAACATGTAAAAAAAAAATGTTGGTAAAAGTTTCATACCGTAAGGTTTATATCCCTGGAGCTCTGTCGAGCAAAGCTGGGCCGAGCCGGTGTAGTGGTATAAGAGACGCACAGCTTGTGGCACTTCGATGTCGCGCGATTCACGCATCACTCGCCCCGTGTCAAGCGTTTCCACCACGCTGAACAGCTGCTGGTGCTTCTGAACATGCCGTGTTATGCTGTGGAAAGAGCAACAAACAAAAGATGTCTTCAGGGCACACAAAGTTAAAACAATAAACAACCCTCCTGTTGTTTTATTTTTTTTAAACCCTCCTGTTTGTTTTTTAATTTTAAGCCAGAGGCATTGATCTAACTCATAGGTTCAGGAGAAAGAATTTCTAACACAGAAGATTTTCCCAAATATATATTAGGATGTATTGACCGTGGACCTTAGATTACAGGTTCCCAGGGATATTACAAGGATTTTTTTTCTTCAGGAATTTTAACCAACGGTCATACTCATAAAGTGAGAAAGTTAGGCAATTCTGCAAAAATGAGAACTTAGTTTTCTGCAATTCAAAATAAGTTTTGGCAGTTTGCCAACCGCTGGCAGCAAATAATTAACATCTTTAGGTACCACTACACCAAAGGGCTCGTTCAACAATCATATCACAATCACCTGTACAGATGACGTGCACGTGCATTGTCAGATAACTTGCTCCATGTTTGGAATGCCGCCTTCGCTGCTTTAGACGCTTTTTCCACATCTGACTCGGTTGCATCGATCACAGTTGCAAGCAGTTCCCCTGTTTCGAAAACAAACAAACCCATGAATTTTTTGTTGAAAGAATTGTTACAAAACAGACGCATGCATTCATCTTCGGTCTCAATAATCACACATTGAAACATTGAACATCAACTGAACAAGGCTTCTACAAACACCAGCATTGGTCTCAAAGCCAAAGGACAATAGTTCAGTATGACCTGGATTGAAAATATGTATGGGTCCAAATACACTGGCTTCAAAAACATTGTTCTGTCAGAAATCTCATACATGTCATAAGTATCTGACAGTCAACTGGCCAGGGGTCAAAACAATGCGTCAGATAAAAAACAGTATGCATCATTGACTAAAATTCAAAGCCTGAGAACAACACTGAAGAAACATTAACACTTTTCAACTTCAAAACTTAAGAAAGATTCAACATTCTGGCTGTTGCTAGAAATTCTGGTGGGAACACAATTTAATCTCTTCAATCTATAATGGGTTTCAAAAGAGCTCTGAATAAAAGCAAGCCATGTTAATAATATGTTGGACATTGATAATATCCACAGAAACAAATAACAACAAAAAAACAATATCCTATGCCTTGTTTTTGTGGTTTGGCAAATAAAATGGTTTGTTTCCAATGTCAAGGCTAACAAAATTTAGATTGGTAGGTCAGTAACTTTTTTCTCCAAATGAATTTGTTTTAAATTATTATTAACACGGGACCATGTGGCTTTTTATTGGCAGAGCATTGTGTGAGTTGTGTCCCCTAAATGTTGGAGAAGAGTTATTTTTCTTGTTTAGTTTGCAGAAAATGATCGAGTTCTGTCATCAAATTTTTTTTTTTTAACATTTCAAGGGTAAAAAAAAAAAGCTTTAGGGTTGGGAAGAAAACATAAGGTCTGATCCATTAAATTTAAGGTTCTTGGCCTTTCACAAACAAAATAATCTGAACCTGTGGCAGGATTGTGGGCTTGACAGGGAGTCCCATTTTCAGACTTGCACCATTCATTGTTGATGAAATGTCCAAACTGCCGTTTATGATCGTCCAGCCACGCCTGAAAGTTAATAAAAAACACATTGATTAAAATAGAGATAAATCTAGAAGAAAAAAAACATTCAAATGTAAATCAAGCAAACTTTAAACAGATTAATTTGCACCAGAACAAAAGCAAAACTTGACAATGCTCTAGGTGCATGCATGTTGCGTGCCAAAGATCTGCCTCAAACTTTTCTGTAGTGATAAAATAATAAGCTTTGATACTTATACTTATAGTAGATACTCTTATTTGTCTAAAAAATATCATAAACTTTGTGTACCACTGCAAACTATATATATTCAGTTTTCTGAAACCTATGCAAGTGTACGACTCTATGAGGCGGGAGGGGGGGGGGTGGCAAAGGTGGCAGGGGGAACAGATGCACAAACTGATAAAAAATTACATTCACTTGAGGATCCGACTCACATGTGTACATGCCGTTCTCATCTTTGTCTACTCATGTTCATATCAATAAATCATAACTGGTGAGAAAAAAAATAGATTCGCCGATCAGCAGCAAAGATTTTTGTGCAAATAGAAAATGACTGTTTGTATGCATGCATATATATATCTATTGTCAATGTCATTCCAATGGAAATTAAATTTGCATGCATGGCCGTTTCACAAACAAATGTTGATATGCATATGATTGCCTTTGGCCTCTACATTAAATCAAGGAGCAATAGATCAGATCAAGATCGATGCATTGCAGGAACCTTTTTCATTGCAACGGAAACGAGAGAGCGCTACCCAAAATTTTTTTTTTTTAATAAGGCCCCCCCCCCCCCAAAAAAAAATAGTCTGGTACTTTATACCTAACATAACATAGGCAACAAAAATAGGGTCAGGATTTTTATTTTTAATTTTTTTTTTATTTCCAAAAAAACATATTAGTAGTAGTCCTTGGTATGGTAGCATTGTAATCCATACAATTTCTACGAAGTAACAATGGATACTAACTTACTAACACTGCTGATTTCCCCACACAGTCGTGATGTGTGCATTATTATGAACCCGACAGAGTCAAGCTTCACTTTATTATTGACTGACATAGGCGTTTCTCGGCATTGGCGCTATCCAGACTTACTTTAGCAACGTTGTCCGTATCGGCAGCGGGTCCATAGTTCATATTTTCGAAGATGGTTTGAACATTATTCGCCGAAGCACGAGCACTCGTGGCTGCCATTTTCGAACTGGGGTCAAGGACGTGAGGTCGTATGTGGCGGATTCTCTCTTGACACAGGCCTTCTGATTGGCTGACGTCAAGCAAAGGCATCAAAGATGGCTGCCTAGTGAGCTAAAGCACGGCTCCGTTTTACTTGGATCAGAAACTACGTTTCAGCTTTGATCATATGTAGAAGCAGACGATTTTGTTAAAACGAGAGATTTCAAATATCACTGCTGAAATGGATTCTAGTCTTCTTGACACAGGAACTGCTGATGCAGACGCTCTTTTGGGGAAGCTGCTGCTGGATTCCGTAAGTTTGATTAGAACCGAAAGATGTTCACGTTGCTGACACACACATGTTCAAAAGTTGTACGAAAGTCGATTTGATAACTGAGTTGATCTCGATTTAACTTATTAACGTTACACCATGAGACAATACGGCACCATTTCTTGTATTTTAAATTGACAATATATTTTATTTTATTTTTATTTTATCATAATTTAATTACCTGGTAAGATAAACTGCCAAATACTATAAAACATGTTACGCACACGCACACATGTCACACACATGCGCTCGGACAGACACATCCAAACACAGACAGACACACACGCACAGGGTGGACAGAGACAGACGAATTACAGTTTTTAATCTTACACTTTCTTATGTCTACAACAAGAATTTCATTGGTTGGTCGTAAAAGGGGGGTTCTCTACTGAACAGTACTCAGACTTTCCTGTATGGTGACTGTTTGTGCAGGGTATGGATCCAGCACAGCTGATGAGTGTCATGGGAGAGTCCACTGGTGGAGGGGAGGAGCAGAAAACATCAGGTGGAATTCCATATGTTCAAGTTACCCCAAGCCCAGGTAGGTCTTACTGTTGATTAGGTGTTTTTTGTTGGATTGTGAGAAAGATATATACATGTGTATGTGTGTGTGTGTGTGTGTGTGTGTGTAAGGGGGGAGGGGGACGTAGGTGAAGGTGTTTTGGGGCTGTTTGTGTTCATAAAACATGTGTGTGCACATGTGTGTACGTGTGTTTCAGTTTAATTAATTAAGACTGAATGTAGGAAATGCTCTCTGCTTTCAGGTTTCTGTGTCAAATTGAAGACCAAGAGTGGAGAGAAAGTTTTCATCAATGTTTGCCACTCAGACATGGTGAGAGTTTATTACAACTTATTTTTACTTCTTTTGTGTGTGTGTGCATGTGTATGAGTGTGTGTGGTCATAGACAATTTATCCTGGACCGCCAACTAGCTCTCTCTCCGCTCTTTCTCTCTATTACGAGGTAGCGGCCTCTCGCATTTAGGAACCTACGCTTACAAGCCTTTCAGAAATCAGGGGGACGTGATATCCGGTGTCGATTGTAAACATGGACGAAGTTGCCGAGGTAAGTTTTGAAAATGCTAAAATAAACTCAGCAAAAGTGCATATAGAACATGTTTTTCGATGAGTTTTGTTAAGTTTAGTTTGGAGTTTTGGAAAATCCAGTTCATTGTCACCTCCCATTGTCACAAATAACTGGAGCGTGCTTTCTTTTCACTGTCTTCGAATCGCTGGCCTTTCAAACCGGACGCGACGCGCCCCTGAAATTAGAGAGTCGTAACCTCGAAGGGTCACGTGACGAGTTAGCGGTCCAGGCTATTTGGTCTATGGTGTGGTCTTTAGTCTTAAGACATATATAAGACTATTGGTCAGGAAGCATACATGCTTTTACTTGGATGTCAGCTGCTGTGTCAGTGTGTGCAATTGTATCTTGCATATTACTTGTGTAAATGTATATAATATATTTGTGCAAACACAGGATGAAAACTGCACTTTAGTTACTCTATATATATACATGTACTTCCCTTTTGCAGGTTCCTCCAACCAGAGACATCTCAGATGATGAACTGTTGAAAGTTCTGGAGTCTGACGACATGACGCAGTTTCGAATCCCCATGTGCATTGGTGAACCACATGCTGAGGTTGACAAAAGTAAGGCCTAGAATGTGGAAATGGATTGGGAACACAGGCAAGAAAGTATACATTTAAAATTACAAGCCGATTAGTGAGAATTTGAGTGCAAACCTATAAGTTACCTATCCAAAATTATTCGTAGCATTGGAAAAGGTAAGACTGTGAGTTGGTAGTTATTGTGTTGAACGTGGTATTAACCACAATTCTTTCATTGTAAGAAGTGTTTAAAATAAGGATGTACGAAAGCTGAACATAGAATCAGTCTTCTTCTCTTTTTTATTGACAGACCTTTTGATCAGGCATGAAAATAAGATACCACAATTTACTCTACGTATTCCAGCACTGTAACGTGTTGCAGCTATATATTAAATATTGTGATGTTAGTTACCTTGTAAGTGTTGTTTCCAGGCCTGGGTCTATGGTATTTTACGCATCATTTTTTTATCCAACGCATTCGAGTGTCTGATAGCAGTGACGTGTGGAATGTCTTCAGACCGGTATTTTTTTGCGGCCTGGACATTTTGACCGATTTATTTGTTCAATCCAGGTCCAACTGAACTGACGATTTTCCTCTGTGTCTGGGAACACCACTACCTTGTTTCACGTAATACAATACAAATAAAATGAGCATCCCCATGGGTTTTGGTAAAAGGGAAGACTTGTAAAATGTAAGACTCAATTTTTTCTTTTTGTAACAGGCGGGGGTGGGTGTACAGCCTACGATGTTATCGTTCACACGGACTTCATAAGGAAACTGCAGACCAGCGAACTTTTCCAGACCTTCTTCCTCACAATTGTGTGTGAAGGGATCGAGGAAAAGTTTACGACAGAACTCAAACGAGGTATGATTGTGTGGATTTGTCCTTGTCTTGTATGCATACAGTGGTACCTGTGATGAAAGGAAACCTTCGGGACCAGCCATGAGTTACCCTACATTGCAGGTGGCCTGCTGTAACATGTATGTTTTAGTCAAACTCATAGACAAAAGGATGACAGAATGTGTCTTGTCATTGGAGGTGTTCTCTCTTTGGAGGGTACCTCGTATCACAGGTACTACCGTACTTAATGTGAGCATTTGGTTTAAACTGTTTTATGCGACATTTGTGCATTATTTACAAAAAGACGCATATTGAGTAAACAACAACAAGCATAATGCTTATAGTGGTGAGCATTTAAGTTTCATGTCTTCGTTGAATATATTCTGAAGCTTTGTCTAGTAGTCTGTAATTTCACCTAAATTGAAATTAAAGATTTAATTTTTTTTTTAATCCAGAGTGTATCAATGTGGTAACTTTGTGCAAGGAATAATAAATGTTTGGTCACATTTGTCTAATTGATTCGATGATCGCTCCTAGAAATGCATGCATGTGCATGATATGTCACTCACTTTAGATTCATATCTCAAGTACATTTTTTTCACCTCTATTTACCCTCTCTCTTTTCTTACCTTGTTTTCTACTACCGCCACTTCCGATTGCGAACCTATGATTATATCTTATTTGTTTCATGATGATGAATGAACAGAAGTGCAGATTTCTTTAGCTGTCTAAAGTGGAGTAATGTATGCATTGCTTTGTGCAGACTGGGTGATACTGAAGAACAGAAGAAACATTGGGAAGTTACAGGAGCAGACAGTGCGCACAAAGTCCAAACCTCTTATCATGGATATGGAAAACAGGTACAGGATTTTTATCTTCTCACAAGTCAAAGTAGGTAAAGTATTAGCTAATGATAAGTTGAAACGTAGAACTCTTCAGTTTGTATAAGGTGAGTTAAGTCTCTTTTTTTTAAACAGAAAAATTAGGAATTCTACCAATCCTCCTGATTGTACTAGCGGGTAGTTATTTTTTTCTTTTTGTAAAAGTTATTTTCAGAGACCATATACCTGTACAGTAGAACCCCTCTCTAGCGACCTTGAAAATGTTGACAAAAATCGGTCCTTATGGAGGGGGGTCCTTACAGAGGGAGGGGGCGGGGCCACAAAGAAAGTCACCTCAGATTTTCTTAAAAAAAGAAAACAGAGAAGTTTGAGTTGCTGACGACCGTTTCCTCAAACTGCTTCGATTTCATGTTTGACATTGTCGATGGTGTCCACCAGTTCTGGTGCATGTTTCAATGCAAAAAGAGTTAGTTTCTGAGCAAGCATTTCTTTACAGCAGTCCCTGCAATGATGAAGGCCCTCCGAGAAAGAGAGTGAAAAATCGGCCACCGTTCTCAGCATCGCGTATCTGTGTGTAACCTCTTTCATTGACAAGATACTCTTGTTTCCCTGCAGCCTTGACCAGTGAGTCGGTTACCTAATCTGTGAACCCTTCAGTTGTGTTGCTTTGTCAAAAGTTAGACACAGTCAACTAGTTTTGCTCTGAGTGAACAGTGCAGCTGGCCTCAATTAGCCGGTGACACCTCTCTGGCCACAGCACCAAACAGTACATGGCTGGGGGGAGAGAGAGAGAGAGAGAGAGGGGGGGGGGGTAGCTGGCTAAACTCAGTGGGGTGTCCGGTGTCACTGAAGTCAGCAGGAAGAGCATTGGAGAGAAATAGAGAGGTGTACTCTTCCAAACATCCGTTGTCAGCGCTTAGGGTTGTCAGTGAGGGAGAGTGAGAGCGGTTTGTGTACAGTCCGACTGAAGAGTGAAAAGTCACTGCCACAAGATCGGCATGCAGTCAATAAAGCCAGACAAGAAGAATGATTATGACATGCGGCTCTATCTGCTGGTTTTTTATTCAAACTGGTTTTCAACGCTTATTCTCACAAAGCATCTGCACACCTGCCTCTGCCTCTGTGCTGTGTTTGTGTGGCTGCTTTTGTATGATGTCAGTGCATGGTGAGTGCGTTCACTGCCTTGTCACCACTTCCCCACCTTTTTCAGAATGTTTTCTTGGAGTTGGATAATTCTTTGAATTTGCGATTTTCCAACATCAAGACTTTTTGCAATCGCGATGGCAGTTTCTCCCTTTTTGTGTCTGTTCACAACATTCACTCGATTCTCGAGAGTTAAATATTTTCTTTTCTTTGTAGACGCCATGTCGATCTCCACTGCTCTTCTGTCCAAAGACTGTCTATTCTGACTGAATTGAACGGTGTGTGTTGGTCACGTGAGTTTGTTTTCTCGATGATTGGTTTGTGATGTTTACTCAGCCCACCCAACCATCACACCTCTCAGCGGTTAATTAGTGCCTTTGCTTACGCAAGACGGTTATAACTGGTTATAACCGGTTTGTCAGTGATGCGTTACGCTGACTGAGTCTTGGCTTTGTCTGACAAAGTCGTTACACAAGCTGTTAGGTCGGTCCTTAGACGTTAGAGCGGGGTGGTCGCTACACTGGTGACAACTATATAAGGAAACACATCGGTTAAAAAAAAAAGGGTCGTTGTGGCGGGGTAGTCCTTAGAGAGGGGGGTCGTTGTGAGGGGTTCTACTGTAGTTGTAATTTTAAGTGCTGAGCCACATTCGAAGTAATTGTGTTAACCTTTAGGCTGGTTGTCGCGACATATGTCGCGCTACTTTACGTATACAGTACTGTCACCTGGTTGTCACGACATATGTCACGCTACTGGCTCAGTCTGTTTGGTCGGTTCCGATTACCTCCCATGGATGCGAAAACCTATATTACTGTTTTCTTTATTTTTCTCTCTGTTAATTCACCAGTGGCTATGTAACATGTGTTACAGAATTGCACCAGTGTAAGGGTTAATTTGTGACTATTTTGAAGCGTGTGGGAAGTAGATAAATGAATACAGAAAAAGAGGCTTAGGGTACTAATAGATTTTTGCAATACAATGATCATTTTTGTGTGTGTGTTTCATTTCAGTTTTGGTCAACCTGAATCACACGGAAGACCGCCAGGTCTTATTCAAGAGGTTGACGAATTTCAGATGAAGGATATTGAAAAGAAACAGTACGTCTTTGGGAGCATATTATACTTTTTTATGGTCTTTATAATCTTTCACTGAAAAATCAAACAGTATTTGTTTGTTGTTAGAGTTCTTGTTTGTTTATCGCTTGTTACGATTTAGTTTAGTTTTGTGCTTGAGTTTTTCTTTAAAATTAGGTAGATCATTAGAAAATAAAGCTTTTTCATAAGTCCATCATGATTGTGTGTACATTGTTATTTCCCTTGACATGACAATGTAGCCTGCATTTAACTGTCCAAAACTTGTTGCTTTAACCTTCATGTGAGTATGTGTGTGTGTGTGTGTGTGTGTGTGCATATGTTTGTGCAGCAGTGTGTGTCTGCATGCATTTATATGTGTTTAGGTGATTTTTAATGGTGATTACATTGTTTTAGAGCACCAGAACCAAGATTCAGCATTGTGAAAGAGCCAGCTGATGGCCATCCGGAATTCCTGGTGGCTGAAATTCATCTGCCGTTAGTCGTGAGTGTTCTTTGGGTCTAATGATGTGCCTGCATTATTTTGTTTGGAGACATTTTCAATGTGTATCCTTTGTTTGGAGATCATAAGAAAAATATTTAAAATAGGTACAACATTTAGTAAGAGTTCATTGGTACAAAGCATGTTGTACAGATAAATTACAAGGCACTATGTGGAACAATGGCACCTTGTATTATGGAAATACATTTGTAGACAAATAAATGAAGACGGTAGCTAATTCACAAAGGAAATGGGTTTTCAAAGGCCTTTATCATGGCTTTTAATGTACCAGTTTCTCTCTTGAACCCAACTTAAGCACCCTAAAGGCCAACATCCATGCTGGCTGGACAGATTTATATCTGTTATGTCGTGTCTGTACTACATCCAGTGTCATTAACGCTGCTCAGTATATAGCTCTGTGGGCTTTCAATGTTACAAGCTTTGGTGCCCTATGGGCACCAAATGTTTGGCTTTTAAGTTTGGTTTGGGCAAACATGCAAATCAAGTCCAGGACATCTTGTGTCACATGTTTGTGTTCAGTGCAGTGTAATAATGCTGTCAGGGTTTCTTTATTTGCATAGGCCATTACATTTTTGTTCCAGAACTCTCTTTATGTTTGAAATAAACAGTAAAAAAAATCAACCCCACTGAACTACTGACGTTCTGTGTGCAGAAAACAGCGCAGACGTTGGCATTAGATGTGGGGGAGGATCGCATCTTGCTGGATACACGGTCCAACGTGTATCACCTTGACATCTACCTGCCTTACAACATTCTACAGGAGGATGTTGGTGCTCAGTTTGATCGCTGTACCAAGGTGAGTGTGCATTTAGCTTCTTTTCCCTTGTCACTTGCATGTATGTTTGTAGAAACATGTTTTTGTTACATGATCGGTACGGCTTGGATGAATATTAACTGTCCAAATGCTGCATTCTGACAAAATAACACCTGATTTCAGCTTAGATTAAAATGGAGGGCATTGCTTGTGTAGTAATACTAATAGTGGACATTTTACAGCAGCTGATGCTCAGTGTTGTTGGATGTTCAAACGGGGTCGGCCCGCTATTGCGCGGGGCCGCTATTGCGCGAATCTTTAGGGTTAGGGTTAGAGTTAGGATTAGGGTTAGGGTTAGATTCGCGCAATAGCGGCCCCGCGCAATAGCGGCCCAGCCCCGTTCAAACGCTTCATTCGCTGTTTAGTCACTGTTCAGTAGTTTTTAGTAAATTCTTGTTTAGTGCCTCAAATTAAATCGGTCAACAGTCTGTCATGTCGTTATGTCCCTTGAACATGAAATTGGATCTCAAAGTCAAAATTAGTACGTTTCGCTGCAAGTTGGGAGTCATTTGCAATAGTTTTCTTTGTTTTGGAAATGTTCTTGAACATTACCATTATTGTTTTTGGTTGTTTGTTCTTCAGATTCTGACTTTAACGATGCCTGTCCAGCCCCAGTCCTGATCCCTCACTGTGATGATTGAAAGGGAGGAATGGTGTACATGTGTGCTCAAGATTTTATGAAACTGTGCTTTATTGTTGAATGTATGAACATGATATGTGTGCCTGGCAATAAAAATGAGAAGTTTGTTTTACTCTACGTGTTACTGTGTGATTGCTTGTGTGTGTGTGAACTGATATGTATATTTTTGTGCTGACACTTTTGATGCAAGCCCGAGTGAAACATTTTCTGTTTCTACAAGTGTGACATATTTAGTCTGTATATTTGAGTGTTTTGTCACAAACTGCCACAAGGTAGGTTACCTAGACACACTGCATACTGTAAACGTGTACTAAAGATCTCTGTGAAAGTGTTCTGTTTTACCTCTTGCATACACCCTTGCATGCACACGTGCAACCACTCCCTAATCATGTAGCAAGCACACATTCTCATACACACATCACACACACACTCCCAAATCACTAACACACTGACTCGCACATTCAAAAATGAAACGGCTGGGTTTGTTAATTTTTGACGAATTTATTGCCATTCACATAATTGACAACACATGAATAATTTCAAAATCCTTTGCAAATAAATTCACAATTTGTCTGCAAAGAGCTTCTTTTTGTGATAATAAATATAATGCTTGTTTTTTAACTTCTTACTCCGTTCTTGAACACTAAACGAGAACCAGTTTTTAATGTTAACTTTCAAAATGATTTCACAGCATAAATTTAACTCGCTCAAAATGTCAACAACGAAAAAATAAAATTAATGATAATAAATGATGTACTAGGACCCACACATGCATTAACATGAAAACACATTGCTAATACTGAAACAGCTGACATTTTTAAAAATCCACGCATAAGCTTATTTACACCACCTGGCACAAAAATTTGACACTAAACAAAAGAAAAACCACATTAAACACAGACAATTTGTCTCAAGAAATGCTTCATCCTAGAATGAACTAAGAAAACAAACTCCCAAACAAAAGAACAACTTCAAATACAGACAATTTGTCTCAAGTAATGCTTAATCCTTGAATGAACTAAGAAAACAAACTCCCAACAAAAACAAAAAAAGTCTGTCTTTTAAATTAAGTGTGTGAAACTTGTGAATCGAAAGCTGAAATCTCTATCTACAGCCGAAAGTGAGGACAGCGGAACATATCAAAACTGGCTTGTTTTGTTCATATAAATATATATCAGTCCTGTTCACAGTCTCATACTCTCTCACTCACTTCATTTTCAATACATGTACATACCTGCAGTTTCATGTTCTTTATGCAGTTGTCCTGCATTAACAGTCACACGCTTATTTTCCAATGCACTCATACAGTCCAGTATTCTTGCACAGTCTTTCTCTTCCAGCTCACTTTGTGGCCACCTCCACAGGCACTTGCTGTTGGTGGTCTTTGAGTCTGGCAGTGATGACCATGTTTCCGCTGTCCTCGTAGATGCATCTGACCGTCGAGGGGTCCATGTGGGCGGGCAGTTCCACACGCCGCTCAATGCCCTCAGTGTAGGCACAGTCCTCGAACCAAGCCTGGCGCTGAGCAGTGATAGTGAGGGTGTGGCCCTGGAGATTCACGTTGATGTTGCCAGGACTGAAGCCTGCAAGAGGTATGGTTTTACAGAACAGTTCCTGTTTTTCTGATGCAGGTTCGGTAGCAGTTGCTGTTGTCGGTTGGTCTTCAATGTTGCATTTGAGAGGCGGTGTTGCATCGGCATCACTTGGTGCTTCTGACGGTTCCTCTGGTGCTTCTTGAGGCGTCTTCTCTTCTGGTGCTGGTTTTTCTCCATCTGTTGACTTTTTGACCTCAGTGCTTTCTGCTTTCACCTCAGAGTCCTTTTCACTAGCAGGTTCTTTCCCAGTCGTAGCTTCAATGTTCTTCTTTCCGGTCAGTACAGAAAGAGTCTCCGAAAGAACTTCAGGAACACGTGCGGCCTCTGAAAGCAGAGTCTGCACCAGCTGCTGCACTGGAATCTCAACCTGACTGCACTCGTCTCCCTTGGTGTTCAGTATGTCCGACAGCAGTTTGTCTGTGAGGAAAGTAACACCTTCCACCCGTTTAGCTTTGTCCTCTAATGCCTCTTTCTTCTCGCTTTTGTCCTCCAAAGCTTCTGTCTTCCTGCGGCCCTCTAAGGCTTGGAGTTTTTCTGGTGGCTTGTTCTCCAAGGCTGCTGGCATCTCTTTGTGCTCTAGTCTCAGCTTGGAAGAGAGCGGTGCACGAAGCTGCAGGTAGCCATCAGATTTCAAGGAGCAGTCAAGGCTCTCCTGGTCGATGTTCTCAGGGAGTTTCACAGTGTGCACCTTCTCCATTTTGATGGTGTAAGGGCTGGAGCCACGGGACTCCTCATGCAGAGCATGCACGTGCACCTTGTTGTCTTTCACCTTGACTTCAATCTCCTCAGGGGCGAAGCCAGGAACACTCAGAGAGCGTGTCCACTGGGGGCGTTTGGACACAAGTGCTCTGCTTTCACCCTCTGATGCTGATCCAGTGCCTTCTTCCGACTGCTGCTCTCCGCTCCCTGCTACAATAGACGATTCTTGTGCCTTTTCTGTCTCTCCTTCCCGTGGTACTGGTTTTCCTTGAGAATCGTAGAGACTTCCCAGGAGATTCTTGGCCATGTTGAGGGCTTCATCGAGGACAGAATGATGCTGGAGCTCAGGAACGCCGGCAGCAGAATGCGGGTGATCAGGGGGCGTGACCAGTCTGGTGCCGAACATGAAAGGCACGGCCGTTTCCACTGCAGGTCGAGGAGCAGGTCGACATGTTGGGTATCGTTTGATGGAGTTGGGAAAGAAGCTTCCAGTGTCGTCAGACAGGTGACGCAGGTTCGTAGGGTAGAACAGGTGATCGTAGTCCCCTGCAGAGTAATACTGGTCGCACGGACGCCGAAGAGCGAACGTTCTCATTGTGCCGGGGTAGCAACTGCCACCACCGCTACCAAGGTGGAGGATATGCGGTGGATACCGGTCGCTCGCGTACAATCCTGGAAACTGCATGACGATTTCTCAGTTTCACTAGCAAAAACGTCAGTTTCAGTGTCAAACAGTCGTTCACGTTCGCAACAGCTCTCGAAATCTGGTTGTCCGCCTCGATACGGCGAAAAAGTAGTCGTAGGAAGTCGCTCACACTGTAGTTCACCACTTGTCTTCGTTTGCTTATATGCTTAACAGAAGGTGTTGCAGCGTAGGTTTTATACTTGACAGTAGCCTTCCCGAAACCCTGCGAAATTTCTAGACGCGGCCGTAGTTTCTGTTTGTAAACAACAGGAAGTTTCGGTACGCATGCGCACGCTGAGAAGCCGGTAAGACAAGGAGGCGGGGCTTCCACTGATTGACAGCTTCCAGAGAGTTCGCGATGTCTGTCGATCGATCGCGGTGGTATAATTATTTAGAATATTTCATCGTTAGTAACTTGTTGCTGACTCTTGTTTTGTGTAAAAATGAAGCAAACACATCTAGGTTATTTTGTGTCAATTTACATCGCGTGTGAAGTGTTCAGCTGTAAATGCGAGAGAGAGAGGGAGAGAGAAAGAGGGCGTGAGATACGTGAGCGACTTAATATGCACGCATGCGCACAATCTTACATCCACTTAGATGTAAACACAACCACGTGTCCTAGAAAATTCTCGTCTGCTCGACCGGCTTCGTTCCGATTCATGTGTATAAAAGGCGCTGACAACATGCTAAAATCATGCTACGCAATACAACAAACGAGTGGAAAGCTAAGCTAACGAATTTTTCTTCCCTGCGATCAACTTTGTCAGTGGAAACACATCATGATGCCGATGTTTTTCGTTGACAAATTTAGACCACGTCCGCGTCGCGCGGTTCTTCAGAGACCACGATGTTCGCTGTTTCCTCGACCGCCGGTTTATAATGTGACTCCGGAACAGTTGCAGCAACTCATGCTGCTAGCCGATTGCTTGGTGAAAGGTGGAGAGAAACCTGGACAGAGAAAACTTGCTGACAAATCGGCGAGTTCTCGTGGAGGCGAATCGGACAGCGGCCGAGTGGGAAAACAACGCCGTCACAGAAGACTTTGCCCATATCACTGTGTGAAGGCTGATAAGGAGGAGGAGGAAAATACAAATGTTGAACAAGACAGTGTAGCTGTAAGTGAGCGCCAGGCAGCGTCGGAAACTCACAGTGATCAAAAGTGGGCAACAACAATCGACTGCTCGGCGTTTAAGCCGACGGAGCTAAAGGTGCAGGTTGACGGAGATTCGGTGCGCGTGCACGCGTGTCACGACGAGAGGAGCGGTCGTACCAGAAGCACTTTTGAGATGAGGCGCGTCATTGCGTTACCAAATGACGTCAGCAAAGACGATCTAGAATGTGTGTTCAGTGCAGACGCTGGTCAGCTGGTGTTGACCGCACCTCGTTGTACACCCGCCCAGCTCAAAAGTCTTGCTTCATTATCTCCCGATTCTGACCGTTCACTGTCAGACGCCAGTGAGAAAGCAGCTCCTGAGAATACTACTCAAACCTCTGCCGAAGCTCAAAACGCAACTCCGGCTACCGCAGAAAGCAAACGAAAATGTGAGAATCTTGAAGAGATAGATCACGACACGGAACAAAAACGGAGACGAACTGGAGACTCTGACTGTAAGGAGTGCCCCACTGGCAGCCAGCAGGAGGCAGAACCGGGAGAAACACCAGAAGCATCAGCAGCAGAAGCAGCATGTACTGCCATTCGTGAAGATTCTACCCCAGCTGATACGGCCGGCAACTGCCAGGAATCAACACACGACTCTACTATACACCCGGACAACACCGTGGATACAGACGCCACGCCTCTCCTAACCCGTAAGGACATAGACACGTCGCCGAAAGACTCTGACGTCACAGCAGTGACTGACGTCACAAGAGATACGTCGGAGATGACCCGATGTGACGAAACAGAAGCTCCAGCCTTGCCGGACAGAGACTTCAGCCTTACCTTTCACATGGAGAAGTTCTCTCCTGAGGATCTAGATGTGAAAGTTGTGGGCAAGGTGATGACACTGACAGGCAAGCGTGAGGTGCAGGAAGACCGTTTCTGTGGTGTGGAGAGAATGAAGAGGAAGGTTACACTTCCTGACAGTGTTGATCCGGACAGACTGAAGTGTGTCTTCACTAATGATGGACGATTGGTTGTAAGTGCTGCATAGCATGTGATTTAAATCATCTGACAACTACAGTACATGTACGTTTTTCTTCAGTCCCTTGAAACAAATGTCATGTCAATTGTAATTTGTGTGTTTTTGTTTTGTTGTTGTTGTTGTTGTTGTTTTGTTATTGTTTTACACTAAGTTACTTTCTACGAAGATTTATCATTTCACCTTAGATTTTCATACCTTGCCTTCTTCAAACCATTCTGATGTTTCTTGGAATCTGATGTACAATTCTCTGCAGTATTGCTGTAAATTGAATATGCTCATTTTTTCAGTCAGTTCACAGTGCACATGCTTTTCATAACCCAACTTCATTCTGGTATGTCTCTCTTTGTTGTGTAAATGAACAATTCTGTCTGTTTGTGTGCTTTGTTTCATCTGATTATTCATTCTGCCGTAATCGCCCTTTGCTCCATTTCCGGATATGTTGTTAGTTATACTTATAGGGCCCTTTACTTATAGCATTTTTGCAAATGTTCATACTTGTACATATTGTACTCATGGTTACCTTTTAGTATTTTACACATGAGATCATTTTCATGCTAACATTGTCGTTTTTATTATTATTTTTATTTTTTAGAAGTAACAATGATGAACATATGTCAGAATACTTGCATAAAGTAGGTGAGAACATTCTTTTTATTTCTTAGGATTTGTTTTCCAATTTTTCTTTAAACTTTTTTGTATAGCTACAAGTATATTCAAATCGGGATGTAAGTTGTTTTTAATTGTAACTTTTTGGAGTAATTTTTTTTCTAAATTTTGATTGTTCTTTCAATGCAGAAAACAACAAAACATAAACAACATTACATGTAAAGCTTGTATTTAGACTTATCTACATTTTTCTGATGTAATGATAGGTATAATTTAACAACAAAATCTGACTCTGGCAACAGATAATCAACTTAAACTTGGAAAGAAAATTGCTAAAGTAAATGTACTGTAATGATAAGAAAAAACATGAAATTCTTGTTCATAATAAGAAACTTGTAGTTCACAGAAAATATAAAAAATTCAAATTCAGAGCATAATGCTTGGTTTATTTCTCTTTTCATGGTAGAATGTTAATGTCTCCTAAAATGTGTAGCGTATAAAAAAACCGAATTATCATCAAGATTTCATAATCATAGTTATTAAACGTATTTTTTTTAATGTAAGAGATCTGCATGTAGTTGTAATTTAGTACTGTGAATAAAGCAAAATAGTATAATAAATATCCTGAGGTCAAAAACCAACGAAGTTTGTAATAATTGTGTGAGTGACAGTGTGAATTTGTGTGTGCTGGATGCACAGAACTTGATTGTCTTCATTCACAGGTGGATTATGATTTGTGTGGATGAGAGAGAGAGAGAGAGAGAGAGAGAGAGAGAGAGAGAGAGAGAGAGAGAATGTGTGTGTGTGTGTGTGTGTCAGTGTTTAGTCATACACTATATTTTACAATACTATTTGAGCTACAATGGTAGACCACATTTCAAAACGTCAAGAAATCCTGAGATAAAACTTCACAAATATATATGCAAATGCATACACATTCAACACACCAACGTGAGAAGACTTGTTCCTAGTTGTTTATTTGTTGCTTGAATTGCACTACACATGGTGACTCCAAGAAATTGAAGAAAAGAAGGCAGAAGATAACAAATATCACAGGACTGTTAAGCATATCACAGCTAGAGCACATCATGTCAATACACTGTAAGTATTTTGAACCACATTCACCTAGAGAACCATATCCTTTAGAAACAAATCACTTCATAGTGTACTAAACCCACATCAATTGTTTTAAGAATTGCAATCCTCGCAGAAGTATTGTCAATATGCTGAAGTTTGCGTTGAACAGAGGAAATAGTAGTTTTGTGATTTGGCAGAATATGTACCAACAGTCAAATCAAAATCAACGAGCAAATATACACAGAATGTCACGCAGAAGCTATGTGTGTGTGTGTGTGTGTGTGTGTGTGTGTGTGTGTGTGTGTGAGAGTGAGAGACGAAGAGAGAGAGAAACTGTAATAATGACAAAAGAAAGAAGGCATGTATTGCAATTCATACACAGTTTTATCACAACTGTGACATCCTATTCAAGAAAAGAGAAGTGCCGGATCTTTATATTGCAATAAGACTAGCTGTGAAAGATAGAATGTCAGATATATATATATATAAGATAAATAGTTCTTTTTTTAATATGTGAGTAATGCTGCATTTACAGGAAAGAAAAAAACAAAACAAAAAAACCCCTTGTTAATCAATAAACAAACATATATTATAAGCTGTACACGTGATTACTCTTTGTGGTTTTAATGCTCGAACATAACAAGAAAAGATGAAAACAAGCCAGCAGAAGTTTCACACATTACAAATACAATGAAACCAAAAAGGATTAATAACTGCATAAACTGAATGAAAACTTATGTAAACAGATACCGGTTTTCAAAACAAACAAACAACCAAACAAATTAGCAAAACAATTGAACAAACACACAAAAACAAGGACAGGGCCAAAGACAACAATCCAAAGTACTGACCTAGCTTGAGCCAAAATATGTCTTAAGACTTGCAGACAATATGCTTACTGGTACAGGTATAATGCAGTTAAAATATGATTCTCCCACTTGATTACACACTAAAAAAAATGATTATATAAATGAAAAATAAAAATGTCTGTCATCTGATACAGTGTGACATTACATGTGTACTGCATTCATATTACATGCTGAACATGAAAGAGTTGAAGACAGTGATGGCGCTAGTATTTTCTCAAACCGGTACGCAAACTTTTATGATGCAAACAGTCCAGAAAAAAACGGTAGGCTGGTCATTGGAACCAGTAAGAGTCCAACTCAGAGAACTGGTTTTATTGTTTTACCAGCAAAAAAACCCCCGGTAGTTCTAAAATTCTACCGGTAGGTCATACCGGCAGCCAATTTTGTTCTGGTATTTTCTCGTTTCAACCGGTAAAATGCAGGTAATTACCGGTTAACACCAATACTGGAAGATACATTAGTACCTTCGTTCCCATGTCAACAACATTATGCAAGTGACCACAAGTTTGTCTTTGTTTTTACATGGGACAAAAGCATTCCTCCATTCGGACACATACCAAAGTTAACAGCCTCTTCCTGTGCACAACCATAATATTTTGCTAAATTAATTTTGCAGATCAATTGACAAAGGTGTGAGTGATTAAGCTATCTTGTAATTCAATCAAGTTGGCGTTTTAATGAAACAGATCCTTTGATTGGTCAGAATGCCCCAACTCATTAAAAATTACCGGTCATTAATTGTCGATAACAACTCGCTAAAAAAGCCATTAACAACCTGCTGGCGAGGCGCATTGATACAACCTCAACTAGTCTCGGTTAGCTTTGAGGGTCATTTTACAAGTAGGAAATATGAAGGCCAACGAAATACCGAGACCATAAGGTATGCGAAGTGATGACGTCGAATACGTGACGTAAGTTGATGCATGAATTCTTCTGGACTACGTCAGTCAATTCCAAAGATCGCTTTTGTGATGAAAAGAATTTGTTTTAGAGTTTGCTGTCCAGAAACCCGTCAAAATGTATGTGAAAGAAAATAAAACAGGAGCAGAGTGATAAGATAGGAATACAGAGACATATTTCTTGGGACTTGACCCTTGCAGGTAGGTGGACTGAAAGTAGTGTGTGAACAGAACAGAACCAATTCTGTCTGTTTACAACCGCATGAAAGCAGGAAAGAGATCGTCGTCAGATTGAATTACAATAACATTAACATGCTTCCATCTGAAACTTCTCGGTCATCATTGTGGATTGACACCCTCCCAAAGTCTAATTGAAGCCCTCCGTCGCTTCGCTCCGTCGGGCTTCAATTAACTTTTGTCAGGCGTCAATCCACGATGACGACCGAGAAGTTTCAGATGGAAGCATATTAATGTGTAATTAACATCTACACCACTTGTTGTCATCGAGATATAAACTTTATACAGAAACACAAGCATACCAGTTTGTTTTCTCCAATAATTAACACGCAGCATCTATCATACACTATACGAAAGAAAATAAGTTTTTGTCCCATCACATTTCTTTTATAAATCAGTCTCGGGATCAAGAACACAGACAGTGATTGAACAATATTTTTATTAGCTAATTTGTCATTTAAAGGTGGTCGTCTACATTTTTGCTTTTTTCCAATAATCTTATGGTTAGATTTCGCTAAAAAGTTATGTCAGATGATGAATGAACCATGGGGAAAAAAGTTATAGAAAAAAAAAAAATGTAAAAACAGATTTTATTTTTGGGTAGCGTGACTCACGCTTCCACTATTTTGTTTTCTGTTTGCTGAGAACATGTGCTTTGCCTAAAAATACTGACCAATCAAATTCATGTCACTATGCTTATAGCCACGCCCAAACAAGTGCAGCAACAGTTTGACACTGGAGCGCTGTCCACGCTTTTTTTTAAACGCACGAAATGCACGGGATTTAAGAGGAGTTTTGCGCTTGGCATTTTCCAAATAAGGATATCCTACTATGAGTACTACGCTGGAATACTACAATGAATTTTCAAACGGCTACACTGGCTTCGTCTTTTCTGATCGAAAGGGGGTGTATTGTTGATATTTGTAGATAATAGACTCTGCATTTTAATGGTCAAATGGCGATTTAGGTATAAAAATTTAGACAAGGACCTTTAAATCAGTCTTGAGATCATATTATCATATAGACAGACTGATATAAGAGGTATCACAGACCGTTATTTCAAACAACATAACACATATACAAATATACAACATTTATTTGTCCTCTGTGTGTGTGTGTGTGTGTGTGATTGTGTCTGGTCACAATATTACTGTGCAGTTGCTGAAGTCAGCAAACATTCAGGACAATTTTGAATGTGATTTACAATTGAGAGAATGAAAGCAAACACAAATAATAGTACAGTGGAACCCCCATTTTCAGACCGAAAAAAAAACAAGTCGCGTAAGGCGAAAATACAATATTTAGTCAAGTAGCTGTCGAACTCACGTGGCAAAGGCAGTGCCCGTGGAATTGACAAGAAGAGCGGGGTATTCGTTGCGCTGAGAAGGATAGCACGCTTTTCTGTACCTCTCTTCGTTTTAACTTTCTGAGCGTGTTTTTAATCCAAACATATCATATCTATATATTTTTGGAATCAGGAACCGACAAGGAATAAGATGAAAGTGTTTTTAAATTGATTTCGAAAAAAAAAATTTTATAATAATTTTTATATATTTAATTTTCAGAGCTTGTTTTTAATCCGAATATAACATATTTATATGTTTTGAGAATCAGCAAATGATGGAGAATAAGATAAACGTAAATTTGGATCGTTTTATAAATTTTTATTTTTTTTTACAATTTTCAGATTTTTAATGACCAAAGTCATTAATTAATTTTTAAGCCACCAAGCTGAAATGCAATACCGAACCCCGGGCTTCGTCGAAGAGTACTTGACCAAAATTTCAACCAATTTGGTTGAAAAATGAGGGCGTGACAGTGCCGCCTCAACTTTCACGAAAAGCCGGATATGACGTCATCAGACATTTATCAAAAAAATGAAAAAAACGTTCGGGGATTTCATACCCAGGAACTCTCATGTCAAATTTCATAAAGATCGGTCCAGTAGTTTAGTCTGAATCGCTCTACACACACACACACACGCACACACGCACGCACACACACACGCACGCACACACGCACATACACCACGACCCTCGTTTCGATTCCCCCCGATGTTAAAATATTTAGTCAAAACTTGACTAAATATAAAAATGAAGAAAATTTGGTCTTAACAAGTCGCGTGAAGCGAAATTTTGTCAATCTTTCGAATTTACAGAATGAAACTGAACGCGCTGCAGCATTTGCGGATTGCTCGCTGATCGATTGATCGCCAGTATAACGCAGTTACATAAAGCGTTTCACAGGAAAGCACGCTTTTCTCCATTCTTTTTAACTTTCTGAGCTTGTATTTAATCCAAACATCTATATGTTTTTGGAATCAAGAAATGATAAGGAATACGATGAAATCATTGTTGGATCCATTTCTAGAATTTTCAATTCTAATTTGTAATGGCCAAACTCATTAATATAACACAGCTATATATGTTTCTGGAATCAGAAAAATATTAGGAATAAAATGAAATCATTTTTGGATCGATTATTACAATTTTAATTTTATTTACAATTTTCAGATTTTAATAACTGTGTATGACCCATACTCTAACAAGAGGCGGTGAAAAGTGTATCCCTATTACGATGGCATGTGTCGTGTACGACCCATACTTTGGGGGCGTAAAGGGGGTTCCACTGTAAACACATAACAAGGTACTCAGAACAATTTCAGTTATGTTGAATAACTTGTGTTTACAAAATTGTCTTGTAGGTGTTACTTCTTCTTGGCCGGTTTCTTCTTGCCGCCTTTTTTGCCTTCTATCGCCTCTCCCATCGGTCTGAGATGAAAAAAAATGAAAAAATATTAAATACACAGAGGAAAATACAGATTATCCAAAGTGGTCTGAGAGGAAAACAAACTAAACAAAAAAAGAAGAAAAAAAAGAAAAAAAAGAAAAACATAGACATGCAATTTAACATGATTGTCTTTGTTCCCCCACCATACCCCTCTCTGTCACTCGCACACACACACACACACACACACACACACACACACACACACACACACACACACACACACACGCACACACACACACGCAGATAAACAAGATTTAACCCAAAATCTACACCCTAGCTTTCCCATATATCTTCCCCCTGCACACACACACACACACACACACACACACACACACACACACACACACACACACACACACACACACACACACACACACACACACACACAAGCTATTCATTCACAATGACTTCAAAAACATCACGACTTTTTTACTTTTTAACTATGATGTCCTCACCTAGAATAGTTTTCTCTGGACCAGTGGACAAAGTAGGAGTAGATCCAGGGATCCGTCATGCCTTGCGAGTTTCGCAGGCCATCCAGGTTTCTCCGTCTGTCCACGTTCACCTCGCGACGTTTCAATGCCACCTGCCTACGCTGGTCAATCTCTGCTCGCATCTTCTCCCGCGCTTCTTCCTCCAGACGATGGAGCTAGCACAACAGAAGACAGTGAGAAGTTTTTGGATTTGGTTTTATAAAAGTAATGTTAAAAAGTGCAACAATAATCCAATCAGAGAAGATGTTAAAAGAGTAAAGGATAAAGGCACATCTAGTCCCAAAACCATTTATCAGGCATGGGAATTGAAAAAAGTAAAAAAGGCTGAAAATATGTAAGTTATATCAAAGTCGACGGCGCGAAGCGCCTAGCCTTATTAGGGGGTCTGGACATTTTTTTCTCCAAAGAACCCAAATTGTGCAATTTGGTGTCACCTGAGCTCCATGTTTGCCATTTTTTTTTTTGCCATTTGTTTGCAGTTTTCAGAACCATTTTTGCCTTCCCCATTTATTTTTTTGGCGGACACTTTTGCTTTTTCGTTGGAACAAAACAAAAATTCGGCAGAAATTTGCCTTTCGGCGGACAATTTCCATGCCTGATTTATGGTCATAGGGGCCGGAGCGAGATGGTAAAAGGTCTCAACTACTCTCTGGCCAGCTGTAGTGGTGGTATATATCTCCTCTCCCTGCTGCCTTCCTCTTCCCCTTCCGGGACTATGAACCTTTTTAACAATTTACAGCTAGGTAGTACAGACAGTATTAGGTAAAATCAGTGATGAAACCCAATGCATGTGAGCATGAGAGGGCAGCTCTCCAAAATGTGTTGTAATATGTGGCCATTTCTGCCATAATTGTCACTGTCCGGGGTGTTGCAGGTAGCTCTGTTTCCTCCTTGGGGATGAAGCTACCAGGGGAAGGGATTGTGTTGGAGGTGCGGGTAGAGGGGTAGCCCTTCCGGTGCTCCCCCTTGGACCTCCCTAGTCTAGGACCCTGGGTCTTCGCGAGGTGGCCATTGTGGCGTAATCCCTCCGGACTAGCATAACGTTTCCCTATCCCAAGACCGACCGTGCGTGGTCTATGACCACATCCTCTACGAGGTGACCCTATCAACTAGGCAGCGCAAGCCCCTAGGCGAAACACGGCGGATCTAGAGGAGAGAACCTCGATAAAAAATTTGAGCTGCCTGGTGCATGAAGACGGAGCATGTTGGCTGAGGACAGCGGGCAGACCTTCTGTGCCGACACCCATCTACAGGAGAAAACCAGGCATGCACGCATCAAACCCAACATGGCCATACAAACGGTCACTGTCCAGGTAGTCTTTGTTGTCGATCAGTTTGTGTTTCGTGTCTATTCGTTATCTGTAAACTAAAAAAGTACTGGTGTGCACCAGCCGTGTCCAGCTGCAAACAGTCTCCCTTGGGGTGAAGCAATTTTCTTAATCCCTTAGAAGTTGAAGTGAACAGGCCACCTGTGTCTGAGGCAGGCAACATACCCTGTCTGCAGGGGTAGTATTATGCAATCTGACACCGGACTGCCTCTGTACCACAGAGATATAGAATAGAGCCACCAAGCGTCGCAACACGTGCAGCAACCGAGACCCGCGCGCAGGCCATCTCGGTGTGCCCATTCTTTCACTGGCACACCCTGCTATCGCTCTGTCCCGTCTTTGTTTTTTGAGAGCTACAATCTCAATACCACCTTGTTTAAACCTCATAATCATGTAAATAAAAAAAAGCAAAGTTGTAGAATGATGATGCGTGTGTCTGTATGCTGCTTAATTTTGTTTTAACATAGAGGGGGAATCGAGACAAGGGTCGTGGTGTATGTGTGTGTGTGTGTCTGTCTGTCTGTGCGTGTGTGTGTGTAGAGCGATTCAGACTAAACTACTGGATCGATCTTTATGAAATTTGACATGAGAGTTCCTGGGAATGATATCCCCGGACGTTTTTTTCCTTTTTTCGATAAATACCTTTGATGACGTCATATCCGGCTTTTTGTAAAAGTTGAGGCGGCACTGTCACACCCTCATTTTTCAATCAAATTGATTGAAATTTTGGCAAAGCAATCTTCGACGAAGGCCGGGGTTTGGTATTGCATTTCAGCTTGGTGGCTTAAAAATTAATGAGTGAGTTTGGTCATTAAAAATCGGAAACTTGTAATTAAAAAATTTTTTATTAAATGATCCAAAAACAATTTCATCTTATTCTTCGTCATTTTCTGATTCCAAAAACATATAAATATGTTATATTTGGTTTAAAAACAAGCTCTGAAAATTTAAAATATAAAAATTATGATCAAAATTAAATTTCCGAAATCGATTTAAAAACAATTTCGTCTTATTCCTTGTCGGTTCCTGATTCCAAAAACATATAGATATGATATGTTTGGATTAAAAACACACTCAGAAAATTAAAACGAAGAGAGGTACAGAAAAGCGTGCTATGCAGCACAGCGAAACCACTACAGCGCTGAACAGGCTCGTCAGTTTCACTCCGTTTTGCACAAGCGGCGGACTACGGTCATTGTGAAAAAATGCAGTGCGTTCAGTTTTATTCTGTGAGTTCGACTGAGCTTGACTAAATGTTGTATTTTCGCCATACGCGACTTGTTAAATTTTATTATTATTGAAAATACTAACCTGTTGATTTTGTAGTAAGACATGTCTCTCTCTCTCTCTCTCCTCTCTCTCTTTTTATCTCTTTCTCTTCCCCTCTCTCTCCCTCATCCTCTCTTTCTCTCTCTCTCTCTCTCTCTCTCTCTCTCTCTCTCTCTTTCTCTCCCTCTCTCTCTCCTCAGTCTCTCTCCTCTCTCTCTCTTTCACCCTCTCTCTCTCTCTCCCCTTCCCCACTCTCTCTCTCTCTCTCTTCTCTCTCTCTCAGTCGGTTTTCAGTGGGAACATTTTGCCTGCACTGCTTTTTATATTTAGTCAAGTTTTGACTAAATATTTTAACATCGAGGGGGAATCGAAACGAGGGTCGTGGTGTATGTGTGTGTGTATGTGTGTGTGTATGTGTGTGTGTGTGTGTGTGTGTGTGTGCGTGCGTGCGTGTAGAGCGATTCAGACCAAACTACTGGACCGATCTTTATGAAATTTGACATGAGAGTTCCTGGGATTGATATCCCCATACATTTTTTTTCATTTTTTTGATAAATGTCTTTGATGACGTCATATCCGGCTTTTCATGAAAGTTGAGGCGGCACTGTCACGCCCTCATTTTTCAACCAAATTGGTTGAAATTTTGGTCAAGTAATCTTCGACGAAGCCCGGACTTCGGTATTGCATTTCAGCTTGGTGGCTTAAAAATTAATTAATGACTTTGGTCATTAAAAATCTGAAAATTGTAAAAAAAAATAAAAATTTATAAAACGATCCAAATTTACGTTTATCTTATTCTCCATCATTTGCTGATTCCAAAAACATATAAATATGTTATATTCGGATTAAAAACAAGCTCTGAAAATTAAATATATAAAAATTATTATCAAAATTAAATTGTCCAAATCAATTTAAAAACACTTTCATCTTATTCCTTGTCGGTTCCTGATTCCAAAAACATATAGATATGATATGTTTGGATTAAAAACACGCTCAGAAAGTTAAAACAAAGAGAGGTACAGAAACGCGTGCTATCCTTCTTAGCGCAACTACTACCCCGCTCTTCTTGTCAATTTCACTGCCTTTGCCATGAGCGGTGGACTGACGATGCTACGAGTATACGGTCTTGCTGAAAAATGGCATTGCGTTCAGTTTCATTCTGTGAATTCGACAGCTACTTGACTAAATATTGTATTTTCGCCTTACGCGACTTGTTCTTTAGTTACATTTAGTCAAGTTTTGACTAAATGTTTTAACGTAGAGGGGGGAATCGAGATGAGGGTCGTGGTGTATGTGAGTGTGTGTGTGTGTCTGTGTGTGTGTGTGTGTGTGTGTAGAGCGATTCAGACTAAACTACTGGACCGATCTTTATGAAATTTGACATGAGAGTTCCTGGGTATGAAATCCCCGAACGTTATTTTCATTTTTTTGATAAATGTCTTTGATGACGTCATATCCGGCTTTTCGTGAAAGTTGAGGCGGCACTGTCACGCCCTCATTTTTCAACCAAATTGGTTGAAATTTTGGTCAAGTAATCTTCGACGAAGCCCGGACTTCGGTATTGCATTTCAGCTTGGTGGCTTAAAAATTAATTAATGACTTTGGTCATTAAAAATCTGAAAATTGTAAAAAAAAATAAAAATTTATAAAACGATCCAAATTTACGTTCATCTTATTCTCCATCATTTTCTGATTCCAAAAACATATAAATATGTTATATTTGGATTAAAAACAAGCTTTGAAAAAATTAAATATATAAAAATTATTATCAAAATTAAATTGTCGAAATCAATTTAAAAACACTTTCATCTTATTCCTTGTCGGTTCCTGATTTCAAAAACATATCGATATGATATGATGTTTGGATTAAAAACACGCTCAGAAAGTTAAAACAAAGAGAGGTACAGAAAAGCGTGCTATCCTTCTTAGCGCAACTACTACCCCGCTCTTCTTGTCAATTTCACTGCCTTTGCCATGAGCGGTGGACTGACGATGCTACGAGTATACGGTCTAGCTGAAAAATGGCATTGCGTTCAGTTTCATTCTGTGAGTTCGACAGCTACTTGACTAAATGTTGTATTTTCGCCTTACGCGACTTGTTTTACTTTCAATTAAATTGTATATTTATTGTATGGAGGACAATGAGAGAGAGAGAGAGAGAGAGAGAGAGAGAGAGAGAGAGAGAGAGAGAGAGAGAGAGAGAGAGAGAGAGAGAGAGAGAGAGAGAGAGAGAGAGAGAGAGAGAGAGAGAGAGAGAGAGAGAGAGAGAGAGAGAGAGAGAGAGAGAGAGAGAGAGAGAGAGAGAAAGATCTGCAAATGAGTTTAATTTGTCAGCTTGATGTTTGCTTCGTCTGTTTGGCTTCTCTTGTAACAGGCTAACTAGTTTTGCAATGATGCATTTTCATTGTTAAAAAATTAAAGGGATACATATGATTCTTACCAACATAGGGGAAGGGCTCCTAATATGGACCACTTTTTGTTTCATGCTGATAACTAGCTTGTTTTCTTGCGAAGAAGTTTCATTTTGTGTTTGGTAGTCCTTCTCTCTTAGGTTAACTGTAGGCCTAATTAGAGTGAAATAGCTTTGATAGACATTCAGCAAAAATTAAATACAGAAAAAATCACAAAGGGTCCATATTAGGAGCCTGGGCGCCTAATATGAACCAGTGAAGCGGCCTTCACGAATCACTGTAAAAAGCCCCCTATATTTCAAAATAACATGATACAACTTAGTGTACAAGTCAGCCTAATTAAAATATGCTCTAGATTTATCTGTTTCGGGTTGATGAGAGCATTATTTGAAGCACACCAGGAAACTAAAGAAGCTTATCAAAAACAGAGTGAAAATAAGAAGACTTTTTGTTGCATTTTTTTTAAATCTCGAGGGCTAGTTATAGGTTATTTCCAGCAAGCTTCTTAATGAATTAATGAAAATAGCCTTTAGCTATTATTTTCTTCGATTTGTTGAAGGTGGTCCATATTAGGGGACTCGCACATACTTTAAGATTTTGCTATTATTTTTTGTTTGCAGTAGAAACTCGGGGTCAACACTGCTAAAATGTAACAAATACGGTTTTAGCTGTCATATATAGCAATTTTTGTGTGATAAAAGCTTTGGCTGTGGACAGAAACGAGTCCGTTTTAGGCGGCAAATTTAGAGTGAACGCTGCCAAAAATGAAAACAAGTCGCGTAAGGCGAAATTACTACATTTAGTCAAGTTGTGGAACTCACAGAATGAAACTGAACGTAGTCCGCCGCTAGTGCAAAAGGCAGGGAAAGTGACGAGCCTGTTTGGCGCGGTAGCGGTTGCGCTGTGTGCTTCATAGCACGCTTTACTGTACCTCTCTTCGTTTTAACTTTCTGAGCGTGTTTTTAATCCAAACATATCATATCTATATGTTTTTGGAATCAGGAACCGACAAGGAATAAGATGAAAGTGTTTTTAAATTGATTTCGAAAATTTAATTTTGATCATAATTTTTATATTTTTAATTTTCAGAGCTTGTTTTTAATCCAAATATAACATATTTATATGTTTTTGGAATCAGGAAATGATGAAAAATAAGATGAACGTAAATTTGGATCATTTTAAAATTTTATTTTTTTTACAATTTTCAGATTTTTAATGACCAAAGTCATTAATTAATTTTTAAGCCACCAAGCTGAAATGCAATACCAAAGTCCAGCCTTCGTCGAAGATCGCTTGGCCAAAATTTCAATCAATTTGATTGAAAAATGAGGGTGTGAATCGACAGTGCCGCCTCAACTTTTACAAAAAGCCGGATATGACGTCATCCAAAAAATCAACAAAAAAAATCCGGGGATATCATTCCCAGGTACTCTCATGTTAAATTTAATAAAGATCGGTCCAGTAGTTTAGTCTGAATCGCTCTACACACACACACGCACAGACAGACAGACAGACAGACAGACAACACACACACACACACACACACACACATACACCACGACCCTCGTCTCGATTCCCCCTCTACGTTAAAACATTTAGTCAAAACTTGACTAAATGTAAAAAGAGAAAAAAACTCACGGTTTTGAGATTTCTGTTTCTGCAACTGTTTTGACATGTGCAAGTTATCCAGAGAGGGTGAATACAGCGAATAAAACTTTTTTGAGCGCTCTAGCGCCGTTAGTTTGTCAGAACAGAAGGTGGTCCATATTAGGAGCCAGTCCATATTAGGAGCCCTTCCCCTACTTGTTCTTGGCTTCTTCAGGCATAAAAATTGAAAAAAAGTAAAAAAGGCTGAAAATGTGTAAGTAATGGCAAAGTCGACGGCGCAAAGCGCCTAGCCCTGCTAGGGGAGTTCGGGGGCATGCCCCCCCCGGAATTTTTTTCTCCAAAGAATCCAAATGGTGCAATTTGGTGTCATCTAAGCTCCAAGTTTGCCATTAAATTCAGTTTTTAGAACCATTTTTGCCTCCCCCATTTATTTTTTCGGCGGACACTTTTGCTTTTTCGGCGGAACAAAAAGAAATTCGGCGGAAATTTGCCTTTCGACGGACAATTCCCATGCCTGCTTCTTATAACCTTTTTGTCTCCAAAAGTCTCAGTCTCAGGTGCGCGCGCGCGTGTGTGTGTGTGTGTGTGTGTGTGTGTGTGTGTGTGTGTGTGTATATAAAGTGCATGTGTGTGTGTGTGTGTGTGTGTGTGTGTTTGTTGGTTTGTTTGCTTAACGCCCAGCCGACCACGAAGGGCCATATCGGAGCGGTGCTGCTTTGACATTTAACGTGCGCCAGTGTGCATGTGTGTGTGTGTTTTTTGTGTTTGTGTGTGTGTGAGAGAACCCGTTTTGTTTTATCTTCGTCAGTGTAACTTATGAAGCAACGCGTACATCATTAACATTTAGTATGCTGTAAGATATATCAGTTCTCCCCCTTCCATCCACGAGGTATAACCCCACAAGCAGACCGTTACATATTTTCTGAATAGTTTCTTCATTACACAAAAACATAATTCCAGCTGATTCTTATCAACCAACAGAGATAAGATGCCCAGAGTACCACAAAACCACTGGAATGTACACTGGCCAGGCTGTTGGATGGGCACAGCGAAATGGCGGCCAGGCAGCTGGTCGTTGCTGCAATCGTTTCCGCTGCCAGCATAGCGCCTGGTGGCTCTATTCTATATCTCTGTGCTCTGCACCCCTGAGGTTTGGGGAAGTGCGAAGTGGGTGTGATTTCCTTTGATACTGATAGTGAGAGATCAAAGACTTGAGAGACATGAGAGAGAGTGGATGTATTTTGTAGTGTGCTCCACTAATTGACAAGATGTAGTGTATTGCGCATTGTGTTGTGCCACCCGGCTTCGGTCGGGTAGGTGAAGATGTATTTGGAAGAGAAACACAGGAATAAAGTTTGCCATGCCAGTATTCTGCTGTTGTCACAATGTCATCTGTTGTGGGCGAAATGGAGTGAGAAAGAAGTGTCTGAGAGTGATAGTCCAGAGAGAGTCCTTAAAATTACCACATCAAAGAGAAACATGAGTGATCAGCTATCCAAAGTGTTGAACCATCTACAAATGGCTCAAAGAAAGAGATTTTGTGTTCTCTGAGCCTTTCACATTACATGTAGTAATATTATAAAACAATTTAATAGAAAGATAAGAAAGGAGAAAAAAAAGGAAAAAAAAAAAATTTTTTGTTTCCCTACCTCCTCCAGACGTTGCCGCTCTTCTTCCATTCGCTTTTCTTCCTCGACTTCTTGGCGGAGACGTTCTTCTCGCAACCTCCTTTCTACTGCCAGCAGCTCTTGCCTGTGGAAACAAACAGCATCCGTTAGTTTAAAGATGCAGTGCCTAAGTCACAGTATGGAGAGCAAAGATTTGTCTTTTTGTCGCAGATTAGGATATAAACAGCCAAGAGCTTCGCACAACTATCTCATAAATGCCTACAGTACATACCTTTAGTTTTGCCAGCCAAACAAAACTTCAGGTTTGTCAGTTCCCATCTTCCACCAAATAGTAATTAACATTTACTGTGATCACGTTCTGGAGCTGATCGAAGGCTGTAAGCGGTATATCAAAATGCACCCACATACAATCTTTTACAATTTTTTTTACTAAATCAAACACAATGTCTTGACGTAAAGTACACAAAATAGAAAGCATATTCCCTCTCGCCGAGACTAGTAGACTTTTATGTAGGCTTTTGATGTAATTAGTTCACGTGCGGGACCTGATGTGAACCTGGTCGAGGGTGACTCAATCCTGCCCGGAGGCAGACCAAAATTAATTTGTAATCATTTTGCAGTTTTTGACTTTTTGCATGAAAGTCAACAAAACTTGGGGACTTTTTTCAAACGAATATTTGCCTGAGGCATGACTGAAAGCCCAGGGGCTCCGTACACCTTAACGTGACAGGTTCAGTAACTTTAAATGCCGAGTAAAACGTCCTGTCCCACACGGAAGCTTTCAACAGACAGTCCTTGCAAGGGAGAATAAACCCATGTACCATGCATTGTTCAAGTAAATGAGCATCCCTCTCATTAAAACACTCCTGTAATGAAAGGATACCCTATAGTTTGTTCTGTGCCCCTTGAAGTATAACAGTTAGCATTCAACCGTTAAGCACACCGATTTTAAATTGATTCTTTCTCATATTTCATGTGTAAGCATGTGTGTGTGAGTGTATGTGTGTGTACACATGCATGTAACTGTAAATGAGACGTGTGACTGTTCGCATGCATGTATGCACATGCAGGCATGTCAGTGTCGGTGTGTATATGACAGAACATAATATTATGTCTGTGTATATTTGTATGTGTATTGTTGCGTGTATCAGTGTATGTTTATTTCATAAGCAATTGTCAGGTAATATCTACAGTATGTTTGACTTTCCGAAAGATCTATGCCCTTTTTACATTTAGTCAAGTTTTGACTAAATGTTTTAACATAGAGGGAGAATCGAGACGAGGGTCATGGTGTATGTGTGTGTGTGTGTGTGTGTGCGTGTGTGTGTGTAGAGCGATTCAAAGTAAACTACTGGACCGATCTTTATGAAATTTGACATGAGAGTTCCTGGGTATGATATCCCCGGACGTTTCTTTTCATTTTTTCGATAAATGTCTTTGATGACGTCATATCCGGCTTTTTGTAAAAGTTGAGGCGGCACTGTCACACCCTCATTTTTCAATCAAATTGATTGAAATTTTGGCCAAGCAATCTTCAACAAAGGCCGGACTTCGGTATTGCATTTCAGCTTGGTGGCTTAAAAATTAATTAATGACTTTGGTCATTAAAAATCTGAAAATTGTAAAAAAAATATTTTTTTTATAAAACGATCCAAATTTACGTTCATCTTATTCTTCATCATTTTCTGATTCCAAAAACATATAAATATGTTATATTTGGATTAAAAACAAGCTCTGAAAATTAAAAAAATTAAAAATTATGATCAAAATTAAATTTCCCAAATCAATTTAAAAACACTTTCATCTTATTCCTTGTCAGTTCCTGATTCCAAAAACATATAGATATGATATGTTTGGATTAAAAACACGCTCAGAAAGTTAAAACGAAGAGAGGTACAGTAAAGCGTGCTATGAAGCACAGCGCAACCGCTACCGCGCCAAACAGGCTCGTCACTTTCACTGCCTTTTGCACTAACGGCGGACTACGTTCAATTTCATTCTGTGAGTTCCACAGCTTGACTAAATGTAGTAATTTCGCCTTACGCGACTTGTTTTAATTTCTTTAAAAATGATCACCAGAGATAATTCAAAAGTCTGTATAATGTATTTACTGTGAGCGTTCTTCATCTTCCGCAATCTGCTTAGCCTCATTTTCAAGCTCCTCCCTCTGTCGTGCTGCATCCTCCCTCTCCTTGTTGATCCTCCGGAATGCTTCTTCCTCTGCCTGAAAACAACAGCCAATTTTCATAATGAATACAAAGATCAAAAGTTGCAGTTAATAAAACTTTGCCTATAAAAGTTTTGGAAAAAATACGAGGGCTACTGTTACTGTAGAACTCCCCCCGCCCCCTCCTCCCCCTTTGAGACTTCCAAAAGTCTAAAAAAAACAAAACAAGAAGGGCAAAGCCCATACGACTCACATGCTTGACCTTTACATGACCTTGACCTTCAGCTAAACCTAGCAATGACATCATACACTAAGAACTGCTTTACACATTTTTCCTACCAAAATACATGTGACCTTGACCCAAGGTCAAGGTCATCCAAGGTCATGCAACACAAAGCTGTTAATTCAAGACATAGGAAGTACAATGGTGCTTATTGGCTCTTTCTACCATGAGATATGGTCACTTTTAGTGGTTCACTACCTTATTTTGGTCACATTTCATAAGGGTCAAAGTGACCTTGACCTTGATCATATGTGACCAAATGTGTCTCATGATGAAAGCATAACATGTGCCCCACATAATTTTTAAGTTTGAAACAGTTATCTTCCATAGTTCAGGGTCAAGGTCACTTCAAAATATGTATACAATCCAACTTTGAAGAGCTCCTGTGACCTTGACCTTGAAGCAAGGTAAACCAAACTGGTATCAAAAGATGGGGCTTACTTTGCCCTATATATCATATATATAGGTGAGGTATTAAATCTCAAAAACTTCAGAGAAAATGGGAAAAATGTGAAAAATAGCTGTTTTTTAGACAACATTTATGGCCCCTGCGACCTTGACCTTGAAGCAAGGTCAAGATGCTATGTATGTTTTTGGGGGCCTTGTCATCATACACGATCTTGCCAATTTGGTACTGATAGACTGAATAGTGTCCAAGAAATATCCAACGTTAAAGTTTTCCGGACGGACGGACGGACGGACGGACGGACGCCGGGACGGACGGACGACTCGGGTGAGTACATAGACTCACTTTTGCTTCGCATGTGAGTCAAAAAGGTCTTACAAGGGAGGGAGTCCTTTTAAATAAAAAGAAAACACACCAGTAACCAGGTTAGGTACGTTTATATCTATAATCAATATTTCGGCACGTTACTGCCTTCTTCGGGATGGTAAGCTTATCATCAATATTTATTAGTAAGAGATTTATTATTCAATTTAATATTCATTGTTCAATAATAAATATTAGTAAGGGAGGTAAAAAATTACAGACATTATGAATAGGGGATCTGAAAAAAACTCATAAAGAGATCGAGGGAGTCTTATAGTGTAGGTAAAGGTAAAATCACGGACATAACCGGCCCCCGTGGCGCAGTGGTTAGCGCATCGGGCTGCGGGCCGGGAGGTCGTGGGTTCGAATCCCATCAGGGTCATGTGGGTTTTTCGGGCTACGGTCGGCTCCTACCCAGAGTGGAAGTGCTATGGTTCCTATGGGAAGGCTGGGATCACACAGCCGAGTGTCATTCACTTAACGAATGCGACTTTGAGGGTGCTCAGGTTCTGTATACCTGACCAACACCGCAGGTGCGGCAGTTCTCGGGCCTGGTTGACGCCAGGATATATTATGACAGTAAGCGTAGAGTGCTGCCCTGTCACGTAGTCTCAAACCAAATTGGAAATCCAAAGCATCATTATAATCATCCTCATCTCATTAATCATCCAAAATATAAATTGTCCTTGCTCTTGTGGCCCTTCATGCCCGGAGCTCTCATGGTGACCTTGGTCTCAGTGTTCCTGTTCGATCCTTCCCTGAATAGTAGTTCTGCTGTCAGTCTTCAACGTGTGACGTTCTGGGGGGAGACGGAGGGACGTGGTGGTGGTCTGCTCTCTGGAGGGGACGCTCACTCAGTCTGGCTCCGCGACTTAAAGTCAATGTCGTTTGTAGGGGGCATAGTAGGTAATGGGCTGCGTCCGTTAGCTCGGGACAGACCCACTACTGAACACCGTCGAAGTGACTCAGCAGAAGTGCAGTGTCATCTTCCGAGGGTAGCCTACCGCAGCGACCCGACATCCCCCCCTAGAGCGTCTGTAAAATCGACAAGTCTGGCAGCGGAACGAAATTCAGAGGTGGTTGGAGCAGCGAGTGCAGGGACGGGGCGGTGTAAGAGCACAACGGGACAAGGGAACAAGTGTAAAGGCGGAAAAAAAAAAATCAAAAAAAAATCAGACATTATGATTAAGGGGATCTGAAAAACTCATAAACGGTGGCACTGGTCTTAAAAGAGGAGATAATCTTTAAATGGGGGTGGGGGGATTCCACTGTACACAAAATAAATAAATGAGGGGTTCTACTGCACAAAAAATAAACTATGTCTATAAAATTATCTATAAAATGACCACTTCTATTTTTGGTCATTGAGGTGTAATGGGGGTCCTTCTTTATAAAACAAATAAAACGATGTCAAAAACGGATGAAAAATTGCAGACTCCATGGTATTGCTCTTCCCAGGCCACTAGCTGGTCTCTCGCTGCAAAAACCTCAGGATTCCTTAACGAACAAGGTTTGAAAGAAAATGGAGGGGAAACACGATTGAATACACCCGTGTTTCCCCTCCATTTTCTTTCAAACCTTGTTCATTCCGTGTTGCGTCTGCTTTTTGTTGTCTTTTGTGTTCTTGTTTTTCCTGATGAAGCTTCCATAAGCAAAAATTCGTACCGTCTTGTCTCGTTCTTGTATCGGTGAGTACAGTATTCCTTTGTTTTTTATCTTTTGCACTATTTAATACCTGGACAGTGTAACACTGACTGTGCAGTCACCATGACTTCGTATAACTAGGCGATGAAGGTATGAAGCTGAATATTTTTGTTCTACCTGTCGTAAAGTGAAACCCCCCTTTTAAGACCCCCTAATTTAAGACTTCCGGACCTTTTTAAAACCCTGCTTTCTCAGATGTTTTGTTCATAGTCTCTGTCCATTTACCCCAATTTTAAGACTCCCTCTTTTTAACAATCTGATTTTCTCAGATTTTTGAAGGTCATAAAAGGGGGGTTCCACTGTATTAGATTTCTTCTTCTTCTTCGTTCATGGGCTGAAACTCCCTTGTTCACTCATGTTTTTGCACGAGTGGATATTTACGTGTATGACCGTTTTCACCCCGCCATTCAGGCAGCCATACGCCGCTTTCGGGGGAAGATTTCAATCAAGTTAATTACATGTATGTAGAGCTTACATGCCGAGTCTCAGTGATTATTAAAAATAATGGTCAAAGTTAGCGGATCATGAAAAATGTGAGCTTCAGCGAGCTTTTTCATGACCGCGAACTGAGACAATTATTTTCAATAATCACTGAGACGAGGTATGTAACCTCTTTATTCCTCCTTTCTTCAGTTATTCAAAGAAAAGAGGAGTTTTTGTGCGTAAGTTTGATTGAATCCTATTCACTCAACTTGTCTACCTGCGCAGGCGATTGAATAATGCGCGGTTGTACTGTGCAGGGAAAATCATTCAATTCTGTCAACACTTCTTGTCAGTTTCCCTGTTTTGGACTAAAATCAAGTACACAGTTATGTTGTTATTCTGCTGTGGCGGTAAAGGCAGATAGTGTGTGTTCTGTTCATGTTTTGGTATCGCTCAGGAAATGTTCTTTCTTTGAATGGGACCAGCAGACGAACTTTTGCACCCGTGTTCCAACGCTATGAAGTTCAGTTTTCTGGGGAAAAATAATGTATGAAACCGCTGTATGTTCTTTAAATTGATGAGATGTGTGCACTTGGTTGCGTGTGATCTGTTTATAAAAAGAAATATTGTAGAAAACTAACCGTCGGATTGCAGTCTTTTGTCCAAGCAACTCAGTTCAGAAAATTTGGAAGGGGAACTACTCTTGTCGCTAGGCAGAGTACGAGAGTTACTTGCCTTGGGAGTTTGCTTGCACCCATAAGAGATCTAAAGCGAGTATTTCTCTGCACTGAGCGTTAGATTTGGATTTAGAAAACAACCAAACTCATGGATTTTATATGGAGATTAATGTGTTCAAGCCTGTAGTTGCCAGTTTAAATGCAGTATATGTTTGTATTGTTTGGTCTAGAGATGTATATTTCATACATTAGAGCGTTCGGAGCTTTTCAATCGTTAAAGTAGTTCCCTCAAAGTCTAACTCATCAACCTGTGAGCTATCGAGGATTCAGGCCCGTTGTTGGGTAAGTGATTTTGGTTGTTGGGTAAGTTACCGAAAAATAACTAGCCCTATACACGTTTACAGAAAGAAAGAAGCAGAGGGGGGAATAAACCTGTTTCTCCAGCTCCTGTAGTCTTCGCTCCTCATCCTCGGCTTGGGTCTGCGCTTCAGCCACTTCCTCCTGAAACACACACCATTTTAATTAAGTCAACATCATGACTTTCACCGCTGTCTTGAATGTCAAGTTGATTGATCCCTTTTCTTTCTATTTTCGGTTATTTTGATTCCTTGTCATCTGATTAATTGTAAATGGTAGATTGCTTGCAGATTCTCTAAAATTCACCATGTTACTGTCATTTTCTTAAAAAAATACCCCGAATTAGTTATCAATTAACCTGCTGTCAGTCATTGTGTCCTTTTTTCTCTCACAATTTGTAAATCAATATTAGTAGAAAAAAAAGAACACCAACTGATTCAGCATTAGTGGATCACCAGCTTACAAGATCTTCAACATGTGTTCTTATCATTTACACCACTATAATAACATCATCATATACATGTATGTATTACAATATAAAATTAATGTGAATCATTTAAAACCACATACATGTAATACAAATATCAAATTCCAATCCCTGATAACTATTATACTTAACATCATCAACACCACACAGAAACGTAGTTTCACATCCTCTTTGTTTGACATTATGGAACTCAAAATTGAAGGTGAAAAATAAAATCCTGTAAGATTGGTGCAAATGTTTTCATTGATGTACAAACATTGGATACACTTTCTGGAGTCCAAACTGACATTGTTCTAAATACCATATTTTCACTCTGTGCACATATGCAACTACAAATCTAGTCTTAATTATGCAAATACTGTGAGATATACTCACAGACAGTTAGGCAAACATTAATGTGTTGTTTCAGTGTTAAATTATACTGGAAACAACACCCATGATGCCTTCAAAATTCACCAGTGAGCATACACTGTACATCCCCAAAAAATTTGGACCCAAATGTTTCAAAAGTACACAGCAGCGTTACAGATGATACATCCTACTCACAATTTTCATTAAACATCATACTTCAGATGTGCTTTAGTGATTTAAACATGCAATTAAGTGACATTTAAAGATGCATGTTTACTGAGGAATCAAGAAGATTTATCAGTCCCAAAGTCTTTTAGGTGTTTTCAGTATATCATACATCCTCCGAACATTCTGGAAAACTTAAACACTATATTAGTATATAGCTAAACATCATGCATGTGTGAATAACATGTCATTTTAAAACTTCAGCGCTGAAGTATGCTTTTGCAATCTGACCTGATTTTTTAATATAAAAGTGACATCAACTAAACTGAGTGAATATTTTGTCCTCATGTGATCGTTTGCTGCCACACAAAGCCTGCTCATGCATGCTTTTCATTTGTGAAATTGTTACCTCCTTACGCTTTCTCTCATCCTTTCGAGTTGGTAGCAATAGAACAAGACAAGATGCAATTAGTACGTCCTTGCATTTCTCATATGCTCTTAGAGTTACTGAATCAGCTAATTATCAACCCTCCAGTCAGTCAGTCAGTCAGTCAGTGAGAAGTCAATTAATTAATCTGATAGTAAGTCCGCATGCACTCAACCAATCAACTATAGGTTCAGTCTAATGTCATAAACGTTTTATTCAGGACTATTACTTAAGTCGCCACAGGAAACAAGAATGTAAAAGTTTAGCAGTGAGACAAAAAACGCTTCAGAATTCAAGTTAAGTCTCAAATTTCAAGCTGGGGCAGACATGTAGTTGTACCAAATTAAATAAAATAGTTGCTGACATTGACAATCAATACAAAAATCAAGATTAAACTGCATAAACCTGTTTAATTTCAACGAAGATCATGCAGAAAACACTGACTTATAATTTTGATGCAATGAATGAGGCTGAAGTTCTGTGCAGGTTGTGACTCAAATACTGCATGACCAAATTCAAACTTTCTGATTAAAAACATTCTTTCCATTTATCTTTTACTTAATTGCTTTCAACAGACACAGACAGGCAATTATAGACAGTCATATAGCAGTCATATAATGCTTAGTGCACAGACAAATAGTAAGACAATAAGACACATTTCCTAATTTGCAAAATGTACGGGAAAGATGATTACAATCTAAATGAACTGTACACAAGGCATCCCGATTTGTGACTAACCAATATATAATTATATTAAATAATAATATTAATAATGCAATGTGCAAACAACTATGTAGATGATAAACAGCATGGATTGCATTCTGAGATCAAATTAGGAGCTGCATCTGGTCCACGACCATAAACAATTACACACACAAAATACTGCCTGCCAATATTCTTTGTAATTGCGATGCAATCATGCAGGAACCCACAGTAAACCTATGTCCTGCATGTGACCATGTATCAGGGGCCTTAAAATGTATATGAAGGTGTCAGTGAATGCACACAAAGGTGGGATGGGAATTGTAGTGCACGTGTGAATTGATGCACGATTGTGATCTGAGTTTTTCTCTCTCATGAATTTTGGTCTCTGATACAACCAAAAGGTCTAACTCGGGGCCACAGACAAAACAGAACATACGCTTCCACCAAACTATGCTGTTTGTCGGTGTTTTAAGTGTAACTTCTGATTTGTAAAACAAAACCCACTAAGCAGAGGTCTTAGTCTAGACGTGCTCACTTTGACTGATTTGTGTAAAGGTGATGACACAGTTAAAACTTGGAACTATATATTTTGCTCAACAACGTGGCGAAAGTGTGTATATATGGCTTCATCCAGTCATGCATAGATGGCTTAATTTCAAGGTTATTTGATAGGTAAATCCTGTTGCTGTGAAAAAGACTAAAACTACATGTATGTTTTATAGGTGTCATTCAGGCTTGCTCTGATAACTTTACTCAATTCCACAAAAAAGTCGTAACTTCATGTCAAATGAACACTATAGTTTTACATGCAGACGTAATTTCTAAAACTAGATTTTTCACTCGGGTGGTTTTTTTGGTCATGCTAAAATATAGCTTTAATCAGTGTCATGTGATTAATTACGCTTTCTAAGTAACTGCTAATGTTGTGCTAAACAAACACCAGGTTTGCATGCATGTGCAAAATTATTACATTTTAACACACTACATGTGTTTCACAAATTTGTCGATCATTCAGTCATGCATATATACATTTTTTTTCTTCTCCATTTCATGACAAAAAAAAGAAGAGATATATCTTCTAAATTGTAAGTGAATTCACACATCATTCATGGTGACTTCCAAACTACTCCAGCAAAAATGCATGACAGCCTATTCATGCTCCTGATTGTTGAGAACACAATACCTCTTTCAGCCTTTGCTCAGCCTTGGAAGTAGTTTTGAAATGAGAAAAGATGCATCAATCCTTGACAGGCATACATGAGAGTGACACAGACATAGACAGACAGACATGTAGACAGACATACAGACAAGCAGACAGACATGCGCAACATGCAAACATTCAACAACACATTCCAAAATACAATGGCCAGGAAAACATCACCAACTTTTCAAACAGTTCTCCAAATAAGAGAAATAGCTTGTAACAGGTTTTACCCAAATAGGGGGAAAGGCTAAGAGACACTCTTCTTGATAACTGATTTACATGCATGTACTTACGATGTTGATTATTGGAGCTTCAGACATAATGAAACTAAAAAAACAGCACAGTCAGAAACAAAAGATGGAGAATTACCTACAGGAGGCAGACATTGAGAGTGATGTCATACTTTCCGGAACCAATGATGTCATTAAGGCAATGACATCATCCACTAGATGATCATATTTGGCTCTAGAATTCTCTTGGTTAGCATTCCTTTTTTCTACTTTTGATTTATTCATTGCAGCAATATTCCAATGAATAAATGAATACAGTTATATACACCCTTAAACAAATAATTGCATAAAAGTTTGAAGGCTTCTCAGATTCTCACTAAAAGCCCCTGTAATCATATTAACCTGTATTTAAAAACATGACGTGAAATGTATAGTACTTGGAAGCACAAATAGCTTTATCACTTGCAGAAGTAGTCTAGTTCGTACATGAACAAATGAGTTGAGGTCATTTTGACTTTTTCCCCTTTTTTCTCTCTTTTTGTTTGACAGATTTAAAACAAAATCAAATTTAAGAATATACAATAAATTTTGCATACATGTGGAAAAAAAAAGTCTCTCGGACTTCGTTCCTCTGGACAGACACACCATAACCATTTAAGACTCAAACACATGGAGGCAGATCAGTGACAGACAAAGAGACAGATCGACACATCCTGAATCTCACCTCATATCTTTCCTGCGCCAGTCTCTCCTCCTCATCTCTCCGTCTATCCTCCTCCTCCCGCATCCTGCGTCGCATTTCCGAATCCGCGATTCTATCCAACATTTCCTGTTCTTTCTTCTGGGCTGCCTCCATCATCTGCCGTTCTTTGTCTCTCCTCTGTTGCGCTTGCTGCTTCTTTTTCTCAAGATCCACCTTGCGTCGGATCTCTCGTTCTTCGCGCTGGGTTTTCCTGAGTGCTGCAAGTTGCTCGCGAGCATCTTCCTCGGCTAGCATAATGGACTCTTCCTCTTCTCGCAATATTTCCACCTGCTCTTCCAGTTCCTAAATCAATAAGCACAAAGAATAAGGTAAATCGCAGTTTGAAAGATTATTGCAATTGCTATCTCGATCTTCACTGGCTTAGTTTTGATTTTCATAGGCAGACTTTCTGATTTAATGGATTTTTGTCCAACGACCAAACTGTTGTGTGTGGGAGAAGTCACATATGTTAATTAAGCAATAAAGGGCCACTGCATGGCTAGTTAGCTTAGACAAACACGTCGACCTGCATAAATAAAAGTATCCAAGCCAGATTAGAAGTTAAGAGGCTAGCTGATCCTGCCATGTAAAGAGTAACTAAACTGATGGTATATTTAAAGTGTTGTACTATCGCTTTAAACTTCATCTTTTAAATGTGACTCAATGTTGGCTATTATTTTCAGGGTGGATTGATCGGAGATAAATGGTGGAAAAATTTAGATGCATAACTCTGATCTGCAATGAACATGGAATTCAGAAACTTTTGGCTAATACTACAATTTTAGTTCATGTTTTATAATAACCAGCTATCTGCGCCAGGATCACTGATGCCAAGTTCATTCTAAAATCCAATCATATCAAAAATAGCAATTGTCTGTCTTTTTCTCATGCCCAAACTCCGCCCTAGCTAACATTGATCACAGTTAAGCTCCACTACTTATGGTCACAAGGACAAGCTGAACTCAAAAATGCAATATGACATCAAACATACATCATGCCAAGATTTAACTGAAACTTTACAGATTAATATACTTCACAAAGAATCTTGCTACATTGTGTGAGTCACAAAGACTTTCAATGATATGATGACGTAACACTCTGACACCCCATGCACGAAAAATGATAGATAACACAGTAACACATCAATGAGAAAGTGTGTGCATGTAGTTGCTGTGAAAAGAAAGACATATCAGAAAGGGGTAATGCGGTACTAACAAATGCAACCAAATGCTATCTATCAAAACTTGGATTTTTCTGAATTTCTTGCGGCATGCATGTACATTGATGAGCATTCATATGGTGCAACTGAAAAGGGTCATAAGCTGACAAGAAACAACAAGATACAGGGTGAAATGTGTTGGTCCTAAAATGATAGCTGTAAACATACCCAGTGCAAATTGGACAGATATACAGTGGAGCCCCCCTTTTAAGACCCCCTAATTTAAGACTTCCTCCATTCTAAGACCTTACTTTTTTAGATTTTCTCGATAGTCTGAGATCTGTAAATTAACCTCCATTTCAAGATTCCCTCCTTCCTTAAAGACCCGATTTTCTCAGATGTTTTCCACTGTACCTCATTCAAAGCCTCAAAGCAAGTTTTCCCCAACACCCAAAAACTTTTTTTGTTGAAAATTCTTTTAAAAAACAAGATACAAAAGCGTGCAAACTTGGGATCCTTAGAATCATCTCTGAAGCTTTAAATTAAATCCTGCCAGATTTCCACCGTTTGGCAGAAATAATTCATGGCTGAACACATAAATCATCCAAGCAGCTTGCAAACTTAAAGTACAATGAAAACATGCCAAAAAAAAGCATTTTCATAACTAAGTGATATGTGTTTTGTTTTGAATCTTCTTACCTCCTTCTTCCCCTTTTGAGGCTGTGTAATATCACATCAATATCATCATCAAAGATAAGATAACTCAAAACTAAAAGAAGCAATTAGGCAAAGGCCATTGTTTTCTTCCTCGTTATCCTAAAGATTGAACAAACAATGGAAAATTAAAGCACTACTTTTTATTTCATTCTCTATGCATACATTTAAAGCACCCAACAACTATTTCTTAGTTTTTCTGTCTCTCTCACTCCATCTTCCTGCTTTAAATAAATAAATAAATTGAATGAAAAAAAATGCAAGTTGCAACAGCAGAACCTATTCATTTTGAAAAGAAAAAGAAAAAGAAAAAAATTAAGTGATAATTGCCAGTTGGCACCAAACATTCATCATCCTTTCCCCCTTCCACTCACCACAGACATTAACCCTCATCTAGATCCCCTGCCACACTTCCCCATCCCCTTTCCAAACTACAGTGGAACCCCCCTTTTAAGACCTCAACAAATCTGAGAAAATCACGTCTTAAAAAGGTGGGAGTCTTAACATGGGGATAATCTTACAGAGGTTATGAACAGAGAAACAAGGGTCTTAAAAAGGTGGTCTTAAAAGGGGGTTCCACTGTACTCCCCACTCCCCCAAATCCTCACCTGTGCTTTGCGTACAGCATCTGCTTCCTTCGTCTTCCGCTCTCCTTCCTTCTGAGTGATCAGTGCTTGTAGAGCTTGAGCCTCCTCGAGGCGTTTCTGTGTAGAAATAAATCAACACAGTGATTCGTTCGTTTAGAACAGCAGAATGCCACAAAGGTGCTAATATAGACAAAAAGCCTCTAATGTTTTCATGTAAGTGTAACAATTAAAGGTGCCAAACGTTTTCATGTAAGTGTAACAATTAAAGGTGCCAAACGCGTGATTTGTTCGTTTAGAACAGCACGTACAATGCCACAAAGGTGCTATGGAAAAAAAGCCTCTTATGTGTTCATGTAAATGTAGCATGGTGCCAAACTCGCGATTTGTTCGTCATGTATAGAAGATTTACCACAAGGTGCTACAATAAAAAAAGAAGAAGTTTGTAATGTTTATGTAGCAACTGTGCCCTAGTCACCTGTTGAACCAAAGGCCGTCAAATCAGGTGGGTGGGTTTCAACTTAAATGAAAAGCCTGTAAAAGTCTGCTTTACAAACGTAACGGCTTGCAAGTGCATAAGGTGAGGTAGCATATTGTAATTTCATTGTCCTGTGATGTTTCCCTCATGGAAATCTGGGTTGCTTCCTCCCTAGAGAAAGTTAGTTATCATGCAGTATGGTGCTATCCATTTATTCTTTTTCCTGCATGATCGTCCATGTTTTCCAAGCACTGAGACTTTTGACATGAGCTTCGGATCTATGTCATGGGCATACGGGGTGTTCAAAGACCGACTCCGGGAAATAAATCCCTGAACAAACCTTAGCCAATAGCGACTAACTCATTTTAAAGCCAATGTGCTACCCACTGAGCTACAGACACACAGAAAATCATTGCAGTCTGCAGACCTTTTTCTGGCATGCGCAATAGCCCAGTGGATAACATGCCAGCCTCCCATGCCGAAGGTTAAGCGTTTGAATCCCGGCCGCGCCTGGTGGGTTAAGGTTGGAGATTTTCTGATCTCCCAGGTCAACGTATGTGTCAGGCAATCCATTCAAGGAAGAATTAATGAGTTTCAAGGAAACGTCAGGGGTCCACTGGTTGCCGCGTAGGACCAGAAGCTGAAGCATTTTGGCTTTGTAAATACGAATTTAACTCCCTCTGGTGAAAGATAAATTGTGCATGTGAAGAAAAACACTATTTTTTCCCTCTCATCTGGGTTAAACTATCATTATTTGTGTGTAAATTAAAAAGAAATAAAAAAAATATTTTGCTTTTGTAAAAATCGACGAAATCACGGAAATTTGGATTGCCTGATGTGTAGACTTGCTAGTGCCTTATCCTACTTTGAGTGTACATGCAAGCACAAGACCAAGTGTGCACGGAAAAGATCCTGTAATTTATGTCAGAGTTCGGTGGTTTATAGAAACACAAAACTACCAAGCATGCATCCCCCTAAATCAGCGTATGGCGTATCAAACTCTAAATTACCAGTCTCTCCAGACGGCGTTGTTCCTTTGCTTCCTCTTTCTTTGCCTTGTCTTCTTCCTCCTTGGGAACAACCACACGCGCTTTCTTGCTCTTTTTGCCTTTTCCTTCCGCTTTCCTTGGGGACGATACAGACGGTCGTTTCTCTCTGGCATTCTCGGCACCAGGTAAAACAGCTTCTTGCATCCTTCTCTGGGCTTCTTCTAGTCTCTCCTGGTAAATGATAAGCAGATAAGTCGTTTTACAAGAGTAATGACATGCATGTTTTGGATAAATATATGCCTCAAACATTCTCTTGCCATGCAGTCAATGTCTTGTGTCAAAGATATGCATATGCACTGCTGCTGAAAGCTACTAAATGTTAATGGTAAGTTAATTATTCATTACTTATAATAGCCCTCATGTACACTGAATTTGCATTATAAATGTAGCAAGAAGGTACAGACCAACAAACAAACAAAGTTTTTCATGTCAGATTCAAAATCCTAGCTAGGTTTCATGTCTAAGGCTTTGTCACACCAATTAGGACATACAATTGATACATGTAAAAAAAGCAAAGAAAAAAAGCCCACAACCAAACATGCATCATCTTAAACAGGCATGCATGCACCCGTGCACACACAGGCACAGACTGACAATGATGCATGAAGATACACAGATAGAGAGACAGACAGACAGACAGACAGACAGATACACACACACACACACAGATACATACAAGCAAACACACACAATGTACACCAACACAGTATTACCAGCTGGTGATCACATAATTCTGCATGCCAGTGTGCGATGGAAAACAATTAAAGACTTAAACTTCAATCAGTCACATTACTCCACAAAAGACAAACAAACAGAGTACATGAACACAATAGCAGATATAAATTTCATGTACAACAAAACAAAGTTTAAGCTGAGCTGCTTTGCAATCAAAATGTCACTATTATTGGTACGTACTAGACTGACATTACTGAGACCATACAACTTCTTACTGTTCAAGCTGGGATACTAAGGTTTGGGAAGGGGATGGGGAAGTGGGTGAATGAGAGTTAAAACACAGTTACAATTGTACATGCATGTACTACATATTTCCCTAAATATTGATTGACAGAGAAGATGTTTTTTTGTTTTTGGTTTTTGTTTGCTTAACGCCCAGCCGACCACGAAGGGCCATATCAGGGCGGTGCTGCTTTGACATTTAACGTGCGCCACACACAAGACAGAAGTCGCAGCACAGGCTTCATGTCTCACCCAGTCACATTATTCTGACACCGGACCAACCATGAGTCCTAGCACTAACCCCATAATACCAGACGCCAGGCGGAACAGCCACTAGATTGCCAATTTTAAAGTCTTAGGTATGACCCGGCCGGGGTTCGAACCCACGACCTCCCGCTCACTGGGCGGACGCCTTACCACTAGGCCACCGTGTTGCGGTCAGAGAAGATGTTAGAATTTACATAAGCACACTAGCTATCAATGGCAATCCTAACTACACATGCAACACACAGTGAACACAACAAAAATCAAGACAGAATTCAGCAACACAAGGAAACATTTCAAGACAAAATGAACCCCACATTTTCTTCGGGCCTTCCTGCTTAAAACCACAAAAATGTGAAAACTTAAGCACAAAACAATGCTTCTTGACTTTGCATGAAGCTGTTAAACTTAATCGCATGCCTGTTCTTACCTTCTTCTTTTTCTTTGTCTTCTTAGATTTGCGCTGCATTAAATAGGAGTATTTGAATGGCTTTTATATTATGAGAGATGAGGTTCAAATTTAACTGCTGTTAATTATTTCCAGTTGGATCCATTTTTATCTTGTCTGCTTGGAGTTTTGTGGTGATTTTTGTTTTTCATCTTTTACTTCTTTCCTAAAGTTTTTTTTGTGTATGTGTCAAATGCTTGTGTTTTTTTTTATACCAATATTCTTTCACCAACACCAGTTGAAGGCACATAAATGTATCTGATTAGTAAACTGAAAGCCTAAGTTATATCAAGAAGAGTTTACAATACATAGACATACATTGAACCTAATCAGTAAACATTGAGTTAATTGTAAGTAAACTGACACAAGGTTTATTGAGCAAGAGCAATATCTATCATCCCTTTCTTCTCTTCAAACCACAAAATTAAGCTTCATAAACATCATGCTACAAAGTTTGGAATGAAACACAGAGACACTCAAATGCTTATTTGGAAAGAGAATGACTTTTACAAAGATGCTTCTGACAATCTTTCAATTCATACATTATTCAAAATTACGTGCGCATACGTGCGTCTCATGTCTGTATGCACAATATTAATTTTTCCCTCCTAAAATAAACTAAGATGGGTTTTCCCGTTCAACACACATACCTTGAGAGCTTGCTGAGCTTGTTCGAGCTCCTCTTCTGTCAGACCTTCGGCGTCCTCTGTCAGCATTGATGATACTCCCAAAGTGTCGTCCATTGCTTTGTGCACTGTTAACACAACAATAATAAAATGTCAAGCAAATTTGTTTAAAATGAATGGAGACGGTCATGGAAACTTAGGCATTTTCCATTGCCCTTAATTCTCTCCTCCATCCCTGCCTTGATCTGCTTGCTTAACCCCCTTCGTGTGTACACGCAAGCACAAGACCAAATGTGCACGGAAAAGATCCTGTAATCCATGTCAGAGTTCGGTGGGTTATAGAAACACGAAAATACCCAGCATGCCTACCCAACGAAAGCGGAGTGAAGCTGACTATGCTCTCAGAGTATAGTGTGGGGAACCCAAATGGGCAAACGAACTCACACGTCACCAGAATTTCTGGAACGCTGAAGAAGAAGAAGTTGTGTTGAACACTCACTTTTCATGAGCTCATTCTCCAGCTCATTGTGTGCTGCGGTAGAGCTACGAGCCATGGCCTCACGCATGTGTTCTGGGATGTGAAGGTCCTGTTTCTCTGCTGGCGTTTTGGAGCGAGCGGGCGGGGGAGGTGGCCGGTAGGATTCCTTCTTCTTCTCCTTCGGGATTTCCTTGGCCTGTGCAAGAAAAACATACCACAAATTGTAAAGAACAAAAAAACAGTTGTCCAACCGAGCTCACATAGCAAAGGATATTAACTTCAGGTACTGGGACACACACACAAACTCACACATACACATGCACAGACACACACATCTTCTTTGGCAAATTGTAAAGAACAAGAAAAAGTTGTCCAACAGAGCTCACACAGTGAAGGATAACTACAGGTACTGTGACACACACACAAACTTACACATACACAGACACACATGCACAGACACACACATGCTTCTTCTGTGGCAAATTGTAAAGAACAAAAAAAAAGGTTTCCAACAGAGCTCACACGGCGAAGGATAACTTCAGGTACTGTGACACTCACAAAAAACACACACATACACAGACACACACATCTTCTGGGACAAGCTCTCTGCTGCAAATCTTTCTTACCTTTGTTGTTGATTCAGCAGCAGGAGCAGCATCCTTGACTGGATCTGGCTGAACAGAGGTGATGTCCAAGGCTTTGACGATAGTCTTCTTGCCCACCTCTTTCTTCTCTGCCTTGCCTCCCTTCGCTGGTGACCTCTGTCGCGGGGTCACTGGGGGCTTCTTGGCAGGAGGTTGGGGTGCTTTGACATCCATTTTCTTCACGTCTCCAACCTTCTCCAGCACTGTTTTGGGTGTTACCTGCAATTTAAGATAAATATGCACAAAAGGCTCATATTCAAAGAACATACTTTTTTGGTCACATCAACCTGAAAGAAAAACAACAAAAAGAACAATGCCTTAAATGTGTAGTCACAAGCAAACTCCCATAAAGACAGGCAGGATTAGCACGGACCCATTGAAGTTGTCAGTGAAACACACACACACACACGTAGACAGTCGAATTACACAGAAATCACAGATGTGTGCAATTCATTCTCAGTATTTGACATCATCAAACCTGCTATAACCCCCCCCCCCCCCCCCTTTCACAAAATAATCCCTATGATAAAATATGCATCACTGTTACCTACCCATGTCATAAACTCAACAGCGCCAGAATAAAACGACCAGTTATGAATACATTGAGGTTGTCAGTCCTGACCTCCACTTACACATGAACAGGTGCATGACCTTTCACCAGGGACTCACCAGCTTAGGAGCTTCTGCAGGTTCCTGATCCTCAGTTGGCAGTGTGAAGGTCGCACCAGGGACGCCACCCTCAGACGGCGGGGCAGGTGACGCCGACCTCGAGAGACCTGAACGAAATACCCCAAAACCTGCTTCCGACATTGCCATCGACATCATGTCTGCATCGCTGAGCGGCTTCCCGTCCTCGACTTCTTCTGTCTTGTTGGAAACAGAGTCTTTGAGCTGTTCTGACACTTCTAATACAGCTGGTGCTGGTTCTTCCTTCTGCTCTTTGCTGACTGTTTCTGCTTCTGGCTGAGCAGCTTCCACAGAAGCTGGTGTAACGTCAGCTACTTTAGGTTCTGGTGTGGGTGCAGCAGAAGGAATCTTGGGTTCTGATACCACAGAAGAAGCATCTGCAGCTTTAGGCTCAGGAGCGGGAGCTGCCCCTTGAAGAACCTCACTCTGGGCTTCGGTGCTAGATTTCACAGAAGATGATGACTTTGAGGTTCCAGGACCCTGCAAGGACACCATTGTCTCGGGGTCTCGCTCTGCATGGTCGACGGAGCCAGAGAAGGTGGAGGTGGCATACTCTGCCTGATTTTCCAGCTGCTTGGCAACGTGGTTGAGGAGATAGTCATCCATCTTTTGCTGCGAAATCTCTATTCCCTGGTCGGCCCCTTCTGCCATAAGTTCATCTGTGTGTTGAAAATTAATTGCATGGAATAAAAACCATCACTGCATGTCCAAGTAGTTTGCTTGAAATAGGATGATAAGCACATTTTTACGGTTTGATTAAAATAGTGACATCTAAATTCAGTGGCAAGGTCAACTCAAAATCTTAATTTGCCCACAATGAACTTTTTTATGACAAGTAGATGAAATACTTCATAATAACAAAAATAAATACTTAATAGACAATCTTTGTATTCAGTTCATATTGGCAATAAAGATGTAGTTAACATGTGTTTGCATCTTACCTGGTGAACAAAACTTAAACCTTGGTCACATGCAGTCTACAGATTTATAGCTAACGAGAAACAATGGCCACTGAAAAACAACAAGTTATTGTAAATGAAGAATTAGGCCTAAATTCTTCCACAACATCATAAGTCAGGAAAAATGTTAGTATTTAGCTGATAATTCTGCAAAACAAAACTGAACTGAAAAAATCAAATAAACTGAATGTTTCTATAACTAATAACTGTAAGGAAAACTATTAGTATTGTTATACTATAATCACCAACAGCAAAACAACAACACAAATCCCAGACAAAGAATAAAATGTAATGATCTGACTTCAAAAGTTAAGAAAGATCATGTGCCATACAAACCCGACTGTTATTTCCAGAATTCTTCGATTCTGACCAGAATCAAAAATAAGAATGGTAGGTTCTACATGTATTACAGACCTGTTTACCCCATAAGTGTTTTGGAGTAATGCTCAGCCCCAAAAATAGTAATCCTGGCACAAAAATAGTAATCATCCAGCATTCGTCGCCAATTACAACGCACATGACAACTGTGTCTGCGAAACGCAATCATGCACATATATCCATCATTCACAAACAAAACATATCAGTAAGTTTTTGTAGTCATCATAATTTCAAAGAAGATCACATCAAAACCACATGCATCACCGATTCTTTTTCTTTTGCTCGTAGTAGGCCTTTTTCAGTGTGTCAAGCGCTTCTCTACTGTACTTGTGCTTGCCGAATGAGTGAGGGCGAGACTTCACCACTAGAAGGCTCTCCAGCGTCTCATCAGACAGAAATGATCTCTGGTCAGTCCTGTGCTTTTTCACCCCATTTTGCCATTGAAAAAGACCAATGCCAAACATGTGAATTAATAAAAAAAAAAAAATTTTTTAATTTGTTTTAATGAAAATCGTAGTCTTGACACGTATAGCGGAATGGCGTATTTTTTTGCAGAAAATCGTAATAAATTACGCCAAAATCGTAAGAGTAAACAGGTTTGTGTATTACCTTCAATTCTTGTGTTTTTTTATTTTATTTTATCTATTTTTTTTATTCTGAATTTTGGAACGTTGCCAGTCCATCTGGTTTTGGATTTTGTCTATTCTCTCCATATTTCTCCTTTCTCATCCAAGGTAACTGACCCAAGCCTTCCTGGTCAACAACTTCCTCTTCTTCCTCTTCTGGCAGCATGCCGGCACGACTGGTCGCTCTCGACGACATGACGGATGATGGACGATACACGTTGCGAGATCTGACCGTGGCCACAGAACCGGGCCTTGAACCAACTCTGGAGCCTTGCCTGGAGCCTGTAGTGTGTTGGCAATTAACATACCGTTCGAGGACGAGCGAAAGACTAGCAGGTTATTGGTAAGAGAGTACAGTGGAACCCTCGTTTTAAACCCCCCGTTTTAAGACCCCCCGTTTTAAGACCCCCCGAGTTTAAGACCCCCCCCATTTTAAGACCCCCCGTTTTAAGACCCCCCAGTTTAAGACTTTCCCCCTTTTAAGACCTTGCTTTTTTAGATTCTCCGTTTATAATTTCTGTAAATTTACCTCCATTTTAAGACTCCTTCCTTTTTAATTTAAGATCTGATTTTCTCAATTTTTTTGAGATCTTAAAATGGGAGTTTACTGTACAGGGTTTCAGGTTGTTAGCAAAAATATGCAGTGAGCAGCTATTTTCCCATGACAAAACTCACTGTGCCAAAGCAAATCAAAGACAATTCAATAATGCACATGTGAACAGCTCAGATCATGGGTCAATAAAGTGTTACACAGATGGTCAAAATTAAAGTACAAGATATTGCACTGGAAGTGGAACTACACTGTTGCTTAGTGTCTGTATGAAGCTACAAGGTGAAAATAGAAAAAGAAAAACACGATTCTTGACTTTGATGGGCTTTTTCTGCTCGTAAGCACACATTCTTCTACTCATCACAGCATGCCCCATTATTGAGTTTAAAACACCAATTAAATTTGTTTTGAATAAAACTCACAATTTTACAATAAGAATTTAGAGACCTGAATCAATTAGGTATATCCTACTTAGTTTGACTTTTGCAAAACTAAGTAATTACACATTTAATTGAATCAGTCAGACAGACGGAGACATAGAGAGACAGACAGAGGGCAAACAGAAATCTGAGAAAAAAAACCCTTTAAAAATGTTACCATGTTTGAAATGAAACATCGCAAGGTGAAGCCATAATTCATCACCTTTTATAATTCATCACGTCATGAGCGTGTTCCACACTTGAAATGACGTGTTTTTATCATGTTGTCAGCTGCACGGAGCTTGGAAGTATAATTTCCATTCAACGATCCGAGTTTGTTAAGTTTTAGCCTATTTTCAACGTCAAACACCATGAAACTATATATATTTGGAATCAGAAAATGGTAAGGAATAGATAGAAGTTGTTTTTAAGTGTCTTTTTTCATAAATAAAGATAGTGGTTATTTATCGGTTTTCTTCATTTTTAAGCATAATTATCAATACAAAACAACAAAACTATATAGTTTTAGATACAGGACGCAATAGGGAATACACCAATATAAATTTTTTGTTTCAAATATTAGTTTTTAAAAATTTGAAAAAATGACATATTTCGAACAAACATTTCAATAACAAAACTTTAAGTGACCAAACTGAAATGCAATCCCATAATCCGGCCTAGATCTGAGATTGTGTGATAAGAAATTCGATCAAATTGATGAAAAACTGTAACTGTGAAAGTGCTGCCTCGACCTTTTGGCAAACGGTAAAATATGACGTCATCAAACTGTCCTATCAATAAACGGAAAAACCTTCTATGAGAAAATCCAGTCAAAAATATCCATATCAAATTTCATAAAGATCCACTCCGTAGTTTTTGAGATATGATCTGCAGTGTGAAAAAACGCCCATAACGCCCAAAACGCAAACTCATTTGTCATGATTTGGTCGTGTTCTGCTGATACTATAATGTTTTTCTTTCCTAAAACACACTATAATAGTAGCCTTTCCCAATGTCTATGCTAAAACTGATTTGTCTGTGTTGTCAATGATTTTGCTACAGTGTGAGAACACAATCTCACGCCCATAACGCTGTAACACGAAAACTCATTTGGTCGTGTTCTGCCGATACTGTAATGTTTTTCTTTCTTAAAACACACTATAATAGTAGCCCTTCCCAAATGCAATGCTAAAAATGACTGGTCTGTGTTGTCAATGATTTTCTGCGAGAATGCGATCTATCTGTTTGTCGCAAAGACCGTGTGACACGAAAGTTATGAGCGGAAGACAAATCTGCCGAGTGCAATTACGTTTCAGAAGATAGTTGGTTAAAACAGTTTATCACTCAGACACGCAAAGGAACACTATAACTTTATTATTCAGGCCATATTTGCTTTTCTTTGTCATGTATGAAAGTACTGGCCTTGGTTGAAGAAAGTGACCTGTCGCTGTGCAACAAATTTGTCGCCATTTTCCGCCGTGTTTTGTAAATAAAACGTGTTTACTACCCACACATACAAAACGATGCTGTTGGTTCTTTTTATTTTCTTATTGTTTGATTCATGCTTAGCAGTTTAGTATGCTTTGTTTTCTTCTCAATTCAATGGATGGCTATAAAATAAGCATTTAAATGTGAAGGTGTTAAAATTACCCATGATCTGAGCTGTTCACACCTACAGTGTTGTTCCCAGGCCTCAGTAACAGACAAGGAATAAGATGAAATTGTTTTTAAATCGATTTCGGAAAATTTATTTTAATCATAATTTTTATATTTTTAATTTTCAGAGCTTGTTTTTAATCCGAATATAACATATTTATATGTTTTTGGAATCAGAAAATGATGAAGAATACAATAAACGTAATTTTTGATCGTTTTATAAAAAAATAATTTTAATTACAATTTTCAGGTTTTTAATGACCAAAGTCATTAATCAATTTATAAGCCTCCAAGCTGAAATGCAATACCAAAGTCCGGCCTTCGTCGAAGATTGCTTGGCCAAAATTTCAATCAATTTGATTGAAAAATGAGGGTGTGACAGTGCCGCCTCAACTTTTACAAAATGCCGGATATGACGTCATCAAAGACATTTATCGAAAAAATGAAAAAAACTTCTGGGGATATCATACCCAGGAACTCTCATGAAAAATTTCATAAAGATCGGTCCAGTAGTTTACTCTGAATCGCTCTACACACACACACACACACACACATACACATACACCACGACCCTCGTCTCGATTCCCCCCTCTATGTTAAAACATTTAGTCAAAACTTGACTAAATGTAAACAAGTCGCGTAAGGCGAAAATACAATATTTAGTCAAGTAGCTGTCGAACTCACAGAATGAAACTGAACGCAATGCCATTTTACTCGTAGAATCGTCAGGCCACCGCTCATGGCAAAGGCAGTGAAATTGACAAGAAGAGCGGGGTAGTAGTTGCGCTAAGAAGGATAGCACGCTTTTCTGTACCTCTCTTTGTTTTAACTTTCTGAGCGTGTTTTTAATCCAAACATATCATATCTATATGTTTTTGGAATCAGGAACCGACAAGGAATAAGATGAAAGTGTTTTTAAATTGATTTGGACAATTTAATTTTGATAATAATTTTTATATATTTAATTTTCAGAGCTTGTGTTTAATCCGAAAATAACATATTTACATGTTTTTGGAATCAGCAAATGATGGAAAATAAGATAAACGTAAATTTGGATCGTTTTATAAATTTTTATTTTTTTTTTACAATTTTCCGATTTTTAATGACCAAAGTCATTAATTAATTTTTAAGCCACCAAGCTGAAATGCAATACCGAAGTCCGGGCTTCGTCGAAGATTACTTGACCAAAATTTGAACCAATTTGGTTGAAAAATGAGGGCGTGACAGTGCCGCCTCAACTTTCACGAAAAGCCGGATATGACGTCATCAAAGACATTTATCAAAAAAATGAAAATAAACGTTCGGGGATTTCATACCCAGGAACTCTCATGTCAAATTTCATAAAGATCGGTCCAGTAGTTTAGTCTGAATCGCTCTACACACACACACAGACACACACACACACGCACACACGCACACACACACACACACCACGACTCTCATCTCGATTCCCCCCTCTATGTTAAAACATTTTGTCAAAACTTGACTAAATGTAAAAAAGGAACTGTAAAAATGAAAGAAAAGAAACATTTACCATTACCATTTACTGTCAGCAAATCAAATCGGCTGTTAGCAAAATGTAAACGAAACAAAAAAACTGGTTTACTAATTTAGTCACTATCTAACACAGTTAACAATAAAAGTACTAGCTGTCATAGAAAAGCAGGAACTACAAAAGAAACTCAAAACAAAATTAAGATAAATTAGGTCCAAAACCTCAAATAAAAGGAGAAGTACACCATATTTTTTTTCACAAATCAAAAATCGTTAAAGAGCATGTTTTCTGCCATAGATCAAAGACTGCAGTCAGCAAGCAATGACCCCATTCTGCAAACTGCATCATACCATGCTCAGACTTGCGTAGTTGATCATCCTCTAAGTTCTGAAGCATCTCAGAGTCCTCTTGCAGTACACCTGAAGTGTATAACAACAACAAAAGTTATTCAAAATCAAAGTTGCTGTATAACAAAGTTTAAGCTATTCCAACATTTACTGTCAACAATCACAGTGTCAGCAAAAATACACAGGACATAAAAGTGCAAAAGCAACTTCAGAAACTGATGATGCCTTCTTCCACACACAAGCTATCAACATCTGAAAACAAATCTCCATTCAGTGCATGAAACTTTTCGCAAAGTACAATCCTCAATAAATGTTGTTATATAGACACGAAGATAATGGACCCCATAAAGTAAAAGAAGATACTGGGAATGAAAGAAACAGGGAGAGAAATAAAGAAGGAAAAACATATTCATTACCCAAATACCGTTGTTGCAGGGAATGTAGAACTAAAGAAAGAGATACGGCATAAAAAGACAGAAGCTAGGGTAAAGAAGGATTTATAAAGAAGGAAAACGAAAAGAGAAAGAAAGAAAGTAAGACAGAATTAAAGAAGAAAAGAAAGGGAGAAGGAAAGAAAGAAAGAAACTAAGTAAAACAAGAGGCGAAGCCTTCAAGGCTCACGTAAGAAATCGACAAACAGTAACACAAACTCAATCACTTCGTCACACATACACACACACACACAGTAAGCGGCATAGGTGACACTGTGCAAGAAAGCGAGACACTAGATCTAGATCTGAATGGCCGATTTCGAAGAAAAAACTAGTCTCGGCCCGCTCGGCAAAATAACAATGACCGAGACTTTCAGTAATTCCTTCGCGTGACGTCTAACCCTCTTACGTCATAATGTGACGTCTTCAAATGTTGTGACGTCTTCAAATGTTAAAGTTTCTACCACAGACATACATACATACATACGCACGCACGCACGCACGCACGCACGCACGCACAGACAGACAAAAGTTAGCATCGCATAGGCTACACTTACGTGAGCCAAAAAGAGAGAAAGAAAGAAAGAAAGAAACACAGAAAGGCAGAAAGAAAGAAAGACAGAAAGGAAGAAAGACAGAAAGAATGAAAAAAACAAAACACAGGAAGGAAGTCAAAGCTAGAAAGAAATACAAGTACAGACCGAGGGGCAATAAATCAGTGTACCTGAATACTGTGGCTGCAGAGGCCTTGCCAGACCGTCCTCTCCCTCAGTTATCTGTTCCTCTGCATCTTCCGGCCAGTCATTCTCTTTTAGGCTCCCTTCTGCCTCTTCTCCATCTGTAGTAGACAGGGCAGGTGTAGTAGACAGGGCAGGTGTAGTAGACAGGGCAGGTGTAGTAGACAGGGCAGGTGTAGTATTTATCAATTAGAGCAAGGTTTAAAGACAGCAATGGAAATCGCATACACTAATTAAGAACAGCACAATGTACGGTAATTCAGACTTTTTTGTTGGTAGCAGTAGCCTATGATTTGGGGCTGGTATATTTGGTGGCAAAAGCATAGCTATACCTCTTGTTGTCCAATCTCAAATACATTCAAAGAAGACAATAATGAAACTTCATGACAAAATACCTTATACTTACAGAGATGTACAAGTAAACATTTTCAAAATCAAAAGCTGCATCCCTACCCCCACCCCCCCCCCCCCCCCCCCCATTAAAAAATTCACAAAATTAACAAAACAAAAAACACCAACCAACAAACAAACAATGGAGAAAAAAAGATGAAAAAAGGGAGAAAAAAAACACAAGGAAAACAAAAACAAACCAAGGCTGACGGCATCTAAACAGTGTAATTATTCTATCTTACTTTAACGAATATGCACCAAATACCTGAAGGCAGAAGGATGTCCTCTTCTTGTTGCACAGAAGAAGAGAGGCTGGTTCTGTCAGCGTCTGCCTCTTCCTCCAGCTTGCTCAAGGGGGCAGGGTCTGTGCCCTCAGTGACGAAACCCAAGGGGGACGAAACTTGAACACTGATGGCGCGTGACCCTGAACTGCTGCGCCCATCTCCAGGCTCTTCTGCAAATAGTAACAATCCATGTCGAACTTCTTCCACACAAATGTGAACAATTTCTTTACCTACTTTTGAAAAATATGAGTAATCCATCTCTAACTTCTTCTGTTAATTTAAACCATCTCTTCTTCTGTAAGAAGAGGCGAAGCCTTCAAGGCTCACGTAAGAAATCGACAAACAGTAACACAAACTCAATCACTCCGTCACACATACACACACACACACACACACACACACACACACACACACACACACACACACACACACACACACACACACACACACACACACAGTAAGCATAGGTGAAACTATGCAAGAAAGCGAGACCCTGGATCTGCCAAGAAGTCTCGGCCCGCTCACAATAACAATGACCGAGACTTTCAGTAATTCCTTTGCGTGACGTCTAACCCTCTTACGTCATAATGTGACGTCTTCAAATAGTTTCTATCACACACGTCGAACACTTTTGACCGAGACTGACGTAATCCATAGACTCGGAAATGTTAAAGTTTCTACCACAGACATACACACATACATACATACGCACGCACGCACGCACGCACGCACGCACGCACAGACAGACAAAGTTTATCATCGCATAGGCTACACTTACGTGAGCCAAAAATGAACAATCCAGATTTAGTTTAACTTCTAACAATCCATAGATCTCTAAGTTCTGCAAAATATATGACCAATCATAATCCAACTGCCGTGAATATGAACAATCCATCTCTAACACAGCTTATGAACAAGGCATCTGCAACTTCTGCAAATTGAAACCATCTTTTCTTCTGCAAATATGAACAATCCATCTCTAACTTCTGCAAATACACAGAAAATCACCTCTAACCTCTGCAAATATGAACAATCAACCTGAAACTTTAGCACATGAATGAAGAATCACTCTCCGTCTTCTGCAAATGTGGACAATCCGTCTCTAACTTCTCTTTCTCATGTAAATTTGAATAGACCATCTGTAACTTTTTCTGCAAATACACGTACATGTACATGTACACTGTATGAATAATTCATCCCTTTAACTTCCTCCGCACATATGAGAAATCTAACCCTAAAGTCTTCTGCAAACACAAACATTCCTTCTCCAACTTCTTCTAAAAAGAAGAGCTTTCAATGTTTAACTTCTTCAGCAAATATGCAAAATCACTTGTAATATTTCACTTGATTATTCATAAAGTTATATTTTCCCTCGCTTTGAAACCCATCGAAAAAGATACTCTTAACATATGTACAAGACTCAGAGCTGATGTATCAATCTCCAACCTGAGCTACTGAAAAATTAAGCCATCACTTTGCTGTAAACGGACAGCTGTTCTCCGTGCCTTTACTTTGTGTCTTTTTTTTCTTGCTCATTTTTTGTGTTTGTGGTTTATTCTTCAATGATTTAACAAGTGAAGATGATGTTGCAGTGTTCTTCAATGTAAGTGACTATGAATCAATGTAAACACAACAGAAAGTAAAAACTAAATTCATGCTTGCTATGGCAAACTAGATTACAAAGTAAAAATAAATTCTACACAAACACATTTAATACTGCATTTGCAACTAAGTACATCAACACGAATGTGAACATATTACATAAATCGCATCAAATGTGACGATCAAGCAAACAACGGCACAACTCTAGCTTAATTACTCTAGCTCTATTTAGGCTTAACAAAATTCTCCATAATTTTTAATTTTCCAAGAGTTCTCCGCTCTTGATCTAACCTTCAATAATAGGACCATTTTCTTCCTGTTGAACTTCTAGGTCAGGGGAGGTAACCAGCGGCCGTTCAGCGCTGTATGACATACGTGACCCAAAGGAAGAGCCTGGCTGCTTGCGTATCTCTGGTGGTTTGGCTGTTCCGCTCCAAAATCCAGACTTGGAGCGTCGTGTGTGAGAGAGGTGAGCAGGGGGCAGAGCTAGATCAGGGGAGGTAACACTGCAAGTGTGTTCCCCTGGTTCTGTGTGAATGTCAAATTCTGGTTTTAGGTCGGAACACACGTTCAAGCTTTTTTGCACAGTCCCTTTTCCTTGTCAAGATCGAGCTGTGACTCCTGTGAGCCATACAGTTTGAAGACAGTTTTAAACAAATATATTTTATTCAGAGCTCGAGGATGTTAGTGACTCACAGTGAGTGTACCGTAGCTGCTACATAAATATAAGTGTGTTTGTTAATGACTAATTACAAACACAGCAGACTAACCACTTGACTTACAAATGATAGAAATCAGAAACAAGATCAAATACTACTTTCAAACAAGTCGCGTAAGGCGAAAATACAACATGTAGTCAAGCTCAGTCAAACTCACAGAATGAAACTGAACGCGCATTGCATTTTTTCCGCAAGACCGTATACTCGTAGCATCGTCTGTCTACCGCTCGTGGCAAAGGCAGTGAAATCAACAATCCAGAAAAGCGCGGTAGCGGTTGCAGTGAGGAAGATAGCACGCTTTTTTATATCTCTATTCTTTTTAACTCTCTGAACGTGTTTTTAATCCAAACATATCATATCTATATGTTTTTGGAATTAGGAATGGACAAGGAATAAGATGAAATTGTTTTTAAATCGATTTCGGAAATTTTATTTTAATCATAATTTTTATATTTTTAATTTTCAGAGCTTGTTTTTAATTCGAATATAACATATTTATATGTTTTTGGAATCAGAAAATGATGAGAAATATGATAAACATAATTTTGGATCGTTTTATAAAAAAATACTTTTAATTACAATTTTCAGATTTTTAATAACCAAAGTCACTGATTAATTTTTAAGCCTCCAAGCTGAAATGCAATACCAAAGTCCGGCCTTCGTGGAAGATTGCTTGGCCAAAATTTCAATCAATTTGATTACAAAATGAGGGTGTGACAGTGCCACCTCAACTTTTACAAAATGCCGGATATGATGTCATTAAAGACATTTATCGAAAAATTGAAAAAAACTTCTGGGGACATCATACCCAGGAACTCTCATGAAAAATTTCATAAAGATCGGTCCAGTAGTTTACTCTGAATCACTCTACACACACACAGACACACACAGACACACACACACACACACACACACATCCACCACGACCCTCGTCTCGATTCCCCCCTCTATGTTAAAACATTTAGTCAAAACTTGACTAAATGTAATAATAAAAAAGTGAGCAAAAAACACCTCATCAATAATATTAGGTGTAAAACGTACAGCACTAGCTATAGATGGTACATACAAGAACAAAATCGTGAATCATGTCTACAACTATTCAGATAATCAAAAGGATGATTGCAAAGTGTGACTTAAGTTATCATTGATTTATAAATAGCAGTGCTACAAAGCTGTACCGCAACAGAAGAGCCACAACTTAACTAACTATGACCAACTTTCCGCTACACTCGTGTCTAATTTCTTTTTCCCCTCACCTGTTGATGCTGGTCGACCAAGATAGTTGAGGGATTTGAGGGAGGCAGTCAGCTTGTGACTAGATAACACCTTGGAACGACCCGAAAATGCCCTGTGAAAAAGATGATCATTTTGAAATGACGTCATGTGCAAACATTCTTCTTCTTCTTCTTCGTTCATGGGCTGAAACTCCCACGTTCACTCATGTTTTAGCACGAGTGAATTTTTACGTGACCGTTTTTACCCCGCCATGCAGGCAGCATACGCCGATTTCGGGGGAGTGCTAACATTCAATCATGCATCCCAAAAGACTTCAAAACAACAAAGCTTTACTTTCGTGCAAGTGCTGCCCTGAACGTCTTCATAGTTTTCATGAAAACAAGTTATCAAAATGCTCTAGCTTTCTTCTGTTTGATATCTATGCATGTGTCCATGTTTTCAAGCTACATTAATGTCTACCTGTATATGAGCTACAGAGTTGATTTATCATTTCTCTAGACATAACAAAATTGTATTAAGAACATCTTTGAAAATGTCATCTGTGTTAAAACTACACTGTGTTTGTTTTCAAAGAAACCATGAGTCTAAAACAAAAAGGAAAACATTCTCATCAAAACTTCTTCTTCTTCAGCGTTCCAGAATTTTCTGGTTACGTGTGAGCTCGTTTGCCCATTGGGGTTCCCCACACTATACTCTGAGAGCATAGTCAGCTCACTCCGCTTTCGTTGAGTAAGCATGCTGGGTATTTTCATGTTTCCATAACCCACCGAACTCCGACATTGATTACAGGATCTTTTCCGTGCGCAATTAATTGGTCTTATGCTTGTGTGTACACACAAAGGGGGTTAGTCACTAGCAGGTCTGCACATAAGTTGACCTGGGAGATCGGAAAAATCTCCACTATTAACCCACCAGGTGGCAGCGACTGGGATTTGAACTCACGACCTCCCGATTAGGAGGCCGACATCTTACCACCACGCCACTGCGCCCGTCATCAACACTAGCACATGACACAACAATAATTTATTATTATACGTTTACATCCCAACTACAACACTGACAACTGCATACAAAAAATTAATAAATTATCAATTGTTACAATCACGATATCTTCCCTTTACATACACACATACCTTGATGATTCAGAACTAATGGAAGGTGAGCGAGGAGGATAAAAGAACTCATCGCTGCCCAGAAAGGACCCATCAGACATGGATGTGGGGGCCTGGGACAGAGGATAGGGGTGTCCAGATGGCCACGCTTCCTCCAACTGCTGCAAAATGGCCTGCAACTCTTGTGAGCGCGCTCGATTGGAGAGGGAGCTTTCTCTTCCATAGCAACGAGAACTGAAAAAAGAGAAAAAATGTTAGTTTTAAGAATCTGATAACACATGTTCGTGAACTTCTGTATGGAGGAGAGGGACACTGAACAATACAGTCAAAGAGTTAAATGCACAAAAAGAAACTTGCACTGCCAACAACATTGTCATTGTCTATATATATACAGCCCACTTTTTGAAGCTGTCACTTGCACACACACGTACACGCATTCACATACACACACACACAGACACACACACAAGCATAAAATCACACACACATGCACACACACATGCATACAATCACACTCACACACACACTCACACTCAACTCACTCACACACGCACGCACAAACACACACACACACACACACACACACACACACACACATTGAAAACAACTACACTGTCAAGGACAATCCATTTTTGTAACTGAAAAGAAAACTATTAATGAATTAGAAATAAAAGTTGTCATCAGAAAAACATAAACAGCAAAGGAAAGAAAGACAAAAGAACAAACATCAACAACAGTAACAGATTTAATAGCATGAACAAACATACACCTTTAGACAATGTTTCACTTCACACAAAATGTTGGAAGTAATACCACAATGTAAGGCAATAAAACTGAAAAAACAAACACTCTTTTAGTTCTTTCAGCTGGCTCTTTGCACTTGTCATGTTTACACAAGAGATTGCAGTATATATACATAGGCCAGAATTGTGTAATATGTATATACTGCAATCTCTTGTGTAAACATCCAACAATGACATGAGATGAGAATTCGATAACGGCTGAAAAACAAGCAGGGGTCAAGGACTACACATACCAGGGAGAAGGATTGGTTTTCAGAACTGAAGAGGGAGCGGACATATGGCAGAGATCGGGTTGGGGTGGGGTGGGGGCAGAGACAGGGGGAGAGAGGAGGAGAGTGAAAGACAAAGGAAAGAAAGGTGAGAGAGAGAGAGAGAGAGAGAGAGAGAGAGAGAGAGAGAGAGAGAGAGAGAGATAGATATATATATATATATATATATAAAGAGAGAAAGAGAGGACAGAGTGAGAGACAGAGAGAGAGAGAGAGAGAGAGAGAGAGAGAGAGAGAGAGAGAGTTCAAAACACACACACTAACCAACCATCCCCCATTATCCCCCCCAACTCACACACACACACACACACACACACACTTCTTCTTACCCCAGCCCCACCCAGTTCAAATATATACATGTATTATATTCATTCACCCAACACCTCAGCGGGATTTGTCATCCTTGAATGGAGACCCAGAAGACTAAAAGGAACAGATACGCACCACTTCATGTGCTATTGCTGACAATTATATGGTATATATGTATACACATGTTCCATTACGCGGTTACGGTTGTGTTTGTATAAGGGGTCAGACAAAAGTCAAACTAACGCTGGATAGTGAAAGAGCATATCGGGTGAACACCGATCGGTCCTTTTGTCACGGCTGGAATCCTATCCTCGCTCCGCTGAATACATGACAAAACTTTGAAGAGACAGACGATCTTTCATAGGGCTGGGGATATGTCTGGCAGTGGGTCTTGGATTTCGTTAGAAGAAAGGAAGGTGGTGTTCATAAACATGTGGTTTGCTTTTTGTCTTTTTACGAAAGGATCACTTTCTGTGACTCATAACAGATCGAGAAGGAGTGGAAGGGGAAGGAGTAAGGTTGAGGTGGGGGGGGGGGGGGGGGGGGGGGGTATTTGTACAAATGACTGCCCCCCCCCCCCCCCCCCCCGCCCCCAAACTCGTCATTCTCTCTTTTCCTATGACTCGTACTTATATTAATCACACTCAAAAATAAAAAATGATCTCTCTCTCCATCTCAGCGTAATAATGTACCTGGCATAGCCATGACCAAAGTTCTCATAACCAATAAAACACTGCCAGACTCACGTCAATGTTCTCTATTCCGAAGGCCACAGTAAGAACAACGACTACAACACAAAAACAAAGAAAAGGGAGAAAAAAAGAAAAAAAAAGAATTAAAGAAAAAAAGAGGACAAAATGCTCTGGGCTGCTTGCAACTGAAGTTCAAAAGAAGAAGCCAAAAAATAAGAAAAAAACAATGGCAGGATCTTCAAGAAGACCGAATTAATTCCCGTGTGAAATCAATAAAGGCACAGTCAAGAGTCGTTTATTTCCCCCCATGCATAATAGAAAGCACCCTGGCACCGGGTAAATTGCGAGTCTCAGTGCCACGCATGCACCGGTAACAAGACTATATATATGCGCCGAATGCAGCTAGCCAAGAAAGACCCACAGAAAAACAAACAGTGAAAATATATAAAGGAACCTTTCTTCTTTCTGCAGAACATTACACCTATGTTTGAGGACCATGTTGACGTGTATGCTTCGCATTGAAAGCTATACACGTTTCTTTTATATTCACTGCCATGTACGTCCTTCTGACAAAGAACCTTTCATTTACAATGGGAATATTGCTGTGATAAAAGTAAACTCAGCAAACACATTCATTATCTTTAGCATCGAGAGTAATGGCATAAACAAACAGCTACACTGATGTTTTTTTACATTCAAACCTCGCCCTTGGGAGGGACTATTCTAATTATTAAACATTGTTAAAATGCTGGGTTTAAAAGAAAGGCGAGAAAGACATAGAGAGAGAGGGGGTAAAAAAAAAAACAAGTCGCGTAAGGCGAAAATACAACATTTAGTCAAGTAGCTGTCGAACTCACAGAATGAAACTGAACGCAATGCCATTTTTCAGCAAGACCGTATACTCGTAGCATCGTCAGTCCACCGCTCATGGCAAAGGCAGTGAAATTGACAAGAAGAGCGGGGTAGTAGTTGCGCTAAGAAGGATAGCACGCTTTTCTGTACCTCTCTTTGTTTTAACTTTCTGAGCGTGTTTTTAATCCAAACATATCATATCTATATGTTTTTGGAATCAGGAACCGACAAGGAATAAGATGAAAGTGTTTTTAAATTGATTTCGACAATTTAATTTTGATAATAATTTTTATATATTTAATTTTCAGAGCTTGTTTTTAATCCAAATATAACATATTTATATGTTTTTGGAATCAGAAAATGATGGAGAATAAGATGAACGTAAATTTGGATCGTTTTATATTTTTTTTATATTCATTTACAATTTTTAGATTTTTAATGACCAAAGTCATTAATTAATTTTTAAGCCACCAAGCTGAAATGCAATACCAAAGTCCGGGCTTCGTCGAAGATTACTTGACCAAAATTTCAACCAATTTGGTTGAAAAATGAGGGCGTGACAGTGCCGCCTCAACTTTCACGAAAAGTCGGATATGACGTCATTAAAGACATTTATAAAAAAAAAATGAAAAAAACGTTCGGGGATTTCATACCCAGGAACTCTCATGTCAAATTTCATAAAGATCGGTCCAGTAGTTTAGTCTGAATCGCTCTACACACACACACAGAGACAGACAGACACACACACACACACACACACACACACACACATACACCACAACCCTCGTCTCGATTCCCCCCTCTACGTTAAAACATTTAGTCAAAACTTGACTAAATGTAAAGAGAGAGAGAGAGAGAGAGAGAGAGAGAGAGAGAGAGACAGAGACAGAGAGAGAGAGAGAGAGAGAGACATAGAGAGAGAGGGGGTAAGAGAGAGAGAGAGAAATAGAGAGAGAGAGACAGAGGGGGTAAGAGAGAGAGAGAGAGAGAGAGAGAGAGAGAGAGAGAGGGAGAGAGAGGGGTAAGAAAAAGAGAGAGAGAGAGAGAGAGAGAGAGAGAGAGAGAGAGAGAGAGAGAGAGAGAGAGAGAGAGAGAGAGAGAGATTCAGATTCAGATTCAAAACTTTAATACAAAGGGATAATGGTTTTAGGCGATGCCTAATCTTCCAACCTGTCTCTTTTAGACATACATATCTATAGTGAAATATATATATAGAGAGAGAGAGGGGGGGGTAAGTTAGGACAGTTTTGTAGCCGTTCAGTGATTTGTAAGTGACTCCGTAACAAAGTAAAACCAGCTCTCCATTTTGTAGAGGGGGGACCCGATATCATTACGATCACACTTAAACACAGGGGGACAGGCGTGGAGTGCCGTTGTCAGGGTAACATGTCAACACTTCAGGCCGGGGTGGAGTGCTGTGGAGAATCATTATGTGTGTTTAACACTTCTCTACCAAGCACAGGCGCTTGTGGCCGGTCAATTCGTTCATGATGATTTTCATGATATTCTCCAGACAAAATAGAAAATGGTCAAAAAGTAGGAAATACAGTTTGACAAATCAAAAATAAAACAACATTTAGAAGATGATATCAGTTTTTCTTAACCCTGATGTAAGAGAAGGAGACATTGATTTACACATGAAAAGTGTTGCATCAAACTTCAAAGTCAATTTAATGTGTCGATTTTTCATATCCGACATGAAAACCCTGAGACCTATAAGGGCAGCTGTCGGGTTTCCTGGCCTCAAAAATGCGCGGAATCGCGTGCAAACACGCCTTTAAGGGCAGCTGTCGGGTTGCCTGGCCTCAAAAATGCGCGGAGTCGCGTGCAAACACGCGTTTAAGAGTTTTCCGAGTTGATTCAACTAAAGACTGTTAATTTCGTCCAGAAGAAGAGATACTTTTATCATTAGTTTGAAACCATGAAAATGAGTGAAACTTTCTGCTAGTTCTCACAATCCGCAAGAAAACGAAGCAGTTGGCAGGCCGAAACGACTCAAAATCCGCGACCGACAACTCTGTCAGCACAAGAAGAGACGCCGCAGCGTTAGCCTGGCAGTGACGTCATCCGAGGAACCCGATAAGGCCCTTGCGAAGTTTACAGTACAATGCAGAGTACAGCTGGGCATCTGTAATGCTGTACGCGTGATTGATTCTTGCACAAAGTAAAGTATTAGGGTGGTGGTATCTTCTCAGGACCCGTGTTCCCATCTTCTCTTCTCTGATCTGACCAACTGCAACCTTCACAAGTTATTTCTAAAGTGGTTCACATGCTCTTGCTACTCCCCCAGTCCACCCGGTTAAACCATAACGTTGCTCAACCACAGACCCTCGTGTCCATGGTCAGCAGACACTTTACACTGAAGAAGGTCCGCTTGAGGTGTCACGCCAATTACCGTGTACGTGTGAGGTACTGAATTCAAGACAAAAACCAACTCTGTCGGTGGGAAAATCTAGGAAAGAGATAATGACAATACCTCTTCAGTTACTCACTCAAGTAGGTAGACGAGATAAGATAAAGGGAAGAGAGACGAAGACAAAGATGAAACAGCTGGATCTAGTGTGGAAAATGGGGGAGGGGGGTTCGGCCTAAAAAAAAATCAAAGATGAATTTGTCAAACTGTGATTGTGATGGTTATCGTGTATGTGTGTGTGTGTGTGTGTGTGTGTGTGTGTGTGTGTGTGTGTGTGTGTGTGTGTGTGTGTGTGTGTGTGTGATAACACGTATGTGTGTGTGTGTGTGATTACACGTATGTGTGTGTGTGTGTGTGTGTATGTGTGTGATTACACGTGTGTGTGTGTGTGGTGTGTGGGTGTGGGTGTGTGTGTGTGTGTGTGTTTGTGGGCGCGTGTGTGTGTCTGTGTGTGAGTGTGTTTGTGTGTGTGTGTGTGTTTGTGTCCCTCGACGCGTGACATTATATGCCAATAAGTTCAACAAAAACAGGGTTCAAGTGGGAACACCTGAACAAAAGCAGGAGGGGGACGGAAGACACTTTATATAAACTCAGTTTTTTACTGCGAAATGTTCGCCTGGGAGAAGACACCCCATCCAAAGTTTCTATTCACCTCCCCGTGAAGTATGCTTTAGGGCTTGACAAGACAACCCGATTGCACTCACTACACGGTATAAAGAGAGCGCCGTTCAACCGGCCAATTCCTCGGCTGACGTCACGCGTCCAAGGGAAGTAATTTTCGAGCGGGCTGCATTGACTCAGCCAAGAATGCAAACTTTCTTCGATTAAAGACATTGTAGCATGTCTAAAATCTTCGGACTTGTGTTATGAAGCTGTTAAAATCACCAAGTAACTTTTAAGTATAGTTTCAGTTACATGAGAACTCATACCCCTGATAAACAGATTTTGAGAGCCACAACCCAACAGCTGCCCTGAGAAATTTCTCCCAAACTATTCTCATGACCAATTCTCGGATTCAGTTTCAGCTTAATTTCTTTTGAAAGAATAAAGCGGCTTCTTATTTTCAGTTTCATGTTAACATCTCTTTCTGAAATGTTCCCCACTTTTCGTGAATCTTCGACGATCAAAGACCTACGCAAAGCAATAATATTACGTTTACCCATGAGTGGGTGGTGTTGGGTGTATCTGTGTGCCTAGCTAGCACTGCCTTAAACAACAAAATGAGAGAGAGAGAGAGAGAGAGAGAGAGAGAACAAGAACAAGAACAAGAACAAGAACATCATTTATTCTTCAGGCCTCTAGCCCCTAGAATAGGGTCGTTACAAACAAAAATACAAGTCAAAAATACATACAGCGGCAAAGCAACACGAAGCTACAAAACTAAACACATACAGCGGCAAAGCAACCAAGATACAAAACTAAACATACACGGTAAAGTAATACAGTCACAATCAGTCGTCTTGAGCTATGTTTTCAGTAAACTCCAGACGAGTTTTTAGAGCAATGAACAAGTAAATGCTTAATCTACGAATATCAGATGATGAGCCGTTACGGAGAATATTCACAAAATTTAATGAGTTATATCTTGTATTTAGAAACTTAGCCCTGGCGTTTGCATACAATGGACAATCAAATACAAAGTGCTTTTCGTCTTCCACAACATCACAAAGCTTGCATAGAATATTCCTGTCCCTTCCAAATGTTCTTCTAAAACACGAAGCTCCAATAGGCAACACACCCAGACGCAATTTGATCAAACAATCGCGGAAACATTTTTTGTCAATGAAATCAAAGTACTTCTCACTTTCAAAAACTGTTTTGAATAATCGGTAGTTTTGATAAATGTCATTACTTAAAATGGAACCATTCCATTCCTGCAAATACATATCAGCCATTCTCTGTTTAAACAAAGAAATAAATGTTTTTTCACACCCCACCCCTTGTTGCAACCAAACATATCCAAACCCCGTGCTAAACAATGTATTCTTTACATGTGTTGCCCAGCATGTTTTACCTCGCTCGTCCAAGTTTTTTAACATTAAGTATGCCTGTCTGGGAATTCTGGATATATCTAGTGTCAACAGCTTCAACCAATATT
>NC_090247.1:25035903-25090903 GCF_037325665.1 Littorina saxatilis
CCTTGGCCACACCCATGCATATTCCACTGTAAAAAAGAAAAGGGTTTGTTTGTGATGTGTGTAGGACTGATAATTGTTTTGCAGGCAGCGTGGTTTTCCTTTTCTTTTTCATTTACGTTTGGCTCACTCGTTACTGTATATAATACACGATTCATATCTGCCCCTTGACCCCATATATCACGCGTGCTTTCAGTGCATTCATTGACAAGGTCCACACGTTCACTGCCATCAGTATCGCTTACATCAATATCGCTCACAAAGTCTGTTTTCAAAGTTTCACGTGCACTCACCTGACAGTCCCTGCCTTCATGTCTCACCGGTGTCACTCTTTTTTGCCTCCCCATAAAAAAGCTCCTCTTTCTACCATGTCTATCACTAACATCAGCATACTTCAACCTTTCCCCTACACCGGAGCGGCCTAATTCCTATCTCACTTCTGCAAGGGCCTTCCTTTCACTGTCATAAGTGTACTTTTTTCCATCAATATACAGATGGTCAAAAGCTAAGCTAGCCCTTTTCTGTTCACTTCTAGCTTTCTTTAGAAAAGGCACCAAGTTACGTCGCATCTCTCTCACCCTCTGAGAAAAGTCTTCTCCAATGGAGATTTGACTTCCCTGTAGTTTCCGCTTTGCTTTCAGGATTGTCACTTTGTCTTTGAAGAAAGCACAGCGTGTAATCACCGGAGAGTCGGGCTTATTGCTCAGACGATGCACCCTATCAAAGACAATATCATCACCCAACTCCAGCTTATCAGTGATAAATTCTTTGAGCATTGCCTCACAATCCTCGTTCGTTTCATTTTCACTCCTGCTAAGCCCATGAAAAATGAGATTATTGCGCTTTGACCTGTTTTCTAAATCATCCATCTTTGTTTCCATCTCCCGCACGCGTTCCTCCAACATGGAATTACACGCATGCAGGTCGTCATTTTCTTGGCGTAAGTCTGTCACTTCTCCTCTGAGTCCATGTATTTCTTCTTGGAGTGCTACATTGCTGTTTCGAAGATCTTGGACATCGCACTTCATCTCGTCAAACTTGTTGTTCAAAGTTTGCAGAACGCCCATCACATCCACAAGAGTTGGTTCTGCTGGTTTGTTCTGCGCACTCTCACTTCTTTCTGCACCAGTGTTCAGACGAGTTTGTCTCATTGTGTCTTGCTTTGGAGGTCCTGGGTTTAACTCGACATCTCCGCACTGAAGTAAAATACCCCCCCAAAAGAGGTAAGTGAGGACCAAACCAAGTATGACACCGTTTGTCCGAGTTCGGGGGTTGCACGTTTTCACAGTCATGGCTGCCTTTTGTTTTGCTCTTTTCAACATGAAAATGTCAAATATTATGGCAAACCGGCCACATACTGGCCTAAAGTCTTGATTTCCGGAAGGCATGACACAAAAACAATCCGCACACCAAAGGATAATGCACAACACTTTTGTTATCCTGAGAAATTAAACGAAAATGACAGAGCTCCAAGCATGCGTCCGCACTCGCTGAACCACAGCTCACGACCCGCAGCGAGAGAGAGAGAGAGAGAGAGAGAGAGAGAGAGAGAGAGAGAGAGAGAGAGAGAGAGAGAGAGAGACAGAGAGAGACAGAGAGAGAGAGGGGGGTGACAAAGAGAGAGAGAGAGAGAGAGAGAGAGGGAGAGAGAGAGACAGAGAGAGACAATAACAATGACAATGACAATTCTTTATTTTACGAGGGTAACAGAATAAGAGAGAGACAGAGACAGAGAGACTGAGACAGAAGGAGACAGAGACGGACAGACAGACAGACAAGACAAGACAAGACGCAGAGAGAGAGCACCTTCTGCACTGCATTTCATCAAAACATGTTACTTTTTAAAGCGTCTATGAAGAATCCGAGTGAAATCAAAGAGGACCTCATTAATATCACTGCAGTGATCTGTTTCTTTAGACTTGACAGCCCGGTTCTGATCCAAACCCATTTCGACCTCGCCTTTATTTCTAACGACTTCGATTTTTAGAATCACACACGGACATCCATTCATTCTGTTGGATCACTGTTCGTGAATGAAATAATGCTTCTCCTTCCTGATTGAAGGTCAAAAGGGAGGACAGGGCACGATGACAACAAAAACATATTGTATAAGACAATTATAATTATGTGTACACATGTAAAACGTCCGTGACTAAGTCGGGTTTGAGAACGCTTGATGTCTCCCCTGACAAAAGAACCCCGTAATAGTTGTAAAATAATGTAAAATAAAAGAAGAAAAAATGAAGGAAGGAAGGAAGGAAGGGAGCGAGGGAGGGAGGAAGGAAGGGAGGGAGGGAGGGAGGAAGGAAAGAAGGAAGGGAGGGAGAGAGGAAGGAAGGAAAGAAGAAAAGAAGGAAGGAAGGAAGGAACGAAGAAGGGAAAACCGGTGATGAACAAACAACAAAAAACACCACTTCTGCGTTGCATGGACGCTTGAAAATATATGTTATTATACTATTTCTAGCTGGTCTCCTGTGAGATCAACCACATTATTTTTTGTGTATGGTATCATCTATCATTATCCTACACTTACAGAATAACGCAATCATCAATGTTGTTGCTTTTCTTGTATGCCTTCTTACGTTTACAGAATAAAAGATGTATGAACCAACATTATAAAACAAGAAGACGAAAATGGTGTACGCATCTGTACTACAATGAGACTTTTCTAGAGAGGTACGGGGAGGAGGAAAAAAGAGATGGTGTACGGATTAACATTCGTTAATCTGTCCGTCAACCATTTAACTACACAAAGTTATTTCAAATCTGGACAAACCGAGCGGTCAAACTCAAGCACTGAGCGAGACAACACACAATAGCGAATATCTGTCAACATTAAAAAGGAGGAGGAGGAGGAGGACGAGGAGGAGGAGGAGGAGGAGAAAAGGGAGGCGGAAGAAGAGGAGGACAAGGATGAGGCTGAGAAGGACGACGACGACAACAACAACGAAGACATCACAGCCACCACTAATTACAGTTGAGCCACATCATGGCACATGAATAGGACAACATAAGCAAGAAAGGCAAACAAGAGAGAATTATGCTAGAATTCTTTCTTCAAACTCCAATAAAACAGAGAACCAGAGCAGAAGAACAGGTAAACAGAAGAAGAAAACAGATCATACTGAAAGTCCATAACATAGGAACCCGATCAATAATAGAAGAGAAGAAAAGAACATACTCCAAAAAAGAATTGCAGCAAAAGAGACGAAACAGTCAGGTAATTTAAAAGCACAACCATGAGGGCAAGAGAACGAAACGAAAATATTAATACACTCCTGACTAAATGCATTACACGTAAGGACACACTTCGAACATACCCATGAAACCTTGCATTATTCCTGTACAGATAAAAAAGACAACAAAACGTATTCATGGTATTCAGATAAGTTTAATCCCTCAACCTCATAAATTTGAAAGGCTGAAGAATGAAAGAGATTAATTTATTCAAAATGATTCAAATGCTTACGCAATACCCTTTGACGTGCCTAAGCGACTAGCTAAACAAAATCAAAACGGGTAATGGTGAATTGAAGAGACGGGATTCATGCCCAGAAAAAGGTACTAAAACGGGTAAATCATATCGATTTATTGGAAATTAATGTTGATTCAGATTCAAAGGTGTTCAGTTGCTTGCGTAATGCTCTAAATGGTGCCCAAGTTACCAGCTAACAAGATCAGAACTTCAAACTGAAGAGACAAGAGATTTATCTCGACGACTGAGAAAGGTCTCAATCAAATCGTGGACGCATGAGTATACAATAGTCGAGGAGCAGACAGACATATGTATATATTCCTTAAAAATCCCTGTATTCTAGTTCCCTGCCCGATCACAAATAGACTCAGTAATTAAACAAAACCATCTATCATGTCTCTCATGCCAAATTCTTCTCTGATAAATTCTAACTCGATGATACAATATCGAAAGTACAGCCAGAGAATGACGTTAAACTCAAGCTTTGACATTATACGTCTGGAAATACCCTGGTCCAAATCTTATCCCTTACTTTGCTCTCGAAGTGGTACTGGTAATATGTATACGGTTTAAATTATTTAAATCTCTTATCAGGTTATGACCCAAGCCATGTATTGGCAGTCCTTGTTTATCAAACGCCATGTCCACTGCGAATGCCGCTGGTTTGTAATTTCAGTACTGACATGGACAAAACCTGTAACCTGTAATCTGCTGAATCAAATCTAGAACATTCAAGTTAAACTAAAGAGATATATTGCTCGAATTGATTTAACCTGTGATGTCATGCATAGGTTTATGGATAAAAGTAACCCCAACTCCCACACCAAAACCAGCTTCCCATCATACCGATCGCCGTGTTTGCACAATAAGGGTAAGTAGTTGAGGCTTTGACAAGACTTTTCTCGAAGATCACCATACAATCATGTATCAATGAATCTGAAAATGCAAGCCAAACAAAGCTCGCGTATAGTGTGGCGCACGCACGCACGCGCACGCATATGCACACACACCCACACACACCCACACACACACACACACACACACACACACACACACACACACACACTCCCCTGTGTAATGTGACGCCTACGACTAAAGCGACGACTCCCCCCGTTATCTAAATTTAGTGAGACACGCAAGATTCGAGATAAGAGAATCGGATCATGCTGCCTATCGATCATCCTCAACTCAGGTCAAAATGAGTTCGGCTCATTCTCTCCCTGACAGGATGCCTTGAGTTTCCTAGGAAACCGATTTTTTATTTTTTTTTATTTTTTTTTTTACATATCATCAGTTAGAGCTTTTTGTAATGTATTATTGATATAAGCAGATTCGCGATCGTCGATAATGATTTTTAATTGTGTTTTGCACAGTAAATACAGCCGCGAAAAATAGCTCGCTTGAAATTACAAAGGAATTGATATGTAAGACAGTTTCAAGCGAGCTATTTTTCGCGGCTGTATTTACTGTGCAAACAACTCTAAATATGGCAAAAGTGTCACGTGATAATCAACCGTTTGGTTTCGGCGCTTACTGGAGCAGACGATTTTTTTCTGTAACCAGTTGACAGTGACGAAACCATATTACGGTCTCCTTCCGACAGCAGTCCCAAAATTTCGACTTGTTTTGACCTCAGAACGATGTCTTTATCATACCTGTGAAGAACAGAACGGAGTTCACTGTCGAAGTCGGCCAATCTGCAATCATGTTCGTCTCGCGAACACTGATCTCAAATTTAGATCAGTGCTCGCGAAAAAAATATTGGAGATAACTCTGTATTCTTGGTTTGATATATTCGCGTAGGACTGTAACGTCCGGTCAGAGAGACAACTGGCAATATCCGTTTGTTTGTTTGTTTGTTTGCTTAACGCCCAGCCGTCCACGAAGGGCCATATCAGGGCGGTGCTGCTTTGACATATAACGTGCGCCACACACAAGACAGAAGTCGCAGCACAGGCTTCATGTCAACACCCAGTCACATTATTCTGACACCGGACCAACCAGTCCTAGCACTAACCCCATAATGCCAGACGCCAGGCGGAGCAGCCACTAGATTACCAATTTTAAAGTCTTAGGTATGACCCGGCCGGGGTTCGAACCCACGACCTCCCGATCACGGGGCGGACGCTTTACCACTAGGCCAACCGTGCCGGTGGCAATTGCCGTGGAGCGATGCTTATCAGAATGGCTGTCTATACGCAAAATTTGAGAAATAACAATTGTGATGGGTGACGGTAACCACTGAAACGAATAACCAGGGAGATTTACTGTAGTGTTGAGAGAGAAGAATCATGGTTAAAGTGTGGGTCACCAACTTGATCGAACTATCGACACAAAATCTCTAAATCATATGCATGCTGAAAGAAAACTAACGGGGGCAAAAATAAATTTCGGACTTTTGCACGGTAGTGTGGTATCGTCTTTACTGCGACAAGGAATAAGATGAAATTGTTTTAAAATCGATTTCGGACATTTTATTTTAATCATAATTTTTATATTTTTAATTTTCAGAGCTTGTTTTTAATCCGAATATAACATATGTATATGTTTTTGAAATCAGAAAATGATAAAGAATAAGATGAACGTAATTTTGGATCGTTTTATACAAAAATAATTTTAATAACAATTTTCAGATTTTTAATGACCAAAGTCATTAATTAATTTTTAAGCCTCCACGCTGAAATGCAATACCAAAGTCCGGCCTTCGTCGAAGATTGCTTGGCCAAAATTTCAATCAACTTTTTAAAAAAGCCGGATATGACGTCATCAAAGACATTTATCCGAAAAATGAAAAAAACGTCTGGGGATATCCTACCCAGGAACTCTCATGTAAAATTTCATAAAGATCGGTCCAGTAGTTTACTCTGAATCGCTCTACACACACACACACACACACACACACACACACACACACACACACACACACACACACACACACACACACACACACACACACACACACACACACACACACACACACACATACATACACCACGACCCTCGTCTCGATTCCCCCTCTATGTTAAAACATTTAGTCAAAACTTGACAAAATGTAAAGAACCAATTACGCACAGAAAAAAAGGCGGACAATCAAGGAAAGACGGCATGCACTCGCCATTCCTGCACAGAGAATAATCGATCACGATCGAACACAGCCCCACGACCGGTTAATTCTAGCAGGGTTCAGGTGTGAAGCGATTTCTGCAGTGTGTGGGGCAACGTTAATTAACGACTCTACTGACCATAGCAAATGGTAAATAATGACCATACAAGCCGACGGTCCGATAAGGTGACAAGGGGTTTCTTGATCTCGAATTAAGCCGTTGAAAGCAAGACACGGTACCAAAGGCGGTCCGGTACGCTACAGCCTCTTGAATAGTGTTGGGTAATTGTGAAAACAGAATTTCCTAGACTCACGCGTTGATCGTGTGTGTGTGTATGTGTGTGTGTGTGTGTATATGTGCGAGTGCGCGTGTGCGTGCGCCCGCTTGCGTACGTGTATGCACGTGTGTTTAACTCGATCGATTATACTCTGAAATGCCTGTTGTTGACTTTGAGAACTGATACTTCAAGAACGAATTCTCTGGTTAATTTCCTGAGCTTCAAGAGACAAAATGTGCCAACAGATTTCATGACTGTTCCTGATCACTGCCCTTTCATACTTCCCCCAGGACACAGCCACACAAAACAAGCCAAAAACATTTGTTAACGTGCAGTAAGCATGTATACACTCGTTTCAGTCTATTCAGCATCTCCCCCGGCCTGCCTTCCCCCCTCACTCTCTCAAACACACACACACACACACACACACACACACCAAAACACACACACACACACACAAACAGAAAAAAACCCACCCATACTCTCTCTCTCTCTCTCTCTCTCTCTCTCTCTCTCTCTCTCTCTCTCTCTCCTCCAACCCTCCGCACTGTTCTCGCTTCAGTGTTGAAAGGGTCAGGGAAAACGTTCAATATCTTTGTCTGCGCGTAAATTGGTTTTATTCAATCTTGGACCCTGGAATATCTTGACGCTCTGTCTGTCTGCCTCCCTCCCTCTCTCTGTCTCCCTCTGTCTCTCCCTCTCTCTCCCTCTCTACACCCCCCCTCTCTCTCTCCCTCTCTCTGTTCTCGCTTCAGTGTTGAAAGGGTCAGGGAAAACGTTCAATATCTTTGCGCGTAAATTGGTTTTTATTCAATCTTGGACCCTGGAATATCTTGACGCTCTGCCTGTCTGTCTGTCTGTCTGCCTCCCTCCCTCTCTCTGTCTCCCTCTGTCTCTCCCTCTCTCTCTCTCTCTCTCTCTCTCTCTCTCTCTCTCTCTCTCTCTCTCTCTCTCTCTCTCTCTCAGCTCTCTCTCTCTCTCTCTCTTTTGCAATACCTGTCAAACATTTTGCATATAAACTGACACCTTATGGGATGGTATGTGGTGATAACTCATTACTATTTCATGGATGAGTCTGTCCGGGAGGCCTATACCTTCGGTCAGCAGTCCTTTGCTGTGGTTTCGTGCATGACTATGGTTTTTGGTGGTTCGAGAAACCCTGCAGTATCGTACGTTGCTGTCCGGATATGTCCGTGCAAATGAACAGAACGCATGACTGAAGGACAAACACTGAGACACAGAGGTAGACAGAAAGACACACACTCTCTCTTTATATTTGTCTGTGTATATATATATTCGTATCGCGGCTCTTGTGTTAGGTTTTTACACCCCCGGTATAGGGGTGTGTATAGGATTCGGTCGATGTGTTTGTTTGTTTGTGTGTTTGTGTTCGCATATAGATCTCAAGAATGAACGGACCGATCGTCACCAAACTTGGTGAACAGGTTCTATACATTCCTGAGACGGTCCTTACACAAATTGGGACCAGTCAAACACACGGTTAGGGAGTTATTGGTGGATTAAGATTCTACAAGGACTTATAGAGGGACATATTAATGGTCAAAGGGAAATAACCTTCTCAGTTGGTGGCAGTGAGAATGGTAAGGACGGGGGTGTTTTTCCTACCTCGGAGGAATTTCTTGTTTTTTATGTCCCTTCAACTAATTTGGCTATTCGGGACCGGCGATTCAATTTCGTTTTCTTTCTCATTTTACGTGGTAGTCTCCGTGTTATTGTTGTTCTTCAAGGGAATTTGGGCTGCGATCCCCTGGGAATATCGTGCAGCGCTATCAAGTCTGCTTTGTGCAGGTGGATGATTACACCTAAACACGCACTGACACACCTGGGTAGCGCGACTCTGTTGCTGCTAGCTTTCCACTGGGAGGAAGCGACCCGAATTTCCCAGCGACGGGACAAAAAAAGTAATGAAAATGAAAAAAAAGGAAAGTCTTTGTTTGTGTTCCTAATCCCGGGACCCCCATCAGCCAATCTTGTTGCAGACTTGCCTTATCTCTGATCAGCGCCTAAAAATATTGACCGATTCCACTTTCTCAGCCGCTGATGGCCGACCCTGGAAACTAGGGATAATCGGCAACCAATGAATTATGGATTGCAGAGCTCTTCGACTCTCTATTCCGTCAGCATCGCAAGTTGATGCAATCCGTTACGCGCACTGCTGGCCTTTTCCAACATCCAAATCGTCCATTTCAAGGCGTGTTGTATGGACTGGGCTGCAAGATATGTTTGAAGCTTTTTAGGATGAAGCTGTAGTGTAGGGAGGGGAAGGGAGGAGGAGGCGAAAAAGAAACATAGCGTTCAGAAAGCAAGTGGGTGCTTAAGTGTATCGATTTCTAGAGGGATGGTTTTGCTGTTGCAAGTGCGAGAGGGACAGTTTGCCTTGTTTACCATTCATCGTTGCAGAGACTCCCTACCCCCCTCCCCTCACACAAACTGATCATGCATTCTTTTTGCTATTCAGATATTTTCAAAAATAGAGACTGAGGGCTTAAACATTACCCGCTCCCCCTCCCTCACCCCCCCCCCCCCCCCCCCCCCCCCCCCATAAAAAATGAAATTAAAATTGTCGTTCCCTCTTACCTTCCAGAAAACAAATATAACCCCATCAAAAATGATTCGATATATATAAAATAAAACAGAAAAAAAAGAGCAACCGATCTAGTAGACGATTCTGGCACAGACAATTGTGTTTAGCATGTAGACAGTGCCCCACCCAAGATCACTTTCAAACAGCACATACCAATCGTTCACACAATTTTCAGAGAGACAACGGAAGGTTTTTCTATCACACAGTCATTGACCCCCCCCCCCCAACACACACACACACACACACACACACACCTTCTAGGGCAATATATGATAACAACACATGAGCCGCGTTCGCCAACGTATATGAGGAGGTTTAAGCCCACGCCGGACACTGCTCATTCTCTTTTCTGCCCCAAAAAGAGGACACAGGTCCCTCATTCTATCACCCAAGTCACGCAAGACGTACGGAGTACGAGGGGGAGATAAAAAGAACATTGTTTCTTTCTCCACACCCCCCCCCCCCCCCACAAGCTTCCTCTCTATAGGCCATTCCACCACAAAGGGTAATTCTTGGTCTGTCGATCCTATGGAGAGACGTCAAAAGACCGGAACGAGTCACGTAAATCCGGGAAAGAGTCAGCGTATCGTTCATTAAAAACCAACGACATGCCCCCCCCCCCCCCCCCTGTACACACACACTCCCCCCTTCCCCAACACAGACACACACGGGTATGTGGTGTAACGGTCACCCCATGTTTGTGACATTCATAATCCCTTTGCTGTACGCTTCATGGGGGACTGAAATGTGAGACAAAAATAACAAAAAACAAAACATAACAAAAATATTTTTAAAAAAAACCAATAATAAAATAAAACAAGAAGAGCAAACGCTCGATCGAGTCACTTTCGCAGTTCTGAATATTATATGAGGCATCAGATGGACAGGAAGAAATTGCTATTCACAACACAATACAGATGTAAATAATTTGATGTAAAGAATAATCCTATAAAGTTTGAATCAAATCCGATGAATAGTTTCAGAGATATGATATTTCAATTTTTTTCCTTCAAGACATACCTGTGACCTTGAAAAAGGTCAAAGGTCACCAAAGCCGACGTCAAAGTGTAGAGGTCACTGGGAGTCACGTTCACATAAAATTTGAGCCCGGTCACTTTTATAGTTTCCGAGAAAAGCCCAACGTTAAGTTGTGTGTTGCCGAACAGAAAAGGCTAGTTATCTCCCTTGTTTTTCTGATAACGTTCGTAAAAGGCTACAGATGTAAATACTTTGATGTAAAGAATAATCCTACAAAGTTTCAATCACATCCGATGAACTTTGTCAAAGATATAAAATGTCTAATTTTTCCTTTGACGCTGACCTGTGACCTTGAAAAAGGTCAAAGGTCAACGAAACCATCGTTAAAGTGTAGAGGTCATTGGAGGTCACGACTAAACAAAATATGAGCCGGATCGCTTTGATAGTTTCCGAGAAAAGTCCAACGTTAAGGTGGTGTCTACGGCCGGCCGGCCGGCCGGACGGCCGGCCGGACAGACTAACACTGACCGATTACATAGAGTCACTTTTTCTCAAGTGACTTAAAAATGTAATTAAAAAGAAAACATGTCAGCCCCCCCCCCCCCCCTAATCTCCCACCGCACACACACCCTCACCGGCCCCCCCCCCCCCCCCCCCCCCAACCAACACACACCAAAGCAAACCAAAATAACAACTCACCTGGCCCGCTGTTTGAGGTCGTTCAGGTAAAACTTGAGGTCACCTCCGGGCTGAGCGTGGTGGTCAGTGAGGGGGTCCCCCTCGTTCACCTCCTGAATGGGGTCCGACTCCGAGGGTTGCAGCTTGTGCATGAACTTGAGGAACCAGCGGTTCTCCTTGTCCGATATACTGCTGTCCTCGCGGTCAAATCCCTGTAGGTGACACAGGAAAGGACATGATGCACAAAGCAGCTCGACAAACAACACTTCAGACAAGTTTGTTTGTTTGTTTGTTTGCTTTACGTCCAGCCGACCACGAAGGGCCATATCAGGGCGGTGCTGCTTTGACATATTATATATAACGTGCGCCACACACAAGACAGAAGTCGCAGCACAGGCGCCATGTCTCACCCAGTCACATTATTCTGACACCGGACCAACCAGTACTTCAGACAAGGAGAAAAGTGAAAGGTATACTTCCCACGGTGTAACCATTCGGCTCACCACATCAAATCTAGCCAGGCTTCTACATATGATATATTATGGGATAAAAACATCCCTCTACTTGGACACAATAAACAAATTCAACAGCCTATATATAATTATGTGCTTTCTATACCGAATAGGAATTTTCTATTGAAGCCAAGTGCTAAACTGGCTACTAATTCATTATTAAAAAAATATTCTCTGTCATAATTTGTATTTTGTGGAAGTTTAGCCGATCGCTTTATGTTTGAGTAATGTCATAATCTGCTCAGTTAACTTGTGAGGTGCACATGTCCAGACACTTGCATAGATCGTAAACGCGCTTTGCTGTCTGTGTCCATTCGTGAGCTTAGTCTTTGATCCCTAGCCGCCGCTCCCACAGAGAGACGGGTACCTCGGGCCTGCAGGTGGGTGGTCAATTACACAATCTTATGACCCAGTCGGGGGAAGCTTCTCGTAGCATGTTTGTTCGTATGATGTTTGATGCGCTCCGACCAAAGCCTCGTTAAAGAGGGTGTTAGAATATATATATAATGAGTTTTTCTCTTTCAGTTTCAGGTTCCGGAGCTCAGCCGTGTGTTTGTAATATTGTGATTTGCTTACTATGAAGTTACTTGCTTGACTAATGAGATGCGATGTTAGTCTTGTTAGCTAACTTCTGATTGGTGGCTCATAGCGTTTGAGATGTTTGGCAGAACTGTCCAGAAGAGAGAACTGAGAACTATCTGAGACAGAGAAGACGGACTTGTTTTGTATTCCTTATCTTGGGGTCAACTTCTACTTTACCAGGTGACTACTTCACCTACCTAACTACTGCAGTACAATTAACTTCCTCCTCCTTCCACTCCATCACACTATGAACTACTTTCATAACTCACACCGGTTGCAATCTGTAAAATAAATTCTTCAAAAATGTATCGCTCTGCCCAGAATTGGCAGAAAGCAATCAGGGCCTGGGTGTCAGTTGTAAGTGGAACGTCGTTTCCCTAGGTCTCTTTTATGTCTGTCGTTTTTCAGACAGTGTTCCTTCGCGTTATGTGAACAACGGACCAATATGACCAATGGACAATAAGAGGTGTCCTTTATTTAACGGTGTACTCTCATGAGAGGGAACTCATACTACCGTACGGAACAGAACATACGAATTTTTTTGATTTTGCTTTCAGTGCAATCACCATTGACAAAGCCATGAACTCACTTGATCGCCATACTGAAGCACAGACAGGGACAGCCTCTCCAAAGTCCCGAGCTTCAGACTCAAGTCAATCAACTCTTGTTTTTTTGGTTTTCTGGATATCCGTGTCCTCATGTGATCTTTTTGAGGGGCAGCATCCGGGGCCGCGAACAAGAGTAGCGCCCCCTTACGGGTCAGAAAAGTTTTTGGCAGTTCCAGGCATCCGTCTTCTTTGAGCTGGGGAGGATGGGGGTAGGGTACCCCCCTCCCTGTGCGGGGTGTGACGGTCACCCCATGCTTGTGGCGCTCATGCTCCCCTGGCCCTACCTCCGGAAGGTTCTGCAATGGAAGACACATACAATTATTCAATAATGTTGATCTTTCAGCAGGTGCTTATCCACACGTTTTGTGCATAGTGTGGAAAAAAAAGAAACTGTTCATTGTTCATTTGCTGCACACAAAAGACTGTCATGCTGGAAAAGAGTACTATGTTCAATGAAGCATTAGGCTAAAATGTGGTGTGTAAGGCCCACGGCTTACATTCAAGAGTTTTACAAGCAGGAACACACGTGTGGAGTCCTTTTCAGTTCACGTCTAATAATAATTAATATTGTTTTGTTTGTTTGCATGAGCTGATGTGTATTCTTTGTTCACCTTGGATGGGTTTTTGTCCTGCAAGATATATATATGTGTTGTTGAGACCATCGCTGCATTTGCATACATTTTGCAGAAATAGTGTAACCACGTTATACTCTCAGTGCCATAGTTTTGTTGTTATCCCCCTACCCCTCCCTGAGTCCCTCACTCTCATTATGTCTGTCTCTCTTTCTCGGTCTCTCTCACCTTCCTCTTCTGATTTTGTTAAAATGTATTATTTTATTTTTTAAACTTTTCTTTGAGGAGTATAATTTCTAGGAACAAGAACCTTATGTAACTACCGCAACACGGTGGCCTAGTGGTAAGGCGTCCGCCCAATGAGCGGGAGGTCGTGGGTTCGAACCCCGGCCGGGTCATACCTAAGACTTTAAAATTGGCAATCTAGTGGCAGCTGCTGCTCCGCCTGGCATCTGGCATTATGGGGTTAGTGCTAGGACTGGTTGGTCCGGTGTCAGAATAATGTGACTGGGTGAGACATGAAGCCTGTGCTGCGACTTCTGTCTTGTGTGTGGCGCACGTTAAATGTAGAAACCCCAGAAACCCCCCCCCCCCCTCGTCCGCCCCTGTAATGTACTATGGACTGCTCCTTGCATAGAATTTAAGCAATTTTTAAAGCTTGTGAAGAGTACTTGTGACGACCATTGTACCAATGAAGAAGAAATTGGTGGAGAAATGGCAAATTGTCAAAGTAATGAAGATTATTCCTTATTTAGTTACTTCTGTGGCTTATAATTCACTACATTGTCTAAACTACTGGGGTTTTTTTTTAAACACACACCAACACACAAGGAACCTACATGGAACACGTACATGTACACACACAATGTGTGACACACGCACTTTAATCATAACAAAAATAAACAAACAAATAATTAATCCAGCACCTGAAATCCTGTAAATCACTAAATATTCATTGCCAGCTAAAAAAAAAATCATATTTGCTAAATGATTAAAAAAATCTAAACAACGAAGTGACTGTGGTAAGATGAACAAAGTTAAAAAACAAAGGAATGCTGTACTCACCAATACAAGAACGAGACAAGACGGTACGAATTTTCGCTTATAGCTTCATCAGGAAAAACAAGAACACAAAAGACAACAAAAAGCAGACGCAACACGGAACGAACAAGGTTTGAAAGAAATGATTATGAATATGACTAAGGTATAAGAAACTATCTCTCAGTCTCATCAATGTTATCCTGTATTACTAGTTTGTTGTTGCTGCTGTAAATATGCTCATTAAGTCATTGCATACAATAATACAAACCTTAAAATTACATGGTTCTCAATGTCTCAAAGGCATAGTCTTTATATTTTTATTAAAAACAAAATCCATGACCATAAGGCCAAAAAAAATAATAGGTGTGGTTACGGTAACATAGCCCAAAAAAATAACTTTTTTTCTAATGTGTACAAATTAAACCTACCTGACAGGGAAATAAGTGTGCGACTCGGGCACTTTCGCTTTCATTGCGTTTTCTGCCCTCGTTTACTTGTTTTTTTGGGTATTTTTTTGACAAATGTAATAAAAAGTTATAGGATCGGCCCCTAAAAATAGGGTAGGTCGGGTTACCGTAACCACACCTATTTTTTTTTTAGGCCTAATGTAAAAAGCTAAGATAACAGTCATCTAACTTAGTAAGACAGGAGTGTACTCGGATTATTATTATTTATTTTTGTAAATAATTTTTTTTTTAACTTTAATTTATAGTCATCATGGACAAGAAGGTTCTGGGAGGATACAAAAATGGGGTAGCCTGGGCCGTTGCATTGGTTAGCAGTTTACCAGTACATGTACATGCAATGGCTTATGCTACCATTAAACATTTTAAACCCTTCAGCTATGCAAATGGTAAAAGGTGTGTTATTAGTTAAAGGTCTTGTTTTGCTGGATCTGTGCTCAAAATTATCTTCACCAAAGAGAATATGAACTAAAAATAAAAAAAAAATAAAAATTAAAAAAAAATAAACAAGCTTACCTTTGTCCCCTGTGTTTCCCCATAGACGTCAAGTTCTCCATTCCACGTACTGTATCCACGAGAAAGAGCACTCAACATTGTTGTAAAACACCTGTGTCTGTCCTCATGATCATTCCGCTAAACGGCACAACACCAACATTCCCGTACGTGTCAGCGACTCAAAGTGACACTGGGGTACACACGGCACACTTTCCACTCTCACGGCTCCACCCCCACAGTGATTGTTTCAGTTCCCTCCGGCTTGTAGCGTCCTTAGTTTCAAGCACGCGCAGCTGTCAATCATCCGCTGCAAGTGACAGACGCTCGGCAAAGTTCGCTCATTTTCACGCAATTTACCGATGTTATCCGAAGTGTCGCTGCCCCCCTCGCGTGTCAATCATACCACGCACCAAGTTGTCATGTATGCCAGGAGAGTCATACTGACACAAAGGATCACGACAACAATGGTATTCCAGCTTAGCTGGATACACAGCACCTTTCAAGCTTGAGTAACTCTAAATCGATTCGATCCGCGGTTATATTTACCGCTCCCAGGAAACAAGGCAGACTCGATCAGAGAAAATTGACGTCTGGATAGACGACCATATATATTAACTGCGGTGCCCCTGTCACAATTTCATCTGTTCGAATAGTTTTCTAGATCGACGTTAAAACTATTGTGCCAATCATCATGGTTCTCATGTAACTCCTAAACACAAATTGAGAAGAAAAACACGAATAAAAAAATAAAACAGTGATGCAGTAAATGAGTAATAAACTGAACAAAATCGTACTGCCATTGGTGCAGCAATGTTCAAAAGTGGCATTTTTACTGTCAACAACAGAAGTTAAAGCACACATGTTATTTGATACATTAGTCTATGAACATGTTAATACATTTCTACCATTAAAATAAAAAATAAGTTTTGATAATTGTTTGTGAAAGAATGTAACTTTTGAGACGGCCAGACTCCAAAGATTAGCTTAACTACTCCAGTAAACAATAAAAGCTTTTCCATATTTATTGCCGAGCAGGGAGACTTTTTAATTATTGTTTTCCTTTTCTTTTGGCATCAAGCTATATAGCTTTATAGTTTTAAGCGATCCCATTTCTCCTCTCTCAGTTTGTGTAAATATATTCATTTATTTAGTTATTTTCCTTTGTCAGTTTTTGCGGGGAGCTTATTTATGTAAATCGTATCCGAGTTTATTTACTTTTTATTTATTTTGTTTGCAGGTGCCTCAAACTAAACCAGCTGAATTTATTGCCGGGTGGCAGCAGATACCTAGCTTCAAAGTATACCTTCCACTTTTTTTCCTTGCACAAACTAGTCCATTCCACCATTTCGCATTAAAAAACAACTTGCGACCATCTAATTACGTACGTAGTAGCTATACCTGCAGTTACTAACTTCAGATTGAATCGGAATGACCAAATCACTGTGATCAAGATAAGGCTGGCAACCGTAATATATTTTCAAGCAAATCTACACAGATACAAATGCGGGTAAAGAGAAAAGATGTCACAGGCGGTCCGCAAGTTTACTGATGCATTTATTGCGCCCTCTTGGATAGGTTGTCCTTTCTGACTGTGATTCTACTAATGGCGCGTAAATTTAGATGACCGATTGCCGATCGACAAAATCCACAAAAAAAGTGTGATCTTGGGAAAATAACGGTCATGCATTTAATCGAAACTGAAACTTGTTTTAACCGTTGCTCTATAAATCACAAACAAAGCTTTCAGAAAAAACGAGTTTTTGTATATATATATCCATAGACGCTATGTTCTTAGTCTTTCACTTTGTGTTGACACCCCTCAAAAGAAAAGTGGACCGTCCTTCATTCTCGCCTGTGCGCATGCGCTAATTTTGGAAACGTCAGGTTCCTGTTGTCTGCAATCACGGTAAGAAATAACGTTGTAGCTTTTTGCAGCATTTTCTCTGCACTATTGTGTCTTTTTCACTTGCCTTGAGTACATATAGCTGAGGAGTTACTGGAAGATATGCGTGTTAGCCAAGAAATTGCTGCATATTAACGTAGATGTCGGGGTTTGAAGCCGGCGTCTCGTTTCATGCCACGTAGTACACGCTTCCGGTCAACACGGCACGTCTGCCACACACTGAAACCGAGTTCTTGTTTTAGCCGTCAGTCTGTTCTTTGAGGATTAAAGGCAAGTTATTGTACACTTTGATAGATCTTGTGGTTGCACACGTTTATATTGATACACAGCTGTTTGTCAGTGAGTGTTAGTGATGTGTAACCAGATGAGACCCTGATCTGTTCAAGTGTCTAAAAATTGAAATCTTCCTGCACAAGCTATACATTAGACTACCCGTTCAGTTACATGAGGATTGCTGTCAGTGTAAAGTACCACTTTTCAGATACACGAGGACTGCTGTGTCCTTTTTCTGCATTTAAAAAAATTTGATTGTTTATTTTATGGACTTACAATCAATACATGTCTTTCTGTTTCGCCTTCGGTGACTTTCTCAGGATCCTCAATTTGGGTTGAAATTCTAGATGATTTTTATAGTCCTGCATAAAAATCCATGTTGGATAGCACAGTGAAAAGTTCATGCCTGCGACAACTTGTAGTGCTTTTTTCATGCAAATCTGTAGAGCCTAGCATATATAGTCACTACTTTTGGTGTGCCCTCCATAGCGAAAGCGGTCTATGTCCACCCAAAGTTGGTGCATGCATGCTCCCTGTAGGAGTTTTCTCTGTTTACAGGGAATGCACCCTGGTGCTTTTTCTGTAGCGTTTCGCCGGTCACGATAAGAGTCACGCGATGCTTATAGTTATAGCCACATCAGTAACATTTTGTATTTTTCTATCCTTTTTACATTTAGTCAAATTTTGACTAAATGTTTTAACATAGAGGGGGAATCGAGACAAGGGTCGTGGTGTTTGTGTGTCTGTGTCTGTGCGTGTGTGTGTGTAGAGCGATTCAGAGTAAACTACTGGACCGATCTTTATGAAATTTTACATGAGAGTTCCTGGGTATGATATCCCCAGACGGTTTTTTTCTTTTTTTCGATAAATGTCTTTTATGACGTCATATCCGGCTTTTTGTAAAAGTTGAGGCGGCACTGTCACACCTTCATTTTTCAATCAAATTGATTGAAATTTTGGCCAAGCAATCTTCGACGAAGGCCGGACTTCGGTATTGCATTTCAGCATGGTGGCTTAAAAATTAATTAATGACTTTGGTCATTAAAAATCTGAAAATTGTAATTAAAATTTGGTTTTTTTAAACGATCCAAAATTACTTTTATCTTATTCTTTATCATGTTCTGATTCAAAAAACATAAATATGTTATTTCGGATTAAAAACAAGCTCTGAAAATTAAAAATATAAAGATTATGATTAAAATTAGATTTCTGAAATCGTTTTAAAAACAATTTCATCTTATTCCTTGTCGGTTCCTAATTCCAAAAACATGTACTGATATGTTTGGATTAAAAACACGCTCAGAAAGTTAAAATGAAGAGAGGTGCAGTAAAGCGTGCTATGCAGCACAGTGCAACCACTACCGCGCTAAACAGGCTCGTCACTTTCACTGCCTTTTGCACTAGCGGCGGACTACGGTCCATGTGAAAAAATGCAGTGCGTTCAGTTTCATTCTGTGAGTTCCACAGCTTGACTAAATGTAGTAATTTCGCCTTACGCGACTTGTTTTATTTTCCAAAGGAGCTTTGATTCAGTACGACGTGGTTCAATTTTAATTAAATAAAGAAATGAGAAAATCCAACTACGGCTCCTGTCGAATCTGCATTTTGGATGTCATAATGGAAGCAACACTGAGATGAATCACGTGCAGTGTCATACCTTCTTATAGGGAATGGAGGAAAAATGCCTACAGGGAATCCACCCACTTTTGGTCCACTATTAGACCCCTTCTGCGTTCTCCAGCACTGTTGTTTGCTGGAAACATGAAAAGCGCTAAAATTGTTAAATATACCTGAATCAGTGTGTCACTATATTCGTTATGGTAATTTGGTTTGTTTGTTTCAGATGGACATCGAATCAATGAACCGCTATGTCAGCCCAATCAACCCTGCAGTGTTCCCACACCTCACAGTGGTTTTGTTAGGCATTGGCATCTTCTTCATGGCATGGTTCTTTGTGTATCCTTTTGAAAGAGTTGCGAGAATTAAGATATTGTTAACATTATGTAAACCAGTATGACAGTGTAGATTTGTACACAGTCACTTCCTAGCTAGAACATTTTGATAACAGTTTTAGGATAATGTAAGTCAAACAAATTGACTTTTTAATACAAATTTAGGAGAACAAATCGGTCAGAAAAAAAGAGACCAGACTTTCTTTTCTTGGCGAGACAAGGTTTAGCATCGGCTGTTTAGTCTTTGGGGGATGGTGCAGGTTGGGTTGACATATGAGATATATTTTATCCACTGTCACTGTAACTGTATTGGGGGCCCGGTTGCTCAGTTTGTAGAGCACTAGACTTGTGATCGAGAGGTCGCAGGTTCGATTTCGGGCCGGGACGGACACGGGTCAACTTTATGTGCAGACTCAGACACAGTATCCATGTTCCACCCCGGTGTTACCACTGTGGCACGTAAAAGACCTTGGCCATTCTGCCATAAGTGCAGGTGGCTGATTACACCTAAACACATGCATGTACACCAGGGTAGTGCGACTCTGTTGCTGCTAGCTTTCCACTGGGAGGAAGCTACCCGAATTTCCCAGCGATGGGACAATAGAGTCATGTAAATGAAAACCTGCTTTCAGTGCTGCTTTGAACCCTCACACTGAGGTGAACTCAGCATCACAACATCAAGTAGTAGTGAAAGTAGGTCACAGTGCTGTGTGTTGGTGTAGTTTGTACATCACTGACAGCTTTGTGACCTAGTTTGGCAAATAGTACACATTTCAATAGCCTTGTTTGAACAGGAGTTGTTGCTTTTATAATTGGTGTAATATTTGCAACGGCTGTTTTCTGGAAATAACTGTCATGACTTTTTGTTTGTTGCGGATTTGCAATACATATATAGTTATTATTTCAACGCTCTGGTTGGTTTATAACCCAGTTCAGGTCTCTAGGCTCTAGCCATCAATTTTGCAATAGAGGATGTTTGGAAATAACTGTCAGGATTTGTTAGTGGTGTGGCAGAGTATAAGAGTCCCTTTTAGTTTTACTGAGTCAAGCTTTTCAAAGCAAGGCGAATCAACTTGCACTCAAGGGACGGCCTGCAATCACCAGGAAGAGCTAGCTCTGATGTGTATGTTATGTAGTGTGCTCTCGAAATGATACCCTTTTCTTTCAAAAGTATGCACATCAGAGCCAGGATTTGCTGCAGTTTGCTTGCCGATCACTGACAGTTATCGACAGTGATCGCTAAGCATGTGTGTTTTCCTAAACTCACATGACCTCAGGCCAATCCACCTGACCTCAGTCAAAGCACATTCGCTGTGATCATTGTGGGCCAGTGATCATTGCTGCACCAAAACGTGAATTCCAATGAGCATAACTCCAATGAGCATATCATTTTGAAAGAAAAGGGTATAATATTAAAAGCACACTCTGAATAATTATACACATCAGACTTAGTTGACAGTCGCGATTGCAGGTTCAGGCCGCCCCTGGTGTGCTAGCTGCTTCACTTCTCTTTTTGAAAGCTTAGCTCAGTAAAATGGGTTCTTACTCGGCCACACCGATTCAACATCCTGACAGTTTCCGAACATCTTCGATTGTGACATTAATGGCGAGAGACTAGACACCTGAACTCGGTTATAAACCGATCTAAGCGTTGAAACAATAACAATTTTTGCATTTGTCTTTGTCATGAGGCATTTTTCACACGTGCCGTATGTGAACTGCGTGTAGATAATGATTTATCTCTTCTTCCTGCTTCTTCTGCATACTATCCTCACTTTAGTACCTTGTAATGCTCTTCTCTTTCACATATTTAAATGTATACCATGTACAGTTTCAAAATTGCTATAAACTGCAGAATCGAGAAACGATTTCAAATCTCTGAAAAATTAAGTAAATCCAAAACTTTGCTGCAAGTCTTCCAGTTCTACCAAAACGATAGGAAAGGTTGGGGCAAGGGAGGTAATTCATTCAATGGCAAATTTAGTAGAGAATCACTCAAGGTAAGATTGTCTCCCATGAGCTCATCACTTAGTTGATCAACAGGTAGTAAGTAGTCAAGACTATCAGCTGAAAATATGTTTGTCTCTCTGTACCTGTCACATGAACCTTTTAGTCACAATATGATCATTTCTCATGAGTGATTGATGATGTTTTTGGCTCGTTTTCCATGGAATGTAAAACTTGTAACGATGGGAATAATCAGTCTAGTGTCGTGAGTATATTGGTCGTTCAAAGGTATGGCTCGTAATGTATGCTTTCATGGAAAGATGGTTGTTGAAAGAGTTCTGCATTTGTTTTTACACAATGATGAACATAAAACATGACTTGTTCTTATAATATTCGTAAATTAAACACTCGGTTTATCTGGTGCAAAGACAAGAAATTGAAGAATATAGTCGTTGTCCCGATTACCTTTGTGACTTGATTGAAAGGAAGACGGTTTACGTAATGACAGAAAAGGAAACAATTGAGTGTTTGAAGTCGTTTGATCCGTTATATATTTACTAAGGCACTAGCAAATTAGTTGCACAAGTTAGATTTGTCTCTGTGGAGTTCACTTCATTTCATAGGTTAATATCTCATTACTTGGAAATGTGGGGTGCTTCCTCTCAGTCGAATAACTATCACTATCAGCAACATAAGTTTTGTTTTTGGTTGATTCCATTTTCTTTAACGGCTACTAGCTATGAAGTAACATCCACAAAGTTCACCCGAGACCTGTACAAGGAGCTGTCGGTTTCCCTGGTGGCGTCTGTGTTCATGGGGTTCGGTGTTCTCTTCCTACTCCTGTGGGTCGGCATCTTTGTGTGACGGAGCCCACTAGAGGACGGATCAGGGTCCACAAGTGTGAAAGTGCAGTAAGTTTATTTTGCTTTGATTTGTTTGCTCTGTGTGTGTGTGTTGCGGGGGATAAGGGTGGGTGGGGTATTTGTGTGTGTTTGTGAGAGAGAGAGGTTTGTGTGCAAGAGTGAGATAGAGATGTAATTTGTATGTGTGATTTGTGGGAAGGGCGGTATGGGTACTGTTATGGGTATGAAGTTGACAAGTATATTGGTGAATGTTTTTTGCTTGCAAACTTCAGATTTCTATTGATTGAAAACCGGTGCATGCAAAGTAAATGTGCAAGGTGCTGTTACTTGACAGACTACAAACATTAATGAATGACCTGTACTTAAGTAGTAGTACTAATTATTGGCTTCAATTGTTGATGATAGTCCAAGAAAGCAGCCACAAATGGACATAGTAAAGACACAAGTCCGTTGGCAGGCTGAAAATGTTAGTTTAATGAAAGAGAGAACTTAACATTATTTGGACTGATCAGATTCAAACTCTCAGGTTTGAGATTTTGTTATTTGAACAGCATTTCCACACTCACAGTTGTGCTTGTTGTTATCCTGCAGCAAATCACATAGACCTCAACACACATGCAATTTTTCTCTGTTTCAGATCGAGTGAAAGGTGTTTCGAGCTGGAGATTGGAGATCGGACGCAAGAAGAAAAAATGTTTGTACTGTGAAGTTTGTTCTGTGAGCATCGACTGTGAATCGTGTTGACAAAATTAAAGAAATAATTTAACTGATATGATCCTTTGTCTTTTTTGATGGATGGTAAGTCTGAAAAGTTAGTCTGTGTGAGTTGCTGTTGCTTTCCTTCACATATGATATGTAGGCAATAGAATCGTCCCCTAAAAGGCAATTTTCATGGCCCTAAAATCAATTTTCACCATGGCCCTGAGCCCTACTAATTTTAGAGGTTGTATTTTTCTTACAGTTCCCATGCCTTTATATTTGAAGTGATAGTGGCTGGTGGCTTAAAGGCTTACTAACTCGCTCCCGTGTTTACGATGTGTAGTTTGCCCACAATCGATGTCAAATGCATCATAAGGCCATATAATGACGATATGTCGCAATGCGCGGACCATATACATGCATTACAGCTTGTTCTAGCCTCTGAAAAAGTGAGGATGTCAACAAAGACGCGGAGTTATTTCCCTTGCGTCAACGTTACATCTGTTGGCAAATCTATAAATAGGACGATCTAGATCAAAATAAAAATTCAAATATCTCAACATTTAAGGGCTCCTAGACCACAATATTTTGCAGGGAACTTAATTTAGTCTGTCTCCAGCTCTGGGTAAAGCAATTAGCGTGTATATTCATCAGCTTTCTATGCCTTTAAGAAGATGTGACCTGTAGATTTCTCCTTATAAGGAGGCACACAGCCAATAAAAATTGCAATATTTCAAAGGCAGAAAGCTGGTGAAGAGTTACTGCCCCTTTCCTATTCCAAGTGAAAGTGATGGTCAACTTGTGTTCTTCACCATACTGAATAACTATGTGCCATTAATCCCAGGTCATGCTAATCGAACGTCAGATCATGCATTTTATCCTCATTTTATTATGTACATGTACTATGAAAACAATTTTGCATTCATTGATTACAAAAGTTTTGATGCTGGGTTTGTTGCTTTCAAGGCCATAGACGACTATCGTCTTGTTTTAATACTGACTCACTATTGTTGATTCCTAAGTAATAGATTCAATAATGTCGGTTTAAGCTGGACGACTCGCATTGTTTATTTTTGTGTGTGTAGATCAGTTAATGTTGTTGACTGATTCTGTTTTCATCTACCTCTCTCTCGCACACATTTTCTGCTACTCTCTCTCACACACACGCACACTATCTCTCTCTATATATATATCTTGCTCTTTCGCTACCGCAGACTTTATATCTTGCATACCCCCTCCGCATGCTCAATGGGCATTTGGCCGGGGAGCAATAAATACTATTCCTAGTTCTGTCTGTTTTTCTCAGCACACGCACAAACACATTGACCCGCAGTGTACACACAAGAACACACATATTCTTGAAATAACATAAACCACAGTCAACCACAAGGGATTTTGACAATCGGTCAGATTTATTTACAATAAATTTTCATCAGGTACATGGAAAATAGACAACAAAAATTAATGCATGTATCAGGTTTTAGAATGTATTTGGTCTCTCACAAATTCACATGCAATTAACAGTCAAATTCTATGGATCTTGTCTGAGAGAGGGAGCTGGTTACTGGGAGATAACTCTTGATCTGATCACAGACAAGGAACTAGTGCATGTAGACTGGTACCTGCGATGTAAGGCTCCTCCGATGAGAGGACGCCTCCCAAGAAAAGACACTGTTGTCTATTAACTTCAACAAAATGTACCTGTCTTGACAGGCCAACTGCGATGTAGAAACATGTTTTGGCTGATCCCAAGGGTGTCGTTTCATAGCAGGTACCACTGTTCTTGCAAACGTTTTGCACAAAGGAGATGAAAACAACTGAAATTGTTTCAGTTGCAACACTGAAGGTTTAAAAAAAAGTTGTGTAGTGATCTTACTGAAGGTCTTGCACCTTTGCAAAATACAGAGTACTGGGGTTAATGTGCTTTACAATGTAAATGTTTTTACCCTGCCTATGGTATTTTTCATCAAATACACATATACTTACAATAATTCATAGTTCTACTTTGATCATTTCATGAGAATTAACGGCTTGTGACACTCTATTGAAAAGACATCAGTGCATCGAGCACCTGAGTTTTAGCCATGGTTTTACCCCGTAGTACAGTTATAATGCCAGAAGAGGCCCATTGAAGGGAGCATGCATACTTAAAAGAACAGATTATTTTTTGATGAACAAGAGGTGCAGATAAATTGCCAAAAGTAATAAATGTAACAGACAATGAATAAAACATGCAGAAGAGCCAAACACAGCCAGTGGTAAGTTGTGGTCCCTGTTTGTGGAGCTTCAATTAACACACACTACTTCCTCTGTAAACAAGTAAACCAACACATATCTGTCCAGGCTTTTACACGGAATGATAGCATCCTTGTACTTGAACACATACAGAAAATCAACAGCAAACTTCAGCGAAAAACAACAACAAAAACAAATATATATATATATAATTTTTTTTTTAATCTGAAACAATCCCACCCTGCAAAGAAAGCGGACAGGGTAATTGTCGAATTTTGTTAAAAGCCAGGACAGATCCGTGGTAGCTGACATGAAGGAAGGTACTATTAACATGAATATAGTAATGCTATTCACAGAATGATTTATCTTTTTTTCACAACACATCTGAAGACATCGTCATCGTTACGAACAACAGCTATGTTAAACGGTGACAATGAACTTGGTCGTACACATATTTAAAAAAAAAATCTTTCTGCGACTAATGTGTGTGACAGTGTGTGTGTGTGATGCAAAAATAGACATTGTCTATAGCATATCACAATTCTTGCCTTATTTGCATGTACTTGTGTGTGTGAGACGGCGGGGGGGGGGGGGGGGGGGGGGGGCAGGAGAGAACAATTTGGTAACCCTAAACAACTGTCAGGCATACGGCATGTCTTGGAAAGACTACCTTTGGCCTTTTTCGTTCGGTAAGAATGTAACGAAGTTGCAACAACAATAGGACCCCCGTTGTCGGATCACAGACTTGTTCCAAACCACCGTGTTTGGGGCTAACTGGTGTAACTGACAAGAAAAGTTTCACACTAGTACTAATGGAAACTCCCCTGGAAACTCGGCTGCCCGCCAGCACATTTCTCAGTTGAGGTCGAAGCCTGTTAGTTTCTGTCACAGTAATTTAAACCTGAAAGGTTTCAATAGTAGTTTTCTCGCTCCGGCATTGTAAGTTCAGTTGTTAGCTCAGTGCAAAAGTTGGCTGCAGAGTTTGGGAGAAATCATACTTGTGCAATGTAGACAGTAAAGCAATCAAGAAGTTCTGACCCCAAAGCAATGTAGACTTTCAGACCCGAATCCCACCATTGCCGCTTTCCGGGAAAGATCTTGTGTATAAGTCTCACGTCACAGTACTAACTTACTTAATCTCAACTGTGCAAAGAAATATTGCAACAACTTTCGTACCCCCACCAACGCATTCATTCCCTTGTCGTTGAATTAAACTTTTGTTGGTGCCATTTCAGTAGGACACTCAGTCAACTTGGCCATATCTGGCACACTTTTCGGGTTGAAGATTTCTTCGACAGGGGTCACGTGACCGCCGCTGAAATAAGGGTACCCGCTAAAATGACTTCCTTGCCTTTGTAGTTAATTGGGTGTTTACAACATAGAACAAGTACCTCTCTCTCCCCTCCCCCCTGCCCCCCTCTCCCCCTTGTATCACACACACACAAGTAGAGAGAGAGAGAGAGAGAGAGAGATTTGTTTTGATATGTTCGTCCTAATCTTCAATCAATCAATGAGTCTTATATCGCGCATATTCCGTGGGTACAGTTCTAGGCGCTCTGCAGTGATGCCGTGTGAGATGAAATTTTATACGGCCAGTAGATTGCAGCCATTTCGGCGCATATTTACCTTTCACGGCCTATTATTCCAAGTCACACGGGTATAGGTAGACAATTATTAACTGTGCCTAAGCAATTTTGCCAGGAAAGACCCTTTTGTCAATCGTGGGATCTTTAACGTGCACACCCAATGTAGTGTACACGGGGGGAGGTTCGGACACCGAAGAGAGTCTGCACACAAAGTTGACTCTGTGAAATAAATTTCCGCCGAACCTGGGATCGAACTCACGCTGACAGCGGCCAACTGAATACAAATCCAGCGCGCTACCAACTGAGCTATATCCCCGCCCTGATAATTATCAGTGGACTATTTGCGCCTCGATATTTTATTTATGCTCTTACGTTGTATGTTGTTTATTGTAATGCTGTATTAACCACAATTGAGTTTCTCCTCGTTGAGATAATAAAGTGTTCTATGTCTATGTCTACCGGCCGCAGGTTAGATAATTCAGCGTCAGAAAGCATTACGTTGCCGAACTCTAGGCAGGCTATTGCATTCGTCTTAAAACAATACAGATAATTTTAGTCTCAAGTTCATGGTAAGTGCACACTTACAAATTCGGTGAATATTTGCAAGTCCCCTTCCTAACCACCTGTCTGGAACAAAAAGTACTTTGTGGATGACTGGACAGGCAAAGAAAATGTTCATCCTAAACGGCCATTCATTGCAGCAAAACTTGTATCCGTGCCGTGGGTTGCCTGAAACTGTTACTCGATCTATAAGTAATGCTAGCACAAGCAAGCTCAAACTAAATTGAACCTGTTTGACAAAAAAGTTAAGCAATAATATAAGAAATGAAATCAAAGGCGACCTTCATAATATATAGGCAACGTGTCTTTCGTAAAAACAACAACCCATAAACGCCGACAAAAGTGGCCACATGATTTGGTCTCAGTGGGGCCGCACGGAGACCAAGACTACATGAACTAATAACAGTTCTACCATGGTATTCTTACAAGCTTTTAACACGTGAGGGAAATTTTATAAATTGTTTTGCAGGAAATATGAGCACCCTACCCCCCAGTTTAGAATAGACACTACGACCTGGCCTGATGCCGACGCCTAGTACTCACTCACATGCAGTCACGGGAGAGCAATATTTTGTTTGTTTGTTTGCTTAAACGCCCAGCCGACCACGAAGGGCCATATCAAGGGGGTGCTGCTTTGACATAACGTGTGCCACACACAAGACAGAAGTCGCAGCACAGGCTTCATGTCTCACCCAGTCACATTATTCTGACACCGGACCAACCAGTCCTAGCACTAACCCCATAATGCCAGACGCCAGGCGGAGCAGCCACTAGATTGCCAATTTTAAAGTCTTAGGTATGACCCGGCCGGGGTTCGAGCCCACGACCTCCCGATCACGGGGCGGACGCCTTACCACTAGACCAACCGTGCCGGTCCCGGGAGAGCAATATCCATTTGTCAAACACGACAGACCGGAACATGAGTGTTTCACTGGTGTTTATTTGTAAAATACTTGTTTTAAAGTGCATTTGTGAAAACCTTCTTTCGAAAGACAATTTGTAGACGAAATGTAAAACAATGAATGACAGCTTATTAGTTGAGTTGCTAAAAGCATTTAGTGCATCAGTGGAAACTGGTTCCGAAGGCTATTTGCAAATGGAATTGAGAACAATGAATGTATCAGTTTTGTTGCTAAAAGCTACTTTGCCAAATGCTTGAAATCAGTGGCAATTTTAAGTACATGCGGCGGAAAGAACACTGAAACGAAAAGTCAACGACTTCAGTTACGACAGAAATCCTGTCTGTTGATACAACAACACACTCTACAATTCCATAAACATTTTCATCACAACTTGAACTGTTTCATTCAACACTGCAGAGATAGCGTCACTGAAATGCAACCATGACCTCTGCCCAAAATGCACGTGACACTTGAACCTCACTGAACTTGAGGTACTTGTCCTTCCCCGCGTAAACTGAATAATGTTCACCGACACGGATCTGTCAAGTCTGTCACATAGGTTAAGAGCATCCTTACATTTGGACCCACAGCAAAGCTCTATCGCTTGACTGCATTCTGTGCATAGTTGGAATATTTAGTTGAATAAATTGAACCGATTTACATAGGTGTAGACCTACGTCACATAGAAAATTGATTCAACAAAAATGTTCCACTCTGCTTAGCCGGGAAGCAGCCACGTCGTTGATTTTGGGCATATGCTTAAGTTTAATGATTCTTATCTCGTGTAAAATCCTATACAAATCTGGGATTGAGAACACGATCGCTTTCTGGGGAAGGACTGTACCTTTAACTTCATAAAAAAAAAGGATCACAACATGGATTCTGTTCACACTGCAAAGTTAGCGTCTTTGAAATTAAGCCATGAGTCGTGACTCTGCTCAGTCAATACTGCAATGAGCTGGAGTGTCCAGTTCTGGAAATGTTTCAGGGGAAACCACGACTGGGAAACGCCGTAAAAGCGCCTGAAAGTCATTTCCCTTACAGGTCGTCTTCACCAAAATTCTCGCTTTGCGCAGTATTGAAATGCTTTTCCAAGGACTACATCGGGATAAAAAAAAAATGTAATTCTGGTGTCAAATTCAAAATAAATAGCTTTTAATGAGTATTATTTTCTCAGGTAATGCCACATGGCCGTAGGTTTTCGTAATGACGTCATCATCTGGTTCCAGTGCGAGGCTTCGGTCCCGGAAGTGTTGGCGCCGACGATCACGTGACCGAGTGACGCGGTCTTGTTCTCGGGTAGCAGCTCAGCTACCGTGATGCGAAGCTGTATCGTCTGTGAGAGAAACAACAAAAAAAAAAGGTCAAAAGGTCACATGAAGAAAATAAAATAAAAATAAGAACACACAAAAAGTTCTTTATGCACTATCCCCCCGAGAAACAATCAAAAATAGATTAGGCTCACCCTCTCCTTCATCCCCATTCCCTCAAGATCCTCCTTAAACCCCAAGACCACCCCCCCTCCCCCCAAAAAAACACCAAAAAAACAAGCGCTCCCAACCAGAAAAAAGACATCACAGAAAAATAATCATGTTGAGCTCAGTAATATCCGTACTTTTTTCCCCCGTCAAATATTCTGTTCGATTTTTCAGCGTTTGAAGGGACCCCGTTGACAACGCGGGACTAACTTTTGATGGGGGGGGGGGGGGGGGGGGGGGGATCAATATAGGTCTCGACCAAGTACAATTTTATCCAATTTTGCTCTCACCCTACACAGAATTGCGACTAAGTTTGAGACTGAGTTTGTATAAATGCACCAAACTGGTAAAGAAGATCATAGCTAGCTATATATAGCTGGAGCCACTTTGCCCAAAGTAACATAGTATAACATCCCTAGAACTCAAGTTCCCAAAGAAGAAAATCAATGTGCCGCTGCTCCAACAAGTACAATTTCGTCCAATTTAGTTCTCTTCCAGTCCACAACTAAGGGCACCTTACTTCCATTGTATAGTCGACCACGCTCACCACCGCATGCCTGTCCAGATATGTACTTGGAAAAAAGCACCATTTGGGCCATTTGGACAGAGCGCGACCATCTACAGCCTGGCTGTTTACTGTATTAATGATTGATTTGGTAACTGACACCCATATCAAAATGCAAAAGTAAATCTTCACACACAAAAATCCAAAAAAATCCCACCAAAAAACCCTTTCTGAGCGGAAAGCAGCATGCAAGGCTGTTGATTTTTTGGGGTTTGTTCAAGAGGAAGGATAATCTTCTCCAATGTAAAAGCTGAGACAGACATGCGGTGGTCTACTGGATTTTCTCTTATGCACACGGGAAGGTGTGCATATATATGTGACCCTCCATCACGGAATGAGTCGCATGTCACCTTTGCATGATTTTCATATTTTTACATTTTTCTAAAGAGTTTTTTATGCTCTATCCAGTGGTGAAAACCGTTTTAGAAAAGAGCAAAAAGTGTTTGAGTTATAAGCCTGTGACTAAGGTGACCCTCACACTGTTACAAGACACTCCCCGGACTTATATTAAGCCTAGCGCAGAACCGCGCGAGGTGACATGCGACTCATTTCTTGGTGGAGGGTCACATATATCTTTAAGACCCCACCCCACCTATCTTAAAATTCCTCTCCTTTTAAGATTTTTTGTTTGTTCGTAGATTTTCTGTTTATAACCTCTTTAAATTGACTGCAATTGTAAGACTCCCTATACTCATAAGACCTGATTTCCCCCAGATTTTGGAGGTTTTAAAAAGGGCGGCTAACACTGACTGGACAGATTTGAATCACCTTCAAGGAAAAAAGAAAAACAATAACAGTATCATTTGTATGCAACAGGGTTTTTTCCCCACGGTATACTCACTGGCAACGCTTGGCTAGGCACGGAGAAAATCATGGCTTCATTGTAGTTGGGGTTTTTCTCCCCGCGTTTCACCGTCGTCTTTTTCTTGCTGATCTTTTTCCCGTTTTGCAGGAGGTAAACCTTCACGAATGGGTCTGAAAAAACAAGAAGAGAAAAAAAATTGAATTGCATTTTCAGTGGGCACACAGTTTTAAAAATCACATCAATTGTGACAACTATATACCCAATAAACATGCCAGAACTGGGCCACTGCTGGCTTTTTGCTGGCAAGTTTGGTAAAGCTGGCCATAAAAAAACCAACACTGGGCCAATTATGGTTTGCCAACAAAGGCCCAGTTATGGCTTGCCATCACTGGCCCATCTCTGGCATTCCAGTAATATTGTCGGCCAGTAAAATGCCTTAATTGGCCCACTGTTGGCACGCCATTGGTGGCCCAGTGCTTGTTTGCCAGCATTGGGCCATAGGTGGCGATTTGCTGGCAATTATAGGTGGGTTTTTGCTGGCACGCCAGCAGTGGGCCAATGCTGGATAATTGCTGGCAAGAAGATCTGCGACAGCACAGCGGTATGACTTTCTCACTTGGAGTGACGTAATGTACAAACAAATGTCGAAATATCTTGACGTCACTCGTGATGATGACGCATTGTCAACTAAATCCGGCCCGCGGTGGTTCTGCAGATGTCCGGTTATTTGTTTTGCATTCAACTTCAAGGAATTTCCAAAGCACCTTCTTCGATTTCAGTACGCGTCCGATCTCCTCCGGCTAGAAGCAAGCGTGGTGAGTTTCACAAACAGTTGTGTGAGCAGGTCGTCGCAACGGCGTTAGATCTAGTATCTTCTTGTTCTTTTCCTCCGTTGTCGGTCTTTTTTTCAACTTTCTTCTGCTGGACGTTTGAGTCAGTTCGCAAAATATAATAGACTTTAAGAAGTCGTCCTCTCTGTAAGAAAGAATCTGCGCACGCGCGCACGCGTGTGTGTGTGTGTGTGTGTGTGTGTGTGTGTGTACCCATGTTTCCACAGGTTTGGTTGCCTAAATCACCATAAGGCAACCATCCACACGTGGATGGCAACCTAAACTCTGGATGGCAACCTAATTGTGTGGATGGTCGCTTCATTTAACACCGTTAAATTGACTTTTTTGACGGAAAGAATGTCATAACAATGTTCAAAATGACATTCTTTCCGTCCTCTATAGGCGACGAAATAGGTCAAATTTTGTGCATTTTTTAGTGCAAAATTCTTCGATGCCGGAGCGAGTACTGCACCCAGTGCTGTTGTAGTGCAAGTGCACTAGAAAGGCACTACACCCAGTGCCGCCTCTTAGGTAACCATCCACACTTTAGGTGTGTGTGTGTGTGTGCGCCCGCGCGCGCGGTTGTGTGTGTGTGTGTGTGTGTGTGTGTGTGTGTGTGTGTGTGTGCGCGCCCGCGCGCGCGGTTGTGTGTGTGTGTGTGTGTGTGTGTGTGTGTGTGTGTGTGTGTGTGTGTGTGTGTGTGTGTGCCTTTTTCCTTTCTTTGTGTGATTGAGTTTGTTTTGTCTCTGTCAAAAGAAAAGCACCATAGGCATTACCATAAGCTTACTTGTAACCAAACAAATTGCATCTTGTGAATGTTGACATTGAGTATGTGTCTATTCACTCCAGGACAAAGATTTGTGCAAGTGTCTGACTGCCCAACTGGATAAGATGCAGCTCGCCTGGGTCTCAGTTCCTGAGAGAAACGCAAGAGAGCTGTCCGAGACAACGTAAGCTTCGCAGGTTAGATCAAAATACATATTCCTGTTGACCCCTTACTTCTGCTTGGCATTTTAGTCAGTTCAGAAAATATGATAGATTACAAGAAGTCGTCCTCTCTGTGAGAATGCCTCTGTGTGTGTGTATGTGTGTGTGTGTGTGTGTGTGTGTGTGTGTGTGTGTGTGTGTGTGTGCGTGTGTGTGTGCGCGTGTGTGTGTGTGAGCGCGCGCGCGTGTGTGTGCTGTTTGCTTGCATGCCTGCGTGTATGCTTGCGTTTGTTTGGTTGTTTGGTTGTGTGTGTGTGTGTGTGTGTGTGTGTGTGTGTGTGTGTGTGTGTGTGTGTGTGTGTGTGTGTGTGTGTGTGTGTGTGTGATATGGAATAATGAATTAAAACCAACAAAACTCGTTTGCTTTCATGTTTCAAGAGGTGAACGGCAGGAGGACTTGAGAGTTTCAATGGCTTACCGTAGGCTACGACGTCAGGACAAAGAAAAGAAGCGTTATCTCAACGTTGCGGATGCGAACAGAGAAATGACAGAATCAAGACAATCCTACGGAGGTTTACTGGGAAGTGAACAAGAAACATTCCTGCCTTTGGTCATCATGTCTCGAGTGTGAAATTTAGAACGCTGTACAAATAAAATAAAACAGTGAGCAACTGAAAACAAAGCGTACGTTTCTGTAATGTTTCGGTAATGAGTCGTTGCTGTTTGGAAGCTTTACATTTGTTTTGTTTTTAATATATATTACTGTATTGTTGTTGTGCCCGCTATAACTGCGTTGATGACGATATTCTGTCAAAACCACTGCCTTTACTTGCCAGATAAGTTACAAAAATGTGATTAGCATTTCAATTGCATTTTACTGATGAATTTGATAATTACGCATATGCATATTGCTAATGTACAGCTTGACAGCATTGCCCTTTGCTTTATTTGCGCACGTCTTGCCGCCAGCATGGGTTGAAAAGTCCATTGATGTGCTGTGTTTTGTTATTGTTATTACATTCACAGTAAAAAATGACAAAACAAAGCATATTTATAGACTTCTAACAACCATCTATGGGCTAACAAGACTGTGCAGATCGAGTACATGAATAGAGCCGTCATTCTATCCGAATCAGTGGTATTGGTATATTTCCTGCAACTTATTGGCATTTTGCTGGCAATGGTAAAGACAGAAATATGGCATTTTGCCGGGCCACAACTGGCCCGGTAATTTCAGCAGGTAAAGGGCCATTAACGGAAAATATATGGAAAAAAGTTTTTTTATATGGAACTAAAAACCTGCAAAATGCTGGCAAAATGCTGGCGAAATGCTGGCAAAATGCTGGGTTTTTGATGGCAAGCCATCAATAAGCCATCAAATAAATGATGGGTTTTTGCTGGCAAAATGATGGCAAAATGATGGCAAAATGATGGCAAGCCATCAAAAAGCCATCAAATAAATGATGGGTTTTTGCTGGCAAAATTCTGGCAAAATGATGGCAAAATGATGGCAAGCCATCAAAAAGCCATCAAATAAATGATGGGTTTTTGCTGGCAAATTGCTGGCAAATTGCTGGAAAAATGATGGCAAGCCATCAAAAAGCCAGCAAATAAATGATGGGTTTTTGCTGGCAAAGTGCTGGCTTGCCAGTGATGGCCCATCAATTTGCCAATGTGCATACGGGTAATATGCCAGCATTGGGCCATAGGTGGGCCTTTGATGGCAGTAGTTCTGGCAACTGGCATTGCCATCAAAACGCCAGCAGTGGCCCAGTTCTGGCATGTTTATTGGGATACTTCTGACAAATTTTACCCTCGTTGTCGTTTGTTCACGTTCGTCGTCGTCATCATTATCATCATGGCCGTCGTCACAACTATCATCAACGTCGAAAACATCAGAAGCAGAAACGAAGATATGTCATTTATGGTCTGTTACCTAGTACATGTACCTACATGAAGGATATTATAAAGGATCCCTACACCGAGGAGGGAAGGGGTGGGGGTCCGGCGTTGAGGGAGGAATGATTGGCACCGTAACGTTACAATATGAAGTGATTGATATGTCATCTGTTTGATCTCTGCTTCGAAGAAATATTCATTTTCAAAACATGCGCTCAAAGACGCCTTAACACCAAAGGGAATTCACTGTAAGCGGACTCGATTGAACGCACGCACACCATAAAGAGGTAGAGGTATTCTCATAACCATATTTGATCGTAGGGGAGCCCGAGTTTAGAGATATCTAGGGCCAGCTTTGTGAGGGTGGTGCCCATCTCCTCACCCTCACTGCCTTTGCCTTCCCTGGTCCTCAATAAGGTCAGGTACTCATTACCAGCTGGGTCAACTGGAGAGCGCTGGGAAAAATCGGGTATCTGTATTTGCCTCAAGTGAGTGTCGAACCCTGACCGCCAGCGTGATAGGCAAGCGCTCTAACCACTCTGCCACTCTACACTTACCTCCACTGTCCCTGCCGTCGCGGTACTTGAGGTTCCTGGCCTTGACCACGACGATGGTCAGTCTCTCTGCTGTCGGCAGGTAGCTCAACGAGAAGAAGATGTCACCGTACTCTGCTGGTTTCTGCACAAAAATCAATCCATCAATCAATGCATCCACCCATCCATCCATCCATCAATCCATCCATCAATCAATCAGGCAAGCAAGCAAGCAGACATGTAATCAATTTAGCAATGGACTTCCTGGGCAACCAACCATCCAAGCAGCTGATCAATTGATCAATCGAACAAATCAGTCAGTCGGGTTTGCCCTCTATCTCCAATCAATCAACCATCCGTTGAGCTATCCACCCAGCCAGTGGTCGATTCATATCTTTCTCACAGTCAATAAATCGATAATCCGAGATCAGCTCTTTAGTACTTAAAGGCACCATCATTCTTGTGTAGTCCATCTGTTCTTGATCATAGACACTCCTGGCTGTAAAACATATTCTACCCATCCTTTGGTTTGAACGCTTAATTACCACAAGCGGACATCCTGGCTGCTCTCTTTGGAGACTGAGAATCGCTTGTCAGAGAATGTATTCGTATTGAGCCATCAGTGGCTTATCCTCATCCGTAATTGCGCTAGATGGAAATTTTGTAAATGAAAAAGTATGTAGCCCGGATGTAGGTCATAAAATGTTGTTGAAGTCTGTAGCTTGTGTGCTTCAGCAGGTTAGTAGTATTGTTCGTTTTGTCAAAAGCTTGAAGCGTGTTGTAAACCTCCCGTGAGAAAGAATTAATGGGGCTTTAAGAGTGTGCATTTGGTAATTCATAATCAGACTTTGATAAAGTATAAGATTGTATACAGACTGTTAGGAAACGCTACCGTTGCTGAGCTTTGGTTCAGTTTTGTGTGTTACATGTAGTTCACTTATTTGTACTTTGTGGGAAAGTACCGATATTATATTTTGTAAACACAATATTTATGTTTTGACGAGAATGCAGGTGAACTTTCTAGTCCTGTCAAAACAAGTTGTTTACCACGCTGGTTTTTACTCGTGGGTTCGTGGCGTTCGTTCGGATTAAGTGCGTCGGCGCTTTTGATGTACGTCATAGAGAATGTCGCTAGTTTAGTCCATGCACGGCTCGTATAATGTAGTTGTATCATGTTCGGTCTGGAATATTCTCGAGATTGAGTATTTACTATATATGCCAGCGCGATTTGTATGTAAAAAAAGCTTCTATTTGAGTTCTGCTTCGATGTGCAGTTGTATGTATTGAATGCTGAATAAATCCTCGAACTCAATTTGACGAGTTGTTTTCTGCTGCTGCGAAGACGGGCGACGTAGAATAAAAGAACACAACTATACGACGCTTGAGAATTTGTGGCAATCTCAAGTGTCGTGTAACACAGACCTACTGTACTTTCCACACAGAACTGACTTTGGTAATTTTAAACATATAAGTATCATCTGTAAAGCACAACATATGCCACGAAAAATGCACGATTTCAAATACAAAACAAGGTGAACCGGCATAGTTATAATAGAGCGTGTTTTTTGTGTGTAAAGCCTGATATTAATAGGATAAAATCGACTTCAAGATGTCTACTCCACGAAGCTCGCAGCACGGAGCTTTGGCACTGAATTTTCGGTATAAAGATTTCGCGAAGTCTTCGCGATGTCAAGTTCGGACTCAATTAAAGAAAGGACGGCCTTAACAACGACAACAACAATGATAACTTACGCGAAACACACTATGTTCTCCTCCCATCGAATCTCCTTTTATTTATCCGAAAGAAACCAAGAAAAGTCAGAGAAACGGCAATGGCTACTTGTCAGATTTCACAAGAAATTAACAACATTACGACAAACACAGAGAAATCCTAGACTGCTTTTGACAATCACAAAAATCACGGCGCTATCGAATCAAGATGATACATTTCGCACAGGTTTTTTCCACAGGCACAGCACCAAAGAGAAGGCAAGGAAGAGAATTCTGCGTGCTGCTCTGCACTTGTCGGTGTGTGAATTTCTTGTTCTGCTTGCGCTTGAAACGTCGACAGATAACAGTAGTCCACGCAGAAACTACGTGTCAGTCTGCATGTTGTTCGCTTTGTGTAAACAAACCTGTTGTTGACAAGAACGCACAAAAAGGCAAATATAAGCCAAAAATAGAAGCCGGGTGAAAATGATAGGGAGTTCAGAGAAAATGCTGATGGGGTATTCATATTTATTACTTATTAGAACGGTGTGAATTACAATGCCAGCGGACACAGGTGTCAGGCAGATGTCATTTTCACAAGGTTGCGATGGAAACAGATGCTCATCTGGAGAGAGAGACAGAGACAGAGAGACAGAGAGAGAGAGAGAGAGAGAGAGAGAGCGACAGAGACAGAGAGAGAGACAAAGAGAGAGAGAAAGAGAGAGAGGAGGGGAGAGAGAAGTGTGGGGGGGGGGGGGGGGGGAAGAGACAGACAGCGAAAGAGTCTTTTTGATTTTACGGAGTGTGACAGGGGGCCGTGAGTGGGTGGGCAGACTGCCGCAGACAGCCATTTTGTTTCAAATTCACTGACACGGGCGAGTTTTCAGTTGTTGTTTTCTTTCAACCTTATAATCATCCTCTTTTTCTCCCGCTAAGCTTGTCTTCTTACACTCTCTTCATTGTTCTCTCTCTGCTTCCTCTTCCCATCTGATCGATATAAGCTTACTCCAGAACCTTTCTACCTCCTAGGCCAGCTGACCCCCACCCCCTGCCTTTTTACCATTGTCCATCTGTTTACCTCAGGATGACGTCCGTGAAACGTAGTTTATCGCAGGAGGCCAAAATGGACCATCTGCTCGCGATTTTCGTCAAGGCTTCACGCTGCGTGAGAGGTTACGTTCTCCACGAAGGACGAACTATACGACAAGGAAAAGTCATATATATGGTTCACGTCTGAGATGTGAGTTGTATTCGTCTGATTCGAATTATCTGACAACATTTGAAGTGTCATTTTTCAGAATAAGTCACGCTGATTTTGTTAATGCAAATGTTATTTCAAATGTTTACTTTAATTGTCTGGTTTATGTTTTGCGTGGTTAACAAAAAGGGTCCCGGTCTGATAATAATAATAAGAACATTTATATAGCGCTAAATCAAAAACTTTCGTTAAAAAGGCTTGCTCTAAGCGCTTGACATCTAAACTAAAACGTCATTCACACTCTTTACAATGATGTACAAGAACTTCATGTCACACTCTTTCATTCAGTATTGCAATCACCGTTTCAGCGGGTCACCTAGAATCAGTCCTGATTGGTCAAGTAACCGTATGGTGCACTGAAATGGTAACAACATCTTATGTAAAACGCCTGGATGGATCTATGGTGATTAATAAGATAGTTTACACGGGAAGGAACATATCGCTAATCAAAAAGCGCCAGGGCTCTTAATTGTTTTGCTGAATGTCAAATTGGAAGTTCTCTCGGATCCCATGCGTAAGACTATACAGATCTGCGGAGGGCAGGTTTTGAGATCGTTTACACGAGAAAAAAGATATGTCTTTATGTCCATTACTTTTCTTTGAACATTTCTTTCACACTGGAATGTCAAATCAAACATTACATTTAAACAATTGTGGCATTGAATGATCTCAGAGAAGAAACGTTTATCTGCATAGTGCGTAGTTTTCTCTTCGTTGAAAACGTAACTTCTCTAGCATGACGGACCCAAAGTGACACTGCCTTTAGCAATGCTTATTAACTTAGACAAATAATTATTGACCACACGAGTTTTTACAGAAAGGTATTAAAATCCCCAATGGTGGCATGCAATTTAGTTATGGCTTGCAACAAATATATGCATCTCTCTCTCCTTCTCTCCCCCCCCCCCCTAAACTCTCTCTCTCTCTACACCCACTTTCTCACTTTGTCTCTGTGTCTGTCTGTGTTCCTATCTCTCCTTCCCTCTTTCTCTCTCTCTAAATCTCTCTAAATCTCTCTCTCTCCTTCTCTCTCTCTCTCTCTCTCTCTCTCTCTCTCTCTCTCTCTCTCTCTCTCTCTCTCCCTCTCTCTCTCTCTCTCACTCTCATTTTTCATTTCATTTTCATTTTCATTTTCATTACTTTATTGTCCCATCGCTGGGAAATTCGGGTCGCTTCCTCCCAGTGGAAAGCTAGCAGCAACGGAGTCGCGCTACCCAGGTGTCTGCGTGTTTAGGTGTATTCAGCCACCTGCACTTATGGCAGAATGACCAAGGTCTTTTACGTGCCATTGTGATGAATACGAATACGAATACTTTATTATCTCATACAGAGAAATTTCAGTGTGGTGCACATTAAAAGACAAAACAAATAATAAGACAACAGATAAAAATACCATACGAAGCATACTACACTCGCGCACGCATATGTACACTAACAGGAATAGTAACATGATTCCAAATAGGTAAATTGCCGTCAGCTTTAGCTAAAAGTTTACCGCTAAAAACTATCATTATCACAGGACTAGATATGTCATTGAACAATATTTATCACAGGACTAGTCATTCGAGGGTTATCACACTCAGCATAAGGGTGCACATCAAAGAATATAAAAAATATTCATCACAGAAATCAGTGCATATGTTCACCGGCACACATACATGACACGGGGGTGGGACATGGCTTCCGTCTCTGGGTCTGCACATAAAGTTGACCCGTGTCCGTCCCGGCCCGAATTCGAACCTGCGACCTTTCGATCACAAGTCCAGTGCTCTACCAACTGAGCTACCGGGCCCCCGCAGTTCCTTAAAAGTAAACGTTGCTGATTGGTCAGCTTTGTGTTCGACTCACAAGAGGAGGAAAAGAAATGTGTACTTAGCAGTAAAACGAACTTGTGAGTGGGTCAGAGAGAGAGAGAGAGAGAGAGAGAGAGAGAGAGAGAGAGAGAGAGAGAGAGAGAGAGAGAGAGAGAGAGAGAGAGAGAGAGAGAGAGAGAGAGAGAAAGAAAGGGGGGGTGGGGGTCGTTGTTACCAAAGTGTAATGACAGTGTTGCAAACTCTATCGAAACTTTTGATGACACTGAACCTTATACCTTCAAGTAATTTCAAAGTAATTTTCTTCCAGTCAACTCGGGGTGACTCAAATTTCGAAGTAATTAACGGCGACGGTAGGCCAATTTCCTGTGATTCTCTCAGTGAGAGTGATCCGTTTTGCTTCAAAACAGCTCAAAATAGAAAGCAGACAACAAAAACAACAACAACAACAACAACAACAACAACAACAACAACAACAACAACAAACAACAACTCAAAAATGTGCTGAAATAAAACATGAAAACAAATAAATAATATGCTAAAGGGAAGGGGTAGAATGTTAAAGAAACATTGATTGTGTTCTTCAAAAACATATTAATAACGAAACTAATTTTTTTTTTGCAGAGTCGTTAGTGACTTCATTCAAAATGAACCTCGGAGAATCAAAATACGAAAAATATTGTAAACAAAAACAAACAATCGATGGAAAACCCCTAACCCTCAATTGAAAAGGTTATCGAACAAAGTTTCCCATAACATTTTAAACATTTGGTCAAGTTTGGACTAAATGTATTCAGATAGACTGGGAATCAAGACGAGTGTGTATGTGTGTGAGTGTGTATGTGTGTGTGTGTGTGTGTGTGTGTGTGTGTGTGTGTGTGTGTGTGTGTGTGTGTGTGTGTGTGTGTGTCTGTGTGTGTGTGTGTGTGTGTGTGTGTGTGTGTGAGTGAGTGCGTGCGTGTCTGAGTGCGTGTGTGTTTGCGGGTATGCGTGTGTGTGCGTGCGTGCGTGTGTGTGTGTGCGTGCGTGCGTGTGTGTGTGTGTGTGTGTGTGTGTGTGTGTGTGTGTGTGTGTGTGTGTACAGGCATGCGTGCGTGCGTGTGTGTGCGTGCGTGTGTGTGTGCGTGCGTGCGAACGTGTGTATTTGTAGAGCGATTAGCAAGAAACACCTGGACAGATCTTCATGAAACTTTACATAAGAATTCTTCCGCCATTTCCTTTTTTGGATAAATGCCTATGGCGACGTCATATCCGGCTTTAAAGACAAGTTGAAGCGGCCCCGCGGCACTATGACCACTTCATTCTTTAGTCAAATTGATAGACATTTTGGTTGAACAATCTTTGACCCAGTCCGAACTATGGGATTGCATTTCAGCTTGGAAACTTAAAAACTAACTCAACATCATCATCAGCATTATCAACAGCATCATCAGCATCATCATCAGCATAATCATCAGCATCGTCGTCGTCGTGGAAAACATACCTCATCTAGGTCTCTGAGGTTGAGCCACATTTTGATGGGCATGTTGAGGTCTACGTCACCAATTCTGACGTCAGTTTCTCCGATCACTTTCTGCCGCGCGTACTTGTCCACAGAGTATACCTGCAAGCATACACATTTTATGCGTGTCATTTCGAGCAAACAATAAACATAATTTGTGTGAACATCTGCTTGCAGAGTATGCTGAGCAATTGTAAACGCACTCACTAACAAACACATAAGCATACACTCACGCGCAAGCACGCTTACGCGCTCAAAAATGCACTCACACAGCGGCACTATACCCCCCCCCCCCCCCAGCCCTCCGCTCTCTCCACATCTGGTATGCGCACACAAAGTGCGTTTGCGGCGGTCAGGTAGGTTTGACTATTTGACTTGTCAGGCAACCAGAACAATTCATCTTTTAACAAATTAAGCATATATACTATAATTATTAAACTTGCAAACAAGCAAATAAACACACACACACACACACACACACACACACACACACACACACACACACGCACACAGTTGCACACACACACACACACATACATACACGCACACACACACACACACACACACACACACACACACACACACACAACCAATACAAATAGTTAGTTGCTAAATGTTCTTACCTGGAGAGCCAAGACCCTTCTCTGAAGCAGTTCTGGCTCTATAGCAAAGAGGAAGCGTTCTTTGAACACAGGGTCCGTCGTGTTCTTGATCGTCTGCAACAAAATATTCAACATTAGAAACGACTACAACGATACAAGTTTCTACATTTCCCTTTGTAATCTTTCCGGGCAACAACAACAACATCACCAATTTTACCCTTCCTTTGTACATTGATACTGTCTCCTGTAGAAGTGCATCCCTTTGCAAGATATGATTCAATTTCTGGCAAGTCAAATGAAAATTGTATAGACTCTAGATTCGAAAGAAAAAATAACACAACAACAACAGCAACAAATCCTGCTTCAAGAGCTGTAATCAGGTCGTTTATTTCTGTGTGGTAAAGACAGGGCATTCATGATTAAAAATCGGTTACAAGCCCATCCTAACACACACACACACACACATACCCCCCCCCACACACACACATACACAATCACACACACACACACACACACACACACGCAAACACACACACACACACACTAACTAACACACACACACACAGACCCACACACACACACACACAAACACACACACACACACACACACACACACACTCCCTCCCTCAAACACTCACTCAATCACTCCCTCACATGCGCCATGGGACACACTTTAAAAACACTCAATCCTCGACAAACAAAATCATTGTATCATAAATCACGACTACGTTCATCCCACGCACATCTCTCTGTTACGATTGACAGATTTACAGAATATTTTTCTTTACTCTTTTCCCCTCCCACTTATTCCAGTTCATCCACCAATTCAAGAAAAATCCCTCAGACGCCAGCCTTCCGATTTCTTCTGTTCCGCTTGTCAAGCAAGGAAAACAAATATACGTGCAGGATGAAATCTGATCCACCAGCAGACTTAGCATCTTTAAAAGCCCCGACCCTCGCCCTCGCCCTCATCCGATCCACCTCATTCCCCCAAAATTTAATGTGGTTATAAAAAAGAAAAGAAAACACGAGAATAGGTACGTGCGCCGGTCCATTTTATTCTTATTTTTTTATTTATTTTTTTGTACGAAGACTAAATCTAAGGGTTTCCCAAACTTTCACCGAGTCCAAAGTTTCTCGTCGAATTTGATTGTTTTTTCTTTAATATTTATTTTGGTTTTATGTTAGAAATAAGTGACAGGGCTGGGAATATAAACATAGTTGGCCGGGTTATCACCTCCAAGAGTTTTTCCTGCACTAAATAACCACCAGCTAGCTCCGATTGCAGAGGGTTGCAATTACGAATGTTTATCCTGTGACAAATGACAAATGTGAATCGATTTTACGGTTGAACGGAGCACTGTGTGCAGAGGTTGATCACAAATCGTCTGTGTCCTCAGTTTCACCTGAGGTTCTGTTTACTTCATTAGTTTCTGAGCAGGTGTAGCACTGCCCACCTAATCTGTCTTGCCAGCAGATGATTGTAGGGTTTTCCAATGATTGTAGGATCTATTTGATCTCTTTCATCTTCTTCAAATCGAATTGCGATTTGCCAGTAGTTGTGTTTGGGGGAGAGAGAGAGAGAGAGAGAGAGAGAGAGAGAGAGAGAGAGAGAGAGAGAGAGAGAGAGAGAGAGAGAGAGAGAGAGAGAGAATTGAATTGAATTGAACTTTATTTAACAAGGATTAAGAGAGAGAGAGAGAGAGAGAGAGAGACAGACAGACAGACAGACAGACAGAGAGAGAGAGAGAGAGAGAGAGAGAGAGAGAGAGAGAGAGAGAGATGCCAACTTAACCTGTACTTTCAAAAAATGATGTATTACTTGTGTGTGCTAAGGGAAATGTGTGTGTGTGTGTGTGTGTGTGTGTGTGTGTGTGTGTGTGTGTGTGTGTCTGTGTGTGTATGTGTATGTGTATGTGCGTTTGTGTGTGTTGGTTGTGAAAGGTTCCAACTTTGAGGGAGAGTGCATCCTAATGCAGGAAAGTGGAATTCTTCTTCTTCTTCTTTGTATTTTATTTAATACGCTCATGCATGTGCTTTATGTTCATCCTACAATTTATATTACGTGACAATGCGAGCTCCATTCCAACTAAGCAGGCAAGCGCAACATGGATTCATTTCCCGTTGCGGTTTGTTTGTTTGCTTGTTTGTTTAACGCCCAGCCGACCACGAAGGGCCATATCAGGGCGGTGCTGCTTTGACATATAACGTGCGCCACACACAAGACAGAAGTCGCAGCACAGGCTTCATGTCTCACCCAGTCACATTATTCTGACACCGGACCAACCAGTCCTAGCACTAACCCCATAATGCCAGACGCCAGGCGGAGCAGCCACTAGATTGCCAATTTAAAAGTCTTAGGTATGACCCGGCCGGGGTTCGAACCCACGACCTCCCGATCACGGGGCGGACGCCTTACCACTAGGCCAACCGTTCCGGTCCGGTTGCGGTGCAAACCGAAACATTTGATTGGATAGACAGATACAGCTAGGCAATACACGGACGTGCGTTCACATGCGCCTAAAAGGTTGTGATTTCCCTGTATGGCCCTGTACCTTCTGTCCTTCAGGACTCACACTCCCTATCAGCACTGCCTCTCTGGCAGCACACGGACGCACGGACGCACGCACGCACGCACGCACGCACACACACACGCACGCACGCACACACACACACACAAACACACACACACACAAACACACTCATCAACACTTCCTCTCTGACCACACACACAGACACAAACACACAAACACACACACACACACATACTCACCACACACACACACACATGCACACACGCACAAACACACATGAGTTCTCTCGTCCTCTCTGACTGTACCCCCTCTCTCTCTCTTTCTCTCTCTATCTCTCTCTCGTTTTACCAGCAGGAAGACAAGACCATAATGGTATTCTCTCTCCCCCCCCACCCTCTCTCTCTCTGTCTTTCTCCATGTCTGTCTCTCTGTGTGTCTTTCTGCCTCTATCTATTTCAACGACAGCATGATTGAACTCGCTCTGTCTGTCTGTCTGTCTGTCTGTCTGTCTGTCTGTCTGTCTCTCTCTCTCTCTCTCTCTCTCTCTCTCTCTGTCTCTCTCTCTCTCTCTCTCTCTCTCGTCCTTATCGGTCAAGCCCAGACAGTGGAAATGCAAAATGGCAGTCCAATTCCGGTTGCCAATGGCGGTGACAGGAAATGACGAAGGCATCGGCACGTGCAAGGGTGCAAATCAGCCAATCGATAGAGAGGAGGCCCTTCTGTGCGGACACCGGCTGTCACTTTCACGACAGATAGGCTTGAAAAGGGGCTTTCCATTTCCACGTAACTGCTTCATACTGCCAAGAAAATTGTAAAGTATTTGCGTATAGTGCCACAAACAAAATAATAACTCTCCTTAACTGAACGTTTTGAACCTTCTTACTGTCAACATAAGTGAAATAACGACTAATCGAGACTCTACACAACGACAGCTGTATTATGTGATCTCATTGTCATGCTTAAAGAACTTATACTGTAAGAGCAAACCATGGCATAATTATATGCTTTTACAAAGATGCAACCATAATTGTTTTGATCTAATTGATGGACATTTTGGTCAAGCAATGTTCTACAAGGCCGAGAATATGGGATTGCATTTTAGTTTGGAAGCTTAAACATTTATTATTGGTTTCGTTTTAAATCTGAAAATTCTGATTAAAATCAAAAAGTTAGAAATCGACTCAAAAAGGATTCCATCTTATTCTTTATAATTTTCTTGATGCCCAAAACATATAGATATGTTATGTTTGGATTGAAAATAACCTCATAAAGGTCAAAAGAATACAGAAAAGCGCTATATTGAAATTGACTAAATGTAATAATTTTCCCTTACGCGACTTGTTACCATTTTGGTGCACCATAGACTACTTAAACCTACCAGGATTGATTTTTGGATTTTTATTTTGTTTGTTTGCTTAACGCGGTACGCCCAGCCGACCACGAATGGCCATATCAGGGCGGTGCTGCTTTGACATTTAACGTGCGCCACACACAAGACAGAAGTCGCAGCACAGGCTTCATGTCTCACCCAGTCACATTATTCTGACACCGGACCAACCAGTCCTAGCACTAACCCCATAATGCCAGACGCCAGGCGGAGCAGCCACTAGATTGCCAATTTTAAAGTCTTAGGTATGCAATCCCATATTCTCGGCCTTGTAGAACATTGCTTGACCAAAATGTCCATCAATTAGATCAAAACAATTATGGTTGCATCTTTGTAAAAGCATGTAATTATGCCGGGGTTCGAACCCACGACCTCCCGATCACGGGGCGGACGCCTTACCACTAGGCCAACCGTGCCAGTCTTGATTTTAGGTGACCCACTAAATGCAACAGCAATCAGACAAAGAACCTTTTTGTTTATCACTCTAAAAGTAACAAAGATAAACTACAATTTTGAATTAAAAATGTCAGGATGACATCTTTCAAAGAATCACCCTTTTTTTTATATTTAGTCAAGTTTTGACTAAATATTTTAACATCGAGGGGGAATCGAAACGAGGGTCGTGGTGTATGTGCGTGTGTGTGTCTGTGTGTCTGTGTGTCTGTGTGTGTGTGTGTGTAGAGCGATTCAGACTAAACTACTGGACCGATCTTTATGAAATTTGACATGAGAGTTCCTGGGTATGAAATCCCCATACGTTTTTTTCATTTTTTTGATAAATGTCTTTGATGACGTCATATCCGGCTTTTCGTGAAAGTTGAGGCGGCACTGTCACGCCCTCATTTTTCAACCAAATTGGTTGAAATTTTGGTCAAGTAATCTTCGACGAAGCCCGGGGTTTGGTATTGCATTTCAGCTTGGTGGCTTAAAAATTAATTAATGACTTTGGTCATTAAAAATCGGAAAATTGTAAAAAAAAATAAAAATTTATAAAACGATCCAAATTTACTTTTATCTTATTCTCCATCATTTGCTGATTCCAAAAACATATAAATATGTTATATTCGGATTAAAAACAAGCTCTGAAAATTAAATATATAAAAATTATTATCAAAATTAAATTGTCCAAATCAATTTAAAAACACTTTCATCTTATTCCTTGTCGGTTCCTGATTCCAAAAACATATAGATATGATATGTTTGGATTAAAAACACGCTCAGAAAGTTAAAACAAAGAGAGGTACAGAAAAGCGTGCAATCCTTCTTAGCGCAACTACTACCCCGCTCTTCTTGTCAATTTCACTGCCTTTGCCATGAGCGGTGGACTGACGATGCTACGAGTATACGGTCTTGCTGAAAAAGGGCAGCTACTTGACTAAATATTGTATTTTCGCCTTACGCGACTTGTTTTAAGTATAAGGTCAAGGTTCAATATTGAGCTACCGTAACATCCTCGATCTCTACTCCACTCCACCCCCACCTTCCTTTAAATCTGTTGTGCTTCTTGATTTATACTCGGAAGGCTTTCTCCAGACTTATCTTAAATTCGATGTCTTGTCGATTGTGACCTTTTCCTTTAATTCTTCTTCGAGGGTGGAAATCCTTTGATCTTTATTGTCATTCCTGAATGACGGGTTTGGGGATTTGCTTCAGAGACGGAGTGTATAGTCCAATGACATGATCGACATCCTCGCACAAATTTCAACAAAATCATGTTGTCACCCCATAACTTTTTCACCTTTAAAGATAGCACAATTCTCTTTGCAAATATGAAAAGCTTATTCATTTTCCTTTCATTTGATATATAACTTACGATATTTCAATATTAGAATATGACCCCAGAAAGCCACTAGGCAAGTAGGCACCAACAGCACTGTAAAATATGCCCTAAAACCCCCGAACTGGTAAGAGTTAAAGTGCCTAAAGTTTTATGTCCATCGCGTGCCTTGTAGATCGGTTTCTTGATAGGCTATCCGGATCCCTATCCTTATCCTACACAGAAGACGCACGGGGCTAGGTCAAGCTCAGTACGCGATGACTGATCCACTGTAAAATCGTTCTCTGGCAATGAAAACTGAGGGATGGAACATCCTGTGATCTTTTTGATTCCTGAATGAAATTAACTTTGTTTGTTTTCAGAAGACATCGCGTGGTATGTCCTAAATCATTAGCGTGAAGCTTTAATAATGTGATAACTCGTACAGTGTACTTTCGTTTTAGGTAACTGTTTATGTATCGGAATAATTGCTTTTTAAAACTATGTTCTTTGATAAATATTATGTACTGAGCAACAAAAGAACAGCAAATTGTTTCCATGTTTTATTCGAGTTGTCAGTTATTTTGAGTAACATTATTTTCAGAACACAATATTTATGCAGTAATGAGTAAGGAATGTGTTGTGTGACTATTTCGTGGCAACGGGGCAACTACATATTTCTTACAAAAAATGTGCGTTTCTTTTGTTTCGTAGTATATATATATATACTAGATGAATACCCGCTTCGCCGGGTACCCGGCTTCGCGGGGAAGAAGTAGAGCCTACCCGGCTTCGCGATTGACGCCACACGAAGGAAGGGAGATAAACGCGCAAAACACTGGAGAAGATAAGGAAGAGTTACTGGGAATGGATGTACAGAAAAACGAAAATCGGTTCAGCGCTGCGCGCTGAGAGCACGTGTTGAAAATTTTCATCGACCAGATTGTGTTTTGGGTCTACCTGAATTTGAAGCAGATCCATCGAGAACTTTGGCCGTGCATCGCGAAGTGACCGACCGACAGACAGACAGACAGACAGACACAGACAAGCCGTATATAGATATAGATAGATAGAAGATAGATAACAAAATTGTTTGGTTTCTCAAAAATTCAGTCGCTGAATCCCACCAGTGACAACATTATCACACACAAACAAAAATAATGTGATAACTCGAGACGCTATAGTTACTGAATCGTGTCTTGATAATTGTGCACATTGACTGAATGATTGAATATGCTTATTGGACATGTAAGAATAAACTCAGATGTGTACGTCATAACAAAGGACACCGTCAGAAAAAAACCCCACGTGTGTGTCTTGACAATTACATAAAAAGGATACCCTGCACTCATTTTTAGGGTTGAATCGGCAGAAATCGTTTCCTGAAAAGAATCATGTTGGCGTATAATAGGAGCTTTGAAGTCGTACATGACATAAAGAAAAGAACTGGTCGTTGCCTTGAAGCTTTGCTCTTTATCTCGATGCACGGACAAGACTGTTTAAAAAAACGATTCTTTTCCCTTTAGCTTCTATTCCCTTCAACCTTTACATGTTCTGCTAATTGGGTGAATAGGCGGTTCGATTTTATTTTCTCTTTGTTTTCAGTATCTATTGCCCTATAATTGTCCTTTTGGCATGCAAGGTCTTTTTGCGTCTTTTTATTTTTATTTTATTTTTTTTTTTTACTGATTCTTCTTCTCTGTTTAACTTTTGTTGCTCACGGTATCTTTGACATACAAGGTCGCACACACAACCACCAACGCTGTTATCGATCCCACTCTTGTGTTATCTCTTACGTGATTAAATCTCTTGATTTATACGCGAATGGATTTTTTCATTTTATCCCCCTTTATTAATAGATGTTCATCAAAGGCAGCAAATCGAATTTCATGTCCATTTTGTCTTTTCCCCATCTAAAAACCGAGGGGTGGAAAATCGTTTCATCTTTTAGATTTCTGAGTACAGATTTGCCGTTTCTTTGTTTCTCCGAATCTTGTTAGAAAACCGCGTTTGCAGATATAATTATTCTCATTAAACAATCTTGTAAACCAAAAGGAGATTTGCCCAGGGTTTTACATGAGATCAGAAAATCCTCGACCTAGGGCAAGCATCCACGATCATTAGGCTGACTGATTCCTGCGCAGAGCAGGATCGTTGTGATGAATCAGTTTCTCAGATAGACATAATTATACATGTTAATTTAGCAAGCACACACACACTCACACACACGCATGCAGGCACGCAGGCACACACACACACACACGCAGGCACGCACACACACACACACACACACACACACACACACACACACACACACACACACACGAACACAAACAGGATTCAAAGCGTTGAGACTGTCAATGTATTGTTTGTGTCCAATTGGAACGGCGATCTTATCCCATTGTCAATTAATTGACATATTAATTGGGCGAAATCGACTTCGCGAAGTTTACTTCACGAAGCTCGCTGCACGAAGCTCTGGCACTGAGTTTTTCAGCGAAAAACCTTTGCGAAGTCAACTTCAGGCTCAATTAAGAACCGCCTTAACTGACACCCATGTCAATCTGTGGCATTAATTCAGCATACACAAAAATCCCATTCTGCGCAGAATGCAGCCACGCATTCTTGCCGCTGTTGAGGTATGTCTCAGAGAGAAAGGATGATCGTATCCCGTGTAAAAGCATGAACGGACCGATGTGATTACATTTGATCTATTGGTCCCCACAGGAAGAAAAAAGTCTGATACCCCATATACTAAGTTATAGACGTCATTATGGAAATTGGCTCATTAATCCCTATTTTAAGTCGCTGTTTCCGGCCTCAACACTCCTTCTTCTGTTTCTTTTATTCCCTGTGTTCCCACCTACACTCGTGTTTTTACCCCGTCATTTAGGCAGCCACATACCGACTTCGGGGGACTCGGCACTCGTTCAACTTACAGAAAAGCTAACTTTAAAAAAAACCATAATCATTTTTATAAGGAGTAAACTCCAGCCTCAACGCAGGCTAGCTGACAGCAGTTGGTCCTCAAGGAGTAAGCGACCTTCACACTGAAGTTGACTGAAGACGACACTGGCTAAATGCAATCAGACAAACGTAATTAGTGCTGACAGACAGAGAGGGAGATGATGATAATTAGTTTTAACGTCCTCTTAGAACCATTTGGCCTATCTTGGGACAGGTAGAGTTAATATGCTTTATGTGGGGACAAGACACTGGACAAACATGCAAACAGAGAACACATATGATCGAGTTATATATCTGGAAGTCTGTTGTTGCGATATTTCAAAATGGGGATGGAAGTAATGATTGTGTACGCGGAATATGGTTGGACTGGAGCGGTTTTGTAGGCTTATTTGCTTTTTATGTATGTAGAATATCTTTATATTTGTGGCTGAATACTGAATAAGTTATAAAAAAAATTAAAAAAAAAAAAAAAATTTTTTTTTTTTTTTTTATAAAAAAAATAAACAAGTCGCGTAAGGCGAAAATACAACATTTAGTCAAGTAGCTGTCGAACTCACAGAATGAAACTGAACGCAATGCCATTTTTCAGCAAGACCGTATACTCGTAGCATCGTCAGTCCACCGCTCATGGCAAAGGCAGTGAAATTGACAAGAAGAGCGGGGTAGTAGTTGCGCTAAGAAGGATAGCACGCTTTTCTGTACCTCTCTTTGTTTTAACTTTCTGAGCGTGTTTTTAATCCAAACATATCATATCTATATGTTTTTGGAATCAGGAACCGACAAGGAATAAGATGAAAGTGTTTTTAAATTGATTTGGACAATTTAATTTTGATAATAATTTTTATATATTTAATTTTCAGAGCTTGTTTTTAATCCAAATATAACATATTTATATGTTTTTGGAATCAGAAAATGATGGAGAATAAGATGAACGTAAATTTGGATCGTTTTATAAATTTTTATTTTTTTTTACAATTTTCAGATTTTTAATGACCAAAGTCATTAATTAATTTTTAAGCCACCAAGCTGAAATGCAATACCGAAGTCCGGGCTTCGTCGAAGATTGCTTGACCAAAATTTCAATCAATTTGGTTGAAAAATGAGGGCGTGACAGTGCCGCCTCAACTTTCACGAAAAGCCGGATATGACGTCATCAAAGACATTTATCAAAAAAATGAAAAAACGTTCGGGGATTTCATACCCAGGAACTCTCATGTCAAATTTCATAAAGATCGGTCCAGTAGTTTAGTCTGAATCGCTCTACACACACACACACACACACACACACACACACACACACACACACACAGACAGACAGACACACGCACATACACAACGACCCTCGTCTCGATTCCCCCCTCGATGTTAAAACATTTAGTCATAACTTGACTAAATGTAAAAAGAGAGGGAGAGACGGCAAGCGGCGAAGAAGACTTCGGAGCTGGAGGAGTTGAACGTACGATGAGACGATGAGTAATAGGTCGTTCTACGCAGCTTGGGTGCAGTTCGTGACATGCATGTTCAATCCTTTCAATGCGTATTTTCTTAATCAAATGGCGAGTCGAACTGATTACCTTGAAATCTGTCAATAATACTCAAGTTAAATAATGATTCAAACAAGTACAAATAAACAAACGAATACACAAAAACTCACAGAGATCAATATTCTTTCTGTGTTCAACGTCAAATCCTCTAATCTTCATGTTACGCGAGCGTTCTGTTTTGAAATACTTGTAATGTACTTAATGTAGACAACCAATATGCCCCTTGTATTTCTAATTCTATTTGGAGAAAAAAAATCATTTCAATGAATTAATTTCTATGGTTAAAATGTAAAATGTAAAATTAAAATATTCATCGCGTAACGTCCATGGAACCCAACTCTCTACAGCAAACCTATTATTGTCCTCCTTGGTACTTGAAATACTCTGCTGAAAGTCATGGCTGTAGTAGATGCATGTGGCTTTTATTTACAACTTCGGATTAGTATGAAGGCTGCTCGAGAGAGATGAATCAAGAGACGTGAATTGAGACAGATGAATCAAGAGACATGAATTGAGACAGATGAAGCAAGAGACGTGAATTGAGACAGATGAATCAAGAGACGTGAATTGAGACAGATGAATCAAGAGACATGAATTGAGACAGATGAATCAAGAGACGTGAATTGAGACAGATGAAGCAAGAGACGTGAATTGAGACAGATGAAGCAAGAGACGTGAATTGAGACAGATGAAGCAAGAGACATGAATTGAGACAGATGAATCAAGAGACATGAATTGAGACAGATGAAGCAAGAGACATGAATTGAGACAGATGAAGCAAGAGACATGAATTGAGACAGATGAATCAAGAGACATGAATTGAGACAGATGAAGCAAGAGACGTGAATTGAGACAGATGAAGCAAGAGACATGAATTGAGACAGATGAATCAAGAGAGAGGAATCGAGAGAGAGGAATCGAGAGACATGAATTGAGACAGATGAATCAAGAGACATGAATTGAGACAGATGAATCGAGAGACGTGAATTGAGACAGATGAATCAAGAGACATGAATTGAGACAGATGAATCAAGAGACATGAATTGAGACAGATGAAGCAAGAGACATGAATTGAGACAGATGAAGCAAGAGACGTGAATTGAGACAGATGAAGCAAGAGACATGAATTGAGACAGATGAATCAAGAGAGAGGAATCGAGAGAGAGGAATCGAGAGAGGTGAATGGACGGAAGGAACGGGAACACGTGCGAGACAAAGATAATAAAGACCACCTCGAACAAAGGTGTACGTGTACTCCTACATCATTATTGTGAAAAATCATTACGAATGGACTGTGTGAAACGCGCGCGATAGTATCCACACGTACACAGAGACAAACGCACACTTTCTCAAGACACTGAAGCATCTGTACTCTCTCTCTCTCTCACACACACACACACGCACACACACACACGCACGCACGCACACACACACACATACACACACACGCACACACACACACACACGCACGCACGCACACACACACGCACGCACGCCCACACGCACACCCCCACCACACACACAATCAGCCTCCTCCCCCACCCCACCCCATCTATCACCATTACCCACACAGACTTCTCACCCATTCAACAAAACGCACGCATACTCACCTTTGTCTGAAACTTGTCATCGGAATTAGGCAGCAAGATGCCCTTGATAAACGAGTCCAGTGTACCGCTGTAGGCATTGGGGGGCAGGTCCCTGCATTGGAATATACTGACCACCAGCTCTGAAACCTCTCTGAAACACATCACAAAATTGAACTGTATTGTATTGTAATGAATTGTATTGAATTGTATTGTATTGTATTGTATTGTATTGTATTGTATTGTATTGTATTGTATTGTATTGTATTGTATTGTTTGTATTGTAATGAATTGTAATGAATTGTATTGAATTTTATTGTATTGAATTGTATTGCATTGCAATGAATTGGAATGAATTGGATTGGATTGGAATGGAAAGGATTGGATTAGATTGTATTGTGTTGTATTGTATTGTATTGCATCGTATCGTATCGTTTGGTATCGTATCGTATCGTATCGTATTGTATTGGTGTATCTTTTTATTAGTACAGCAAATCTTGAAGGGTCCTTTGACAATCAAGTCTCGCGCAACGATGAAGACAATGTCCATGCACTGGATTGATACTAAATGCAATCTCTGAATGTACATAGAAGATCTCTTGGGAGACTGAGTCTAGAGCAACGCTTCATAGCAAAAGCGGCAAAACCTTTGCACAGATCGGAGTCAGATGTGTGTGTGTGTGTGTGTGTGTGTGTGTGTGTGATAAGTCGTATGCTACAGGAATCGAATTCATGACAGTGGTGACCCCAACGTGATACAACAGGCAGACTGGACATAGCGCAGGTAAAAAGGAGCTCACACACACGCACATGAAATCCCGGGAAGGATCACGTGAAGGTAGCTACATACGGCAGTAATGCTGTTTCGGCAGGGCTGTTACTATAGGGCTATAACAGTGCAATAACAAATTCGTGACAGCCAAGGTGAAGGACTAGCTAGCGGCCCGTTTCTACACATGAATACCACGTGTAAGAGACACATCCTCGCTGGTGATTGG
>NC_090247.1:25100903-25105903 GCF_037325665.1 Littorina saxatilis
TCCACTCTAATGATTTTCTCATTACTTTCTACCGGCCGAACTTTCTTTGCCTTGGAGCAATATATTTTTTTACGGAAGCTATTTAGCTGAAACCCTCAATTTTCCCCAAGGAATCTTGACGGAGTGACGTAAATCTGTCTTTTGACTTCTGCCACGTTGAAATTTAAAGCCCCTGTACTTCACTTGGTTTCCTATGGATTGGGTTTTAATTGACAGTTTCACTGGATAGTTCATAAATCGATACTATAGTTGGGAAAATGGCAAGGTCGGTAGTTTAGTCTTACTGGTAATATTTTTTTTCCCGGTAACCTTTGTTTTTTTGCTTTTCCTTTTTTTTGGGTTACCTTTTTTGTGGGAGTATTTTTTTCTTCTATTTTTTTTATCGTGTGTTTAGTTCTTCAGGTGTATATAGTTCTTCAGGAAAGGAGGATTCACAAATGTACGTCTGTTTTTAAGGTGAAGAAATTGTCTCTCAATTGTCATTGATATGTCCAAAGATTCCGGGAATGAAGATAACGAAACGAATCAACGCAGCGTAAAGAATTCACTGACATTATTGTCAGCAAATGTATACATTCTGTTCAGCAATCTTGAATGTTTCATCTTTCTCTCGTATCTTATCGATTTATTTCGCATGATTATTTTTATACGATCAGCACAGTTGCCGTACCGTAAGCGCTATTGATTAAGTGTCGCTCACTTCTTCTTCTTGGCGTTCGCAGAGGTTACACAATCAGTCCAGCACTGGTGATAAATGTTGTCGTTTTCTCCAACTCCTGTCGACTGCCGTATAGTTTGGTCTGCAAGGGAGTTGGTGACGGCCACACTTCTTTTCGTTCCTCATCTAGTAAGGGACATCGCTGTAAGATGTGTTCCGCTGTTTGGTCCTCTTGACCGCAGGCACAGGTTGGTGATGGCGCCAGCTTGAACTTTCGGTTCATGTGAGCATTGAGCCTGTTGTGGCCAGTACGCAGCCTGATGAGGTTGACTTGCTGCTCTCTGGACATTGTGTGGTAGTCATCTCTGTTTGTCCTTGGCCTCATCAATGCCTTGATGATTGTCTTCTGCTCACTAAAGCTGACACTGTTTTCAGGTTGGTCTTCCACGGCTCCTTCTTTTGCCAGCTCATCTGCCCTTTCATTTCCTGGTATCCCACAGTGTGCTGGTATCCACTGGAGGACAACTCTTCTGGTTTGTCTGACCATCTGTAATGCTTTGGCCAGCTGTGGGAGTTTGTCGTTCTCTAGGGCCTGAAGGACTGAAAGGGCGTCCGAGAGGAAGACAACTTGGTAGCAAGGGTCTGCGGAGTCCTGAACGAAGGAGGCGGCCTGCATGAGAGCTTCTGCTTCTGCTTTATAGTTTGTGCAGTGTTTGCCAGTGGCAACGCTGGATGTAGCTGTATGTCCCCCAGGGAACTGGATGAGAATGCCTGCACCTCCATTGAGCACGGCGTTAGTTGCTGATCCATCGGTGTATACATGGATCCACGCCTCTTTTGGGTACTGTTCGTCGATCACGGCTAAGGTGAGTGCCTGTCGAGCTGTGTCATTCTGATCTTCTCCTGAGGTAACATGTGGAACACTGGTGCAGATCTGGATGCCTGGTTTCTCTGTTGCCTTGGGGGTTTCCTCTTCTTCTTGAGTCAGAGGTAGAGTGTTCTGTGGAAGGACTTCCCTGTACTGTCGAGAAAGTCTCTTGCTCTCGTGTACAAAACTGCTCCGTTTAAGCCGGTTCTTGGTGAGGTTGCTCAGTCTGTGCTTCATGGGGTGGTCGGGTAGGCACTTGAGCTTCTCGGCCTGTACCATAGTCTTGTCTTCTCTTCTCCGACAGAGGGGTTGGATGCTGGTAAGCTTCTCCATTTCCTTGATGGGCGTGGATTTCATTGCACCGGTGATGAGTCGGAGGGCCTGGTTTTGCACACGGTCAAGGGTCTGCAGGTTTGTCTTGGCTGAGGTTGGCCACGCTGTGGAGCCGTACTCGAGGTGGGGTCTGATTGTTCCCTGGTATACTGTCTTCAGTATCTTCTCGTTCGCTCCCCAGGTGGTACCTGCCAGCTTCCTGAGTATGGCTAGCTTGCGCCGGGCCTTCGTCTCTGCCTGTGCAATGTGTGGTTTCCAGGTCTGCCGTCTGTCAAAGGTGACACCAAGGTACGTTGCTTCTTCATCCTCTCTCAGAGGAATTCCACCAAGCCTAATGGTTCCGGCTTTCTGCTTTGGCGACAGTGTGAATAGGGTGGTGGAGGATTTCTCCTTGTTGATGGAGACGCACCAATCTTCTGGCCATGCGTTCAGCCTATCTGCCGCTTGCTGCATTCTGTAGGTGGCAGTACTTGCGTGCTCCTCCTTGCACCAGATCACAAGGTCGTCTGCGTAGAGAGCAGCTTTGATCCCCTTGGGCATCTGTGTCGCTCACTGAAATCCGGTGCGTTGTGACTGCCGGAGGTTTGCAGTGTTTTACAGTACAGCCGAGTCAAGTGGCTATGGGGTTTTTCGCTCAATATTTTAACTCTGAAGACCACGAAGCAAGCCTTTTTTCAGTTTATTTTCCTTTTTTTACTTATTCACTTTTTAAATTTAATTTTTTTTATTTATCTATTTATTTGTTTATGTATGTTTATGTATGTTTATGTATGTATATATATATATTAATTATTTGTTTTAAATTGTATTTGTCATGCATTTGTTTCTTTCTTTCTTTATCTATTTATGTATTTATTTATTGATATATATATCAATTGGGGTAGGGGTGGGTGCAAGAGTTATTATGCACGCATTGTTCTTGGGCACGTGGATATATACACTAGCACTGCAGGGAAAGGAACGCACGCGACAGAAACTCGGATTCTGCCTGCCTGCTAAATTCCCCGTCTTCTTCTACCCCTCTGTCTGTCTGTCTGTCTGTCTTGTCTGTCTGTCTGTCAGTCAGTCTGTCTGTCTCCGTGACACCCCCCACCCCCCGGATAAGATTTTTTACTTTTTACTCTGATAGACCTAAAACCCCTGTCACACTATACTGCGTTTCCACGGAGTTGGCACGGCGTTGTGAATTTCTCAGAGCGCCGTGGGATCGCGACCCTACGTCGTTCCTACCACGCGCATATTGAACGCCGAGCGACGGCGCGTACTTTGTGCATGCTCAAAGTGCGCGCCGTTGCATGGCGTTCTTGGCGACCCCACCACGTCAAATGGAGATGCCACAGCGTTGCTCCGGCGCTGTTGGAGACCCTACTGCGTGCACCTCGGCGTTCTTCATTTTTCTTGGACGCCGCGGGAACGCCGTGAGGACGCAGCCCTAGTGTGGCAGGGGTTTAAGCGAAACTAGTTTTTAACACCGAGACCACCACGTAAACTGAGAAAGGAAACAAACTTAAATCGGTTCCGCATAGCCTAATAGATTGAAAGGACGTTAAAACCCAACCACCAGTAACCAACTGTCTGTCTGTCAATCAATCAATCAATATGAGGCTTATATCGCGCGTATTCCGTGGGTACAGTTCTAAGCGCAGGGATTTATTTTTATTTTTAAATTTTTTTTATGCAATTTATATCGCGCACATATTCAAGGCGCAGGGATTTATTTATGCTGTGTGAGATGGATTTTTTTTTGTACACAATACATCGATCACGCATTCACATCGGCCAGCAGATCGCAGCCATTTCGGCGCATATCCTACTTTTCACGGCCTATTATTCCAAGTCACACGGGTATTTTGGTGGACATTTTTATCTATGCCTATACAATTTTGCCAGGAAAGACCCTTTTGTCAATCGTGGGATCTTTAACGTGCACACCCCAATGTAGTGTACACGAAGGGACCTCGGGTTTTTGTCTCGTCCGAAAGACCAGCACTTGAACCCACCACCTAGGTTAGGAAAGGGGGGAAAAATTGCTAACGCCCTGACCCAGGGTCGAACTGGCAACCTCTCGCTTCCGAGCGCAAGTGCGTTACCACCTGTCTGTCTGTCTGTCTGTCTGCACTGAACAACCAGTCGTTCAAACATCATGTTAGATTCTTTCTGATACTTTCCTGGTTGATCTTGGAATCGAAAAAGTTTGCAAGCAACTACTGAAAAAGAAGAATCTTTAAAGAGATCACAATTATTATTCGCGTCAAATTTCGTTACGTGCAAAATTTCCTGTCGCCTGTGTTTAGTTTTTGGTTGTATTTCAGTTGACCTGACCTTTCCGATCAGAAGAGATTAACTATTTCTCCCGTTTTATTAGACTCCGCAGGTCATATACGTTACCAATGCGTCCCCAGTTCTCCTCAATCCTCCTCCCGAATGTAATCCCTACCTCCTTCCCTCCTATTCCTTTCATTCGTTTCTATTCGTGCCAAGCGTTCGATGGTATTATCGTGGAAGCGTAGACAGCCGATTTTCTCCCCACGCCAAGTTGGCTGCTGTCTTCCGTCTTCGGTGGTTGAGGTTCTTACTCAGGGTTGCCTCCTCCCCAAGAGTAGCTGCCTTGCTGGGCTGTCGAGTCCACTCTACCCGGGTTTGTTGTCGAAGTTTTCCTTCTCGTAGCCTTTGCCTTTCCCAAGGCGCACACAAGGCAGTGCGGGTTTTGAAATCGGAGTTGTCCTTCTCCTAGATGAGCGACCATCCAAGGTTGACGAGCCCCATCTGCCCGAAGCAGCAGGTTTTAAGGCGCCAGAGACCCGCATGCATCCCTTCTCCTGTTAGTCGAAGACAGGGCCCGCCACGTGAAGGCCAGGAGCTGGATTTGACTGTCAGAGGTGTTTGGAGACACGAAGCCATATGGAGCATTTCTTGGGAAGTAAGCGCTTATCTCTACTTCCACCCCGGCATAACAGCCTTTGGGCCCCGTGCCAAGCTCGCCAATTTATAAGGCAAGCAAAATAACAAGTAATCGTATATTAGGTTCTCTCGCCAATACCTGGGATCTGTTACACAATAAAGGCTGTATAATGGACGGCACGGCCTTTGGTCATCCGGAACCTAATGCTCTAATGAACTTTATATGTCCTTTTTATGTCT
>NC_090247.1:25110903-25120903 GCF_037325665.1 Littorina saxatilis
ATACTTTAAATAAAGGTACATTGACGATCGAGGTGCTGATTGAATGTGATATCGGTATTATTTTTTTTTGCATGCCATTTCCTTTTCCATGAACATTACCCAATATTGACGGACTGTGTGATGATATCTTCTGCTATTGGTCTGTTGAGACACTGATATCACTGTTGAAACAGACCAATGGCAGAAGATATCATCACACAGTCAGTCAATGTTAGATATAGTGCTAATTCTCTGGACATTTTGTATTTTCTGTAAAGAAATTACAAAAGTATTTGTCTCAGTTTTGGCTGTTCCATATTCCTCCCTCTGATTATTATTTCTTTTTGTTCACTCCTTTCTTGTACTTTTTAGTATTTTAAAATGTCTGTCCTTTCAAAAAGTCTTTAGTCACTTGCTCAACTAAATTTTGGGATAATTACATTTTCATGTATATTTGTTTGTTTTTAAATTTAGGTGTTTTTGTTTTTGAAGTGGGGAAGCAATAAAGAGGTCGTCGATATCAAAACTGATATCGACGGAAATGTCGTCGATATCACTTTTGCACTGAGCTCAGTTTTGTCCAATTGACCAATGGAAATCCACGTAACATATGAAATAGCAATATTCTGGTATAAAGCGTCATTTATGCTTAACGAGGTCTCCGTTTTCCTCTGCGTTCTTTCTTTTACTTGCAAAATTTTGCTGACGAAGAAAGTGAGTTAAAAGTGACACTATCCGGATATAGAAGTGTTTCTCTTCACAAGCTTGGCATTTGGGTTTTCCGTAGCTATATCTGGTGAAGGATTAGTTCAACAGTTGAACACATAATGCATAGTTCCGCGGAGAAATGATTAGTGAACTATATTTCTGACGGGCGCAATGGCTTGGTGATAAGACGCCGGCCTCCAAAGCGGAAGGTCGTGGGTACGAATCTCGGCCGCGCCTGGTGGGGTTAAGGTGGAGATTTTTCCGATCTCCCAGGTCAACTTATGTGCAGACCTGCTAGTGCCTTATCCCCATGTGTGTGTACACGCATAGACCATTATTTTATCCTGGATCGCAAACTAGCTCTCTCTCCGCTCTTTCTCTCTATTACGAGGTAGCGGCCTCTCGCATTTAGGAACCTAGGCTTATGTGGCCTTTCAGAAATCAGGGGGACGTGATATCCGGTGTCGATTGTAAACATGGACGAAGTTGCCGAGGTAAGTTCTGAAAATGCTAAAATAAACTCAGCAAAAGTGCATATGGAACATGTTTTTCGATGAGTTTTGTTAAGTTTAGTTTGGAGTTTTGGAAAATCCAGTTCATTGTCACCTCCCATTGTCACAAATAACTGGAGCGTGCTTTCTTTTCACTGTCTTCGAATCGCTGGCCTTTCAAACCGGACGCGACGCGCCCCTGAAAGTCGAGAGTCGTAACCTCGAAGGGTCACGTGACGAGTTGGCGGTCCAGGCTATTTGGTCTATGGTACACGCAAGCACAAGATCAAGTGCGCAGAGACAAGATCCTGTAATCCATGTCAAATTTCGGTGGGTTATAGAAACACGAAAATACCCAGCATGCTTCCTCCGAAAGCGGCGTATGGCTGCCTAAATGGCGGGGTAAAAACGGTCATACACGTAAAAATCCACCCGTGCAAAAACACGAGTGTACGTGGGAGTTTCATTCCACGAACGCAGAAGAAAAAGAAAGAAAAAGAACTTTATAATCTAGTTAAAAAAAAAAACACCACACAAACAAACTAAGTCTCTTTAAATTCAGAATCTACTCTCCCTTTCTCCTAACTGTAGCTCTCTCTCTTTTTCTATGTCTCTTTCTCTCTATCTCTCTGTGTATGTATGTGTGTCTGTCTTTTAGTCTCTCACTCTCTATCTCTCTCACATACACACACACACACACACACACACACACACACACACACACACACACACACACACACACACACACACACAAACACACACACACGCACAAACACACACACACATACCTATTTCTTGGATTTTGCTACCTAAGAAAAGGGGCATTACCACCCACCTAAGATTATTAATCAAAACAGTTTTTTGGAGAAATGCTCTGTTTTCTACAGTCATATGGGCGACAAAAACCCAGACTCATCAAATTTTAGTGAACTCACTCGACAGCAATACTATTCCAAATTTGGTTACCTAAAATTCAAACTTTAATCAATCGATTTGGCCAATTAACAAAAAGAAAAGATGGGCAAATGGGTCGCAAAATGTTTGTCAGAAGTCAGGAATATTGCCAATTTAAAGATTTGGTTTCATTACCACGGAATTTTGGTGGTAATTAAAAACCTTCTCTCCGGGTATACAGTCGTATTCTGGCCTTGCACTTAAAAAAAGCAAGAATGAAATTCGTTGGAAAAATTGTTGTAACTACTCTTCGGTAAAACATTGATGAAAGCTTCTTTGTCAAAACATTCTTTAGAACCTTTTCTAAGATCCCCAAAAAAGATTTCTGCCAAAACACGTAAAAAGTGCATTTTTGAAGATATTTTTCTTTGTCTCTAAAATCGGTGGTAGTGAGTCTGGACGGTTGCCTAAGAAATACTGAAACAACTTTTTTATGTTTCATTTTCACCCAACCATTATGCCTTGGACGTTTAGAGATAACTATGATGAAGCGATCTCCATTGACTTTTTTTGTGATGGGAATCAATTTGTTCCTGTAATGCCACTGGTCGTTTTCATACGCAACCAAATCCAACCAACTTTACTACCACGAGTTCATGTTTTACAAAAACACGTTGAATGGCCACCAACTTCCACCCATGTTGTTTTTACTCTTATTCTAGTCTATTTTAGATTAAATATCAATCATCTTTTTTGATAATGTGCGTTTGGTTTTTTTACTGTGAAAATATTTTACGTCTCTAGGTAGCCGTTGTCATGGATTAGGGTTAGGGTTAGGGTTAGGGTTAGGGTTAGGGTGATTTTTTTTTCTTCAAATGTCATGTTTAGGCAATGCACTTATCTATTACAATACCGGGCAGTAAAACTGCTGGCCGACAGTTGAGCAATATTTATGTCAGTTTTTTTCTGTTTTTTTTCGTCTGTAGTCTTTGACCTCATACCAACTGCACACAATATCCATAGAGTACGGTTTTACCGACAGTTGCAATGTTAAACATAGACGTGAATGGCCCGGAAAATATTTAATTATGATTTTAGAAACAAATTTGTAAAAACGGGTTTTTTTAAAGTAAAAAAGTAAAAAGCTGTAATTCAGCACAAATGAAACCATTAAGCTATTGTCGTCCTCCGCTGTGACCCGAAGACCAAGTCGGTTAGAAGTTACAATTTGTTCGGTCATTAAACCTTGTCTGCCGATTTGATATATCTTGGGGCTTGACGGAGACTGACTTGTCTTGTGCAAAATGATGACTGTGACGGTTTCAGTTCTGCCCGGTATCATGTTGGAAAATATTTCTTCCCATGCACTCGTATAATTTCCAGTTAATCTGCAATTGTGCGAACAATTTGGCAGCAGGCACCTTTGAACTCTTCACTTGAACAAATTTATTGGTAAATATTTAAACTTTTTTTTTTAAAATAATGAATTTGATGCTTTGAAATCATATTTAGCGGTCCATTGTCAGTTTACAAAACATATCATATGACATTGAAATGAACTGATTAATTTTGACAACAAAAACGAAAAACACCACAATAACAACCATTAAAAACAAACAAACAAACAAACAAACGAAGCACACACACACACACAAACAGTGACTAATGACACTGACACACACCTACTGGCACTGACACTGAGTGCCATACTACAGTAAGACTCAGTACGAGCTCTAGACGAAACTTATTTTTTTAAACACATGTCATAGCACGCTGTTTGATGATCAAAAGCATTTTTACTAATGAGTTTCTGTAGTTTAGTCTTGTGGGGTGTTTCCGTATTTATTTTGTTCATTTTTCAATCAATCAATCAATCAATATGAAGCTTATATCGCGCGTATTCCGTGGGTACAGTTCTAAGCGCAGGGATTTATGTTTTTATTTTTTTTAATTATTTTTTTTATGCAATTTATATTGCGCACATAATTAAGGCGCATGGATTTATTTATGCCGTGTGAGATGGAATTTTTTTACACAATACATCACGCATTCACATCGGCCAGCAGATCGCAGCCATTTCGGCGCATATCCTACTTTTCACGGCCTATTATTCCAAGTCACACGGGTATTTTGGTGGACATTTTTATCTATGCCTATACAATTTTGCCAGGAAAGACCCTTTTGTCAATCGTGGGATCTTTAACGTGCACACCCCAATGTAGTGTACACGAAGGGACCTCGGTTTTTCGTCTCATCCGAAAGACTAACACTTGAACAGGAGAAAATTGCTAACGCCCTGACCTAGAGTCGAACTCGCAACCTCTCGCTTCCGCGCAAGTGCGTTACCACTCGGCCACCCAGTCCCTTGTCTTTATATAAAATAAAAAAAAATAGAGGATCTGTCAGTGTCATTGGTCCTTACATCGAACGTTTGGTTTGGGGGCTTGATAGGTCTACTCAATTTCTGGTAAAGTTTTGAAAATAAATTCAGCAGGAGCTTTTACTTTACACTTTCTGTTCTCAATAGAAAAAAAACCCACTAAAACATTAGTAACATTTCCACAAGTGCAAGTAACATTTCCACAAATGCGAGTAACAATCCACAATATTCTTTAGGTTACATTCCATTGTGGGTAACAATCCACAAATAAGGTAGCAATCCAGATCTGGAGTGAAGGAACCATCCACTGTGATAGGACACAATCCACCAGTTAAGTTGCCATCCACATGTGGATGGCCACCTAAATAGGCCTTAGGTCGCCAATCGTGTGGAAAGCAGAATGCACTCACCCACACGTACACACACACACACACACACACACACACACACACACACACACACACACGCGCGCGCGCGCGCACACGCACGTACACACGCATTGTTTGTTCATTTTAAAGCATTTTTTGTATTGGGTTCGTCGTTTCGCTTTTTAAATTTTTTATCAATGTCAGATTTGATTTTGTTTCTTTAAGTAGGTTTCATAGAGATTGCTACATGGCTTGCTGTGTCACATCAGATTTTGTATATGAGTTTAACAAAATTTAAAAACAAAATTCATATGCGAGCGAAAGCGTTTGTTCAATATTTGAAAAAAGCAACGAGTGTAAGTTCTCAAAAGTCTTCCAGGGGATACAGCGAGCACAAAATTGCTCCAAGAAAGAAGTTTGTCCCGGTGACTTTGTTATTATGAGCAGTGGGAAATTAGGTCCCTGCCAGGTTAGTTTGACAAGACCTCATTTACATGATATACACACGTGTGAGTATATGGTTTGGTTATGTAATGGGTGGTCTCTCTCTTGTATTACATAAGCTTCGGCTATTCTTTTCTCCTTAGGTACTTTTATTTCTTCTTCCGTTTTGCCCCTCTTCGTTTTATTTGTCCTTTTACCCCATAGGAGTCATCAGTCTCTCATTTGTTTTAGGTTTTTAATATTAATCACCCAATCTCCCTATGACTTCCTACTCCCCCTTCTCCAACTTATCACTTCTGACCGGCACGGTTGGCCTAGTGGTAAGGCGTCCGCCTCGTGATCGGGAGGTCGTGGGTTCGAACCCCGGCCGGGTCATACCTAAGTCTTTAAAATTGGCAATCTAGTGGCTGCTCCGCCTGGCGTCTGGCATTATGGGGTTAGTGCTAGGACTGGTTGGTCCGGTGTCAGAATAATGTGCCTGTGCTGCGACTTCTGTCTTGTGTGTGGCGCACGTTATATGTCAAAGCAGCACCGCCCTGATATGGCCCTTCGTGGTTGGCTGGGCGTTAAGCAAACAAACAAACAAACAAACAAACAAAATCACTTCTGTAGGTTGTCCTGTTTGCATTCTGAAAATCTTCAGATCCACTGCAGTTTATCTTCTTTCTTCCTTGGCATCCACTGTCCGTGTTATACAGTTTTTCGTTTTTCACGTCCATCTCCTCCTTTCTCATCGATTCCTGAAAGTCTGGTACCTGTTTTGCACCCCCCCCCCCTCCACCCCCACCAACCTCCGTCAACTTCTTCTTTAGGGGAATATTGTTTATCACACTCTATTTTCAGCTCTCCCCTTTTTCTAATTTTCTCTTTGATCTCGTCATATATGTTATTTCTCCTTGACCCTCCGCCCCCTCACCCTAAAAGAATCGTGAAGTTATCACACGTTTTGAGCTAAGCCTTTGTAATCACGACAATGGCTACTTGACTTTCGAAATTAGGTCAGTAGGTCAACATCTTATTGATCGTACTGGGTTTCGACGCTTTAGTTCCTCCATTTCCTGAGGCAAGCTCTTGTGTGTTTTTTTCTTTCTTCTCTGCAACAGTTCTTTTGTTCCCTGGTGCTTAATTGGTTTGTTTGTTACTCTTGGTTGGTTTGTTTCAACGTCTTGTGTTGTCGTTGATTGTCCTCTCTCGTTTGCTCTTCTTTGTTCTATTTGTTATAATTATATTGTTTGTTTCATTCCTATGTTTTCAATTACTTCTCCATTTTCTGTATTCCCCAGGGCTTATTTTGTTTGTTGGTTTCCCGTTTCACAAATGAATTAAAAAGCCTTGTGGCTTGCCCTTTTCTCTCTCACTTCAGTTCTTTTTATATTTAGTCAAGTTTTGACTAAATGTTTTAACATAGAGGGGGAATCGAGACGAGGGTCGTGGTGTGTGTGTGTGTATGTGTGTGTGTGTGTGTGTGTGTGTGTGTGTGTGTGTGTGTGTGTGTGTGTGTGTGTGTGTGTCTGTGTGTGTGTCTGTGCGTGTGTGTGTGTAGAGCGATTCAGACCTAACTACTGGACCGATGTTTATGAAATTTGACATGAGAGTTCCTGGGAATGATATCCCCGGATGTTTTTTTTCGATAAATACTTTTGATGACGTCATATCCGGCTTTTTGTAAAAGTTGAGGCGGCACTGTCACACCCTCATTTTTCAATCAAATTGATTGAAATTTTTGTAAAGCAATATTCGACGAAGGCCGGACTTCGGTATTGCATTTCAGCTTGGTGGCTTAAAATTTAATCAATGACTTTGGTCATTAAAAATCTGAAAATTGTAATATTTTTTTAAAATAAACGATCCAAATTTACGTTCATCTTATTTCACATCATTTCCTGATTCCAAAAACATATAAATATGTTATATTTGGATTAAAAACAAGCTCTGAAAATTAAAAATATAAAAATTATGATCAAAATTAAATTTCCGAAATCGATTTAAAAACAATTTCATCTTATTCCTTGTCGGTTCCTGATTCCAAAAACATATAGATATGATATGTTTGGATTAATAACACGCTCAGAAAGTTAAAACGAAGAGATGTACAGAAAAGCGTGCTATGCAGCACAGCGAAACCACTACCGCGCTGAACAGGCTCGTCAGTTTCACTCCGTTTTTCCCAAGCGGCGGACTACGGTCATTGTGAAAAAATGCAGTGCGTTCAGTTTCATTCTGTGAGTTCCACAGCTTGACTAAACGTAGTAATTTCGCCTTACGCGACTTGTTTAATTGTTCCCTCTTTCTTTTGCGAACTTCGTTTTCATTCATTTTCTGCATTGGGGCTGCTTCTTTCTTTCATTCATTTTACTTTAATTCCCTGTTTGCTTTTCTCTGTGTCGGTCGCAGGTGTGCACGAACAATTTGTGCTGTGTTTTTTTTTTTAATCCAATCTCTATCTATCTCTATGTGTGTCTCTGTGTGTCTCTCCCTCCCTCCAATCTCTCGCTCTCTCCCTCATCTCTCTATTTCATTTGTTCTTGATACATTTCTTTCGTAGGTATATACAAAGTGTTTAGTCCATCCTCACCTGTCTGTCTGTCTGTATGTCTGTCTGCCTGTCTGTTTGTCTGCTTGTTTTTTTCTCCGTCGGGTTGCTTCCTATTTCCATTTGCGGTTTTTTTCTTTCCCCGCTCTTTTCAACTCTTCTATTTTCGCAATTCAATGGCATTTATTGCCAGTGCTCCCTTGGAGGTTATTCTTTGACCAATTTGTTAACGCATTGCAGCAATATCTTCGCGTGATTGCGCGTCGTGATATATAAAAGAATGACACCAATGAACAGAACTGTTACTGGATGCTAGTGACGTACATGTACACCGACTTGCATGCGGTACATGCACAAGTAATTATGCTTGTTACAGGAAACACATTACAAGACACAATTGATGTCTGGCTCTGGAAGCAAGACATTGCCTTTGTTCGCTTTGCTGCTGATCTGCTAACGAGGTCTACGTTCTCTTCCCTTTTCCACATCCTCTTTGTCCTTTCATTCCCTGTGTTTTGTTTCATTTCTTCCTTCATTCATTCCCCTTTTCCCTCCCTCTTCATTTCCGGCTCCCTGCCTCCACTGCTTCTTTTTTTATTTTTTTATTTTTTAATTTTTTTACATCATTCCTGATTCCACCATTCCTTTCCACAGATATTGTTTTTATATTCAACCTATGTCTTTTTTTTTCGATACTTCCCTAATTTTGATTAGTAACACGTATTTACTTGATTTTGTGTGTTCTATTCATGTCGCTAAACATCAGTTCAGCAAGAAAACAAAAGTGAAACAAAAAACATCTTCTCAAGTGTCACATACTTGGTCTCTGGCCACGAAAATTCCAAAAAAGAAAAGAGTTTTTTGGCCAAAGATAACACTGTTTTTAGAGCACTGGCTATTTTCCGATCGTGCCAAGTGTCTCACGAGAAAACAATGCAATTACAAACCGATCGGTGTCGAACGAATGCCAACTCGGTAAATCAATTAGGCAAAACAAATCCGTTTTTGACTCTAACCGGACACTTTGTCTCTGCCAAATTTTGTCGCACGCTGTAAGAAATTAGGCTGACAATTTTTAATTTGTGAACTGTTTTTACAATGACCTTTCTGCTCTTAAGAAAAGAGCCACTACAGAAACGTTTCCAAAGACAAGTTTGCAATGCAGTGATAACCAAGTTAGCAAACAAACGAACGAACGTGACAAAGAACGAACAGAAGCAAGCAAGCAAGCTATACACCAACCTTCACGCCTTATAAGGCGCGTTTAGGGGCAAATTACACCTGCGCAGAGTCAGCGGCACAAACAACGCACTGCAGATTATTGAGGTAATTCTTTTTTTTCCCAGCCCGCTACGCGTTGTGTGAAAAAGTACTCGTCATAATCCCTATCGCAGCATGTAGTGTAGTGGTGACTGCGCAGGTGTAATTTGCCCCTTATTAATATAGTGTAAATGGCACTGCCCACGCACACAATAGACGCATTCCGAAAAAAACTGTGTCGGGGTTTTATGGGTGGTGAAAGAGTGACTACTCTTGTTTTTATTGAGGCAAACTTTCACACGTGATATTACAGTCCAGTCATTTGGGTTCTTTCTCAACACCATTTCATTTTTGCGCGTGTGGGGACACACCCTTCCCGTCGCGATATAACCTTCGTGGTTGAAAACGACGTTAAACACCAAATAAAGAAAGAAAGAAAGACACACCCTTCGCTAGTAACTGGCCAATAACGCCACGTGGGATGGTTTGCCTCAATACAAACCAAGAGTATTAATTCTTGTACAACTCATACAAACTCGACAAAGTTATTTTCCAACGTCGTCCTTTCAACACACACACCACATCTCCTTTCTATCTCTGTCTTCGTCTCTCTGTCTGTGTCTGCCTCTGTCTGTCTGTCTGTCTGTCTGTCTGTCTGTCTGTCTCTGTCTGTCTCTGTCTTCGTCTCTCTGTCTCTGTCTTTGTCTCTCTGTCTCTGTCTTCGTCTCTCTGTCTCTGTCTGTCTCTGTCTGTCTCTGTCTTCGTCTCTGTCTGTCTCTGTCTGTCTCTGTCTTTCTCTGTCTTCGTCTCTCTGTCTCTGTCTTCGTCTCTCTGTCTCTGTCTTCGTCTCTCTGTCTCTGTCTGTCTCTGTCTGTCTCTGTCTGTCTTTGTGTCTCTGTCTTCGTCTCTCTGTCTCTGTCTGTCTCTGTCTTGGTCTGTCTCT
>NC_090247.1:25125903-25155444 GCF_037325665.1 Littorina saxatilis
AGGTTATGATAGTGACGAAAAAAGTATCAGACGTTTGTTAGAGAAACTTGGGAAAAAATGGTTAAATCAGATCAATAAAATTGCATTTAGACTGGGCATAAACTGAAAGGGTGTTTCCTATGATATGAGGCCAGGTTTTTATTTATTTTTTAATTCTTTTTTTTTACTTTTTTGTTTAGCTATGTCTGCGATCGTGCAGAACTGTACCGTATGACGGTTTACTTGCGCAAAAAAACAAATAATTAACATTTGACGTGAACATTAAAATATTCAGGAGAAAACCACACATATCACTGAACATTACAATTTCTTCCTAAGATTACGTTTAATTTTAGTTTTGGCTATAACAATCCGTCAGGAAACGAGTCGAACTAATAATGTCAATATTCACGTAGCTGTAGTTGAAGGATAAGGTTCTAGTGTTTAGAAGCATGCAAGTTTCGTTCCTTAAAGCGCGGTTTTTTCATAACTGTAGGCTTTTCCCTTAATGCAGAATTATTCGAGCAAAAGGAATTCGCCCATTATAAAATAAAAAGGTGAAAAATTATTGTGAAGAACTCTATAAACTGTTCTCCCGAGAGATGGTTGTGAAGAATGTTCTAATCATAGAGGTGACAGGTCTGATTCATATTTTATCTTGTCTTATATCAAGTGAAAGAAGAAACGCACGTTTTATTACAAGGCTTGTTCGTGCTGACTATAATCATTTTGTTTTGAAAGATATTTCTGAAAGAAGTAAATTTCAATTGGAGACGAAGAAAAATAGAGCAAGAAGAAGAAAGAAAAGGGGCAAAGAAAAAAATTATGAACATACAAAAATTCTGTTTCAAAAGAACTTTAAAAAAAATTATTAAAGTTTCAACTGGAGAAGAGAAAAGAAGGGTAACAGCCGACCCAAAATAGGACAAAAAGGACTATCAAGAAGAAAAAATCCCGCATATATATAATTTCTGCCGTGAGGTATTTTTTAAGTACACAGCGCGCTGTTCCCCTCCTAAACGCCTTTAAATCTCGCCATAGCGCGATCTCATGATTACGGGCCCGGGTAGCTCAGGTGGTAGAGCACTGGACTTGTGATCATAGGGTCGCGGGTTCGAATCCAGGCCGAGACGGACACGGGTCAACTTTATGTGCAGACCCAAGGACGGTATCCATGTCCCACCCCGTGTAACAACAGTGGCACGTAACGGATTTCGGTCAATCTTCTTTTGTATTAATTTTTAAATCACGCATCATTTCTTTCGCTGTGAACTGTGTGAATAAACAAATATCCCGCAATTCATCCATCACGTTCTCCCTCGATGACGATCAGCTACCTCGTGCCAGGAATGAAAAATGGCTACGCCGAAAAAGCTCGGACAGAAAAAAAAAAAAAGATTTAGAGTATGGCGAAACTTCCAACGCAGAAAAGAAGACCCTTTTGAAGTAGATTCGAAAGTTTCCAGCAAAAGTCACCATGTACTCAACGCGAGTAACTTCGCTTAGAACATCCGTCACTTTTGATCCACAAGAAGAAGAAGAACATCCGTCACCAAAGCAACGTCTGTGTATTAACGACTTTCCGACCTTGACATTGTAGTGGGGTCAAGGGGGCGTCGGCATCATTGTCCAATCAATGGCAGCCCCCACGAGCTCAAAAACGTCAATCAAAAAAGGTCGTGAAAAGTAACATGGTTTTTACTGTGACTGTGACGAAAGCGACAGAACCTCGGCACCAATAATAATTGGTTTTTGAAAATCTGTCACCAAAGCAAATATATGTGTAGTGACACCTTGGTTAGGCACCTCTGCCAAGAAATCCAGACATTATCACCTTTACTAACATCATCAAGACTGCATCTTGAAACCTTTCCAAACGTCTGTGTAGTGACAACTTCTTAGCTGTGACTGTCACAAACCCGACGCACGTGCCGGAGGAAAGGACAAGAAGTTATCACCAGCAATAGCATGATAAGAGGATAAAGCCTCCTTAACCTGTCCTGCCCATACCGCGTTGGTCATTCCGACATTCTACGAAGATGGTCATTTATTCCCCCCTCTGCTTCTTTACCTCTGTAAACTTGTAGAGCTAGTTATTTTTCGATAATGACCCAGCAACCAAACAAATAACGAGCCAGCAACAGCCTGAATCCTCGATAGTGCAATGGGTTGAGAAGCTGTTCTGTTTTGGTACTACTTTTGCGACTGAAAAGTTCCGAACGCTCTATACGTACGAAATATACATCTCTGGAGCAAACAATACAAACATACCGCATTTAAATTAACAACTACAGGCCTGAACACATGAATCTCCATATAAAATCCATGAGTTAGGTTGTTTTCTGAATCTAGATCTGCCGTGCACACACCGTTCATCACAAGCAAATTCCCAAGGCAAGTCACTCATACTCTTGCCGACAAGAGTAGTTCCCCTTCTTTTAACGCAGTTTCTTCGACAACACTGACTCAGTGCAATCCGACGGTCAGTTTTCAACAATATTTCATTTTATAAACAGATCACACGCAACCAAATGCACACATCTCATCAATTTAAACAACATAAAGCGGTTTCATACACTATTTTCCCCAGAAAACTGAACTTCATGCAGTAATTAACGTTGGAACACGGGTGCAAAAGTTCGTCTGCTAGTCCCATTTGACGAAAGAACATTATCCTGAACGATACTAAAACATAAACAGAACACACAATATCTGCCTTTACCGCCACAGCAGAATAACAGCATATCTGTGTACTTGATTTTAGTCTAAAACAGGGAAACTGACAAGAAGTGTTAACAGAATGGAATGATTTGCACGGAACTATACAACCGCGCATTAATCGATCGCCTGCGCAGGTTGACTGGTTGAGTGATTCGGATTCGATCAAACTTTCGCACAAAAACTCCTGTTTTCTTTGAATAACTGAAGAAAGGAGGAATAAAGAGGTTACACACCTCGTCTCAGTGATTATTAAAAATAATGGTCTCAGTTCGCGGTCATGAAAAAGCTCGCTGAAGCTCGCATTTTTCTTGATCCGCCAACTTCGACCATTATTTTTAATAATCACTGAGACTCGGCATGTAACCTCTACGTCTTCCTTCGTGTCTGTATGCGGATGCAGATCGTGAAGATGTAGTATGTTAAAATGGAAACATTACCAAAACCAAACTCTAAACAAAACGAACACAAAAAACAGCATCGCATTTGACCACAAAACAAGACAAAGTCTCGGTTGAATTCCTCTCCATTTAGTCTTTAATCTCACTTGGATTGTTCAACTGTAAAAAAAAAAAAAAAAATCAACTACATTAATACAGATTTACTTCCACTAAAAATAACCCAGTGACACAAACAACTGCCAATCTGGGTAGATTAAATGTCAAGCGTACAGCAGAACGTCTACGATTGAGGTTAAGAACCCCTTTCCTCCGCCTTCAGACCCTGGCCTGTTTCTTGCCCGCAGGGATGCAGCCAAACTCATAAACAACAGTATTTGCATTATTGGCCCCTGCGACTGTGATTTCCTCCAGTGTCCCTGGGGGTAGAGGCAGGACTGAGTGCCAAGTTGATCCATGATAAATGAGATAGTTTTGTTTCAGTCTCACCGCAAATCTGATCGTATGCAGATGAGAACCGGGAGAAAGGTACGCTGAGCAGATAGATAAACAACTGATTTGATTGAAATTGTAATTTTTGTAAATGTTTTTTGTTGTCGTTTATTTGTTGGGGGGGGGGGGGGGGTGTGTGTGTGTGAGGGAGTCTGTGACTTTGTTGAAGGACAGATAAACTGTGTTCAAAAAAGTACATTAAATTTGCATTTATAACCAAATTTCAGCATCAGACAGCCAAAGAGTTTTTACACATATGTATGTATGTATGTACTCACATTATAGGTGCAAGCCCAATCATGTCACTTTTGTGAGAGACAATTACAGCAACAGTTGACTAAGTTACATCGTCTGGGATTTGACTGTAACGAGGACAAAGGTGCCTTCTCCGCCCACTACAAGGGCAGGAAGTGGTATGAGAAAGAATACGAATCAGATTCAGGAGCGGCAATGACACCATGCAGGTAAAATAACAACACACATAGTATCAGTGGACAATAGAAGTATGTAGAAGATGTGTGGTAATTCCGTTTTCATGCATTCTTAGTCTGAGATTCGCTTCGTTAAGATAAGTATATCACACTCTCTACCAAAAAGACACATCTGGTAACATGAGAATGACCAATGATTTTTCTTGTAAGCAACCCTTGATGTCCCTTTACAAAAGGTTCATTGTCTGGAAGACGGTCAATGAACAGAGATGACATTAATTAATCTGTGACTATACTCTCAAATGTCATTGGCTCGAGGGCCTTTTATGTCTCGTGAATGGCCCTAAATGTGGACATACTAATTGATACGTGTTGCTCAAATCAGCCACAATAACTCGTCTGGCGCATCAACAAGGGAAGCCTCTTCAATCATATGAGCTAATTCTCTTGGGAAAAGATAAAGGAACATAGTTTCAAATAGAGCAAGCAAAAGAAAGCAGGTGTACGTTGGGGAGCGGGGAGGAGGAGGGGGGGTTGCATTTTTTTAATAATGTACAATGTTTTTCTTTTGTTTATTTTTTTGTTCCAGCAGCCTAGCATTATTGATGTTAGCGAGAAAAAAATGATTAAGAGAAGATTCTGGCCTGTATTGCTCTCCTCGGAATAATAGTCATTAAGTTTGACAAAAAGGATACCTCCAATCGAGCATGCAGATACTGCTCTGCGTTATTTATGCGAAGTAAAGACAAAAACTGTAAGAATGCACGAGAATGTCCACAGAACCGTACCGTATTACGTGTGACCGCAAACGTGTGCGGTCAATGATGGCATCACGGGGGAAGTATCAGCAGATGAGGCCACTGTTATGGACTAGACAGTTATAAATGAAAGTAACCGTAAACAGTAGCCTTACACGTCATTCATTTCGTCATTGATCGTTGCCTCGCCGGCATCTTGTTAGAGAGTTTCGTCGACGATTTTGTTCATGATAGGCTGTATCATAAGTGTTTGTCTGTCTGTCTGTCTGTCTACTTAACACTTTCTACCCCACCTATGTTGACCAAGGTTTTTTTGGCCGAGACCAGCTGTGCTGCAGCAGGTCACTCAGATTTGTAGTAACTGTGTAGTAACTGTGTATCAACACGCTGGAATGCAGGCGTTAAATGGACGTTACAGGAAGCGACTGAAGCTAACAGTCTGAGCGGATATATCCGTACCTGGATGGACGTACTGTAAATGTAACGTTTTTGTTTTGTCAGTATTTAAAAGTTCCACTAACCTGATGTGAATGCGTGATATATTGTGTAAAAAAATCCATCTCACACGGCATAAAGCGCTTTGAACTTTGGATAAGGCGCTATATAAATACCCGTTATTATTATTATTATTATTATTATTATTATTATTTAACCTGCCATTCTTGTTTTGGGTTTCAGTCTCTTTGAGGAATTTCATCGCTTGTTCAATTAAATTCTTGTTATTCGCTCGGGTGCCAGGAGATTTGTTCTGCGTAACGTTAACTTAGGTTTGTTTCACATGTCGTATTCATTTACAACGCCTATTTTCCCTTTGTTTCTCATATCTCTTTGCATGGTTACTGCGATCGAGAAAATGCTATAATGGGTTTGCTGGAGAAAGTTTAGAAAAGAAAAATTCCAAAGAAAGACGCCCTATGCAACATTTCTGTCACTTAAAAGCCTTAATCTAGAATTACGTTCAATCAGCTAAACTTGTATGCAATGAGGCAATTCACATCTACTGTACAAAAGTAACCCAAAGTAATGACCGTGTCTGTTCTGCTACCTGGATACAGAAATACCAGAAATGAAAGGTTATATCTGTATCTTCTCCCGGCCACTGACCAAGGGTTTAACACACGAGAATATCCTAGACACTAACACCATTTACGTGTGTGTGTCTTCTCACACGCAAAACGTGACGATTAAGACGTCACGATACTGTCAGCGTCTTGGACAGGTAGTCATTCATATGCGAATATAATTATCCTTTTATAATCATCATCTTTTATAATCACTTTCATAATAAACATCGCCAATTTGTTTGTCCTTAAATAAACTTCTTCCAAAGAAAACAATTTTCGTCGAGAAAGGTCATCTCGATCTTTCATGGGTCACTGACCAACACCCGACACGTAGACCACGGTGATTAATTTTTATCATCTGACCCGTGCAAACGTGACTGTTAAAGGCACAGTCTTTCCCGTGTAAGAAATTCGACTCACCATCTCACATATATATATATGTAATAACCCCCCCCCCCCATTTTGACACATACTAAAAATCAACAGTCTGTGTGCTCTCAGTGCTCTTGCAGTTTTTAATTTATTAATGGGCAATAGTGGGAATCTGTGCAATTAATTCATGAAACATATCGCTCTGCGCAGGAAGCAATCAGGGTGCTGATGTTTGGTATGTGTCCAAGTGGTGGTCTTGTCCCATTTAAAAGCGTAGCAAGATCTGAGATGGTGGGTCGAACTGTTTTCACGAGAAGGGATGTACTTATAAGTCACGTTCTTGTCAACGCCTGGGTAATGTAGTCATTTATATAACTCTAATATAATGAGCTTTTACGATCATCATCGCCACTATTTTCGTCCTAATACTCAACTCTTCTCGGCCTCTGATGAAGTACGCCTACGCAAAGCGACACGTCTCTTACGGAGATTGATCGTAAGGATATTACCAATATGATGGGATTTGGTACTTACTCCCACACAACCCCCCCCGGACAATTATATGGAATTTGGTCCTCTCGCCTACATATACACCTCCATACACCCCCTTTCTTTCTCTCTCCCCCCCCCCCCCTCCCGACAAGTAGATGGAATTTGGTCCTCACGCCTGCACACTCACCATCAAACATCAAACATCCCCTTACCAACTCTCATTGTCACCCCCCACCCCCTCTCCCTAATCGCGCGTGACGAGACTAAGAGGTATTGGTCTAGCATTTAGCACCTCCGCATATTCCTAATTTCTTCCGAGGTCTTTATCTCCATGATGTTTTCTCACCAGAAATGATATTTTGTATATATATCCGTCTCCCGACCGCATAATGTTATCGAGCTGTCATGGTTTTACTGGAACTACGTCTCAAGAATTCAATCCTATTTGCCTCCTTCTGGTCTGTAAGCAATAACCACCTCCTCACCCCACCCCTCCCCCCTCCAATCCTCCAACCTCATCGTCTGTTACAAGGCAGTGAGTACTTGTAATTCAATCAAGAATGTAACATATTCTCTGATGGTCAGATTACTGGTGTTCAATTCCCGATCAATCACGTTTCTTGGGACTTGACTCTTGCAGATAAGTGAACGGAAAAGATTTTTTATTTTTTTTATTTTCAACATTAAACTTAGACGGAAAATCTAATCTCAGCTTTGCAGTACATGAGCATTTTTCGTATCTTTAACTAATATCACCTTACCTTTTTAATAAGCCGCTAACGTTACCCCCCCCCCCCCCCCCTCCATCATCTTTCCCGCATCCTCGTCTCTGAGCTATCAGATTGGGATCTTCAATACACTTTTTCTGCAAAATTATTCTTGTCTCATTTTTTAAATTGAAAATCTATTCAACGCCATAAATAGGTGACTTTTTATAGCGTACTATTTTTGCATACCTTTGAACAGATGTCAAAAATCCTCTTAATGTATTGTCATCATCGAAATCTCTGTCACGCTCAAAATAGACAACATATTTCTTTTTAATTCTCGAACTACTGTTGATCACCCTTTCTGCAAAAGTACAAGTCTTATATACAATTGAGTTATTTTTGTCCTTTCTCTAACAGACGAGGATTTCAGTGAGATCATAACATCTATAGTATTGATCTGTTTACTCTGCGAACGTGCACGACCTGTTTTATTTTCGTTACCACTTTCTCACAGCGATGTATCTATATTAGGCGTGCGAAAAGTCATAATTGCAATTTGTTCTTGTTTGCTTCCAGGAACAAGCTCAAATGATAGAAAAGGTATCTTCCCAGCGCGTGTAAGCATTCATGTTCACCCTTACATATCTGCCTTGTTTTTTTACACGGGGCCAGAGCATCAGTCAAAACATTCTCACAACAATCATATCCCACAGATGACCACACATACCTTTAGTGTTGCTAGCCGAAATATACTTAATGCGGTTTTTCAGTTCGTATCTCCCGCCGAGAAATTTTCCATGATGACGAACCGGGGCAAAAGAACGTACGTGTGCATTATGCCAAAATGAAACCAGATACTATGTTAAACGATTTTCTGACCTACTCAAACGCAAAATCTTGACGTAAACTACCTATCACGTTAACACAAACGACAAAAGCTTGGCTTCTTCTTCAAGCTCTTTATTCAAGACGATCATACATAGGGTGTCGATGTCCATTGTCAACTGCATCAAGTGCGCATGTGCAAAAGTACAATGACTTCCTATCATATGACATCATTACATACGTCATCTTATGATCACTATCGTCACACTACCCACGATAGAAAGATCTGTAGCTCTCATCGAGATTATTCGACCTCCATGTTGGCTTTTGACGTATTTAGTTCATGTGCGGTACACCTGATCTGGTACTTCCGCCAAGCTTACTTCGGCATTTTACGTCTTAATCTAATTAACCCACCAGGACAATAATTACAATTAATTCGTCGAACAATTGCAGTGTTAGCCTCCCTGAAAGAAAGTCAATGAAACTTAATTATTTTTCTTCTTCTTCAACGCTCGACGAATTAAACTTAATTCAATCTATTAAACGGATTTATGACTGAAGCGTGACAAAAAGCCCAAGGGGATTCGTGCAGAAATTCTAACCATGCTCTTGATGAATAGAAGTACACGGTCAAAGGGAAATGTCATCAGGACAAATTGTAATAAAACACAGGTAAATTTTAACCGGAACTAACTAAAGCCAGTTTTCTTCACAATAAGAAGTTTGTCCTAATTATTTTTCAGAGCGCGTGGTTTGTGCAAAATCCTACCTGACTTTGCTTTTAAAGCAGCGCAGAACAGACCACGGTTTGAAACGCAACAAAATCAAACATTCCAATCACAAAACGGAGATTACGGTTCGACCTTTATCGTGCGTATCAGAGCTCTCTATTTCCGTTTGCCATTTCCGTCAAGACTTATGGCTAGTCCGCCGAGACTTACGGATCAACCCGCTATGTCATTGTGTTCTGGCACAGGGTGTCTTTGTAATCTTGATATAATTATCTTCTGCTTGTTGGTGCAAAAGGTTCATTGGTCATTAATCAGGGTCATATTTTGGTATGTCTTTGAGTTGTTTTATATCTTCTTCTTCTTGGTGCAAAAGGTTCATCAGGTCATTAACCAGGTTCAGATTTTGGCACATCTTTGATTTTTGAATTTTTTTTTATCTTATTCTCCTTTTTAGTGCAAAAAAGTTAATTGGTCATTAACCAGGGTCAGATGTTGGCATATCTTTGAGGTTTAAAAACATTCTTGTTCTTCTTGGTACAAAAGGTTCATTGATAATTAATCAGGGTAAGATGTGGGAAAATCTTTGAGTTGTTTTATATATTTTTCTTCTTGGGTGCAAAAGGTTGATTGGTCATAACCAGGGTCAGATTTTGGTATGTCTTTGGGTTGCCTTATATCTTTTTCTTCTTCTCGGTGTACAAAGGTCATTCGCCATAAGCTGTGGTCAGACGCTGTTCTTCAGAATCCTGCAGCCCCACCCACCCCCCCCCCCAAAAAAAAAAAAAAAAAAAAAGAAGAAGTCTGAACACAGTCCACAGTGATTTTCTATAAGTAAAAAACCACACACAAAAACCAGTTAATTAACCGGCTAGTACTCTTACGCCGAAAATCGTACACATAAAGTACAGTAGCACATATACCTTGTGACACTAATTTGTTCTCTCAGTTAGGTCCCACTCGACGACCTCGATATTCTAACAGGTCAGGTCAATTCAACTCAAGCCAGCCACAAATCATGACAGGAACCTGCCACAACCATTTTACGCAAAGTGCAAAAAAACACAAAAAAAACAAACAAACAAATAATGTACTACTCTTGCACTGACATTGATCACGTAGAGTAAATTAGCAAAATGTTGCAACTTTTCGGCAATTATGCAAAACACTCTCGTCTCATGATCTACTTTTCGTGGTGTGTGTGGTGACATCGACGGTGCACAATGCTGCATTTCTTGACACTCCAGCGTATTAGCATATATACCCTATCCCCACAATAATTCGTTCAAGTTGTCTTTGAGACCGCTGGACACGAACTTTAAAGATACGTTCCATCCCGTATAAATGCTCGTGTAGACAAGCACCGATCTGTCGATGAGAAAAGAGCAATCTGCTCCGCCTGGCGTCTGGCATTATGGGGTTAGTGCTAGGACTGGTTGGCCCGGTGTCAGAATAATGTGACTGGGTGAGACATGAAGCTTGTGCTGCGACTTCTGTCTTGTGTGTGGCGCACGTTATATGTCAAAGCAGCACCGCCCTGATATGACCCTTCGTGGTCGGCTGGGCGTTAAGCAAACAAACAAAAAATCCTTCAACGTGGACACATACTAGTCATTCATACACAGCCTGACTGCACGCTTTCTGTGCAGAGTGTCATTTTGTGCTGAATCAATTTCGCACATTGACATACGTGTAAGTTAGGATATTATTTCAGAAACAGACAAAGACAGTTAGACAGACAGACAGACAGACAGACAGACAGACAGACAGACAGACAGACAGACACACACACACACACACACTCACATACACACAGACACACAGACACACACACACACACATACACACTCTCACACACTCACACACACATACACACACACACACACACACACACACACACACGACACACACACACACAGACACACACACACACTCACAGACAGACAGACAGACAGACACACAGACACACACACACACACACACACATACACAAACAAACACACACATACACACTCACACACACACACACACACACACACACACACACACACACACACACAGACCAGCCCTGCTACTGATCTGTGGTATGTGTCCAAAGGGAAGGATGCTCTTAACTCACGTACAAGCCTCGACAGATCTATGGTGATTTACAACATTTCTTAACTGGAGGGAAGGAGGTATATATTCTTTAACATTGAAATGCACAGTTTTTGCCCTTCACTTTACACAGCACTTACGTTTATATTCAATTTTCTTGGCTAATTCCTTTACCGGTCTCCCGCAGGAAATCCTTTCCTTCAATTTGCTAATCTAGGCTGCGGAGGATCTCACGACATCTTTAAGCCTCATTCACAACGCGGCCGTAAAGTTGCGTGTTGCTCCAAAATCCTCGTAATTCTTCCTCTGGACAACAGATCTCGGGTTTGTACGAAAGCCAGAATCCTGTGCTTAGTGTCAGAATAGTAGAAACCCATTCACAAACACGAACAAAATCCACAACTCTATTGTCCAAAAAAATGTAAGTCAACATCGCGTGCACCATGGTATAACAAAATCTCCCGTGATACCACAAGTGACGTCACTTCCGTGAGGTGAAAATTGCAGGCGAGAAAGTTGAAGAGACGGATGGCGGTCCTGACTTTTCAACACGGACACTTTGCCCAGCAGAAGATGGGGCTATTACGACCTTCGGCCAACGTGTGACCCAGAACAGTAATTATTCATTGAGAAGTAGAGAGAGGGAGAGAGAGTGCAGGCCTCCCCTTGGTCCTATAGCGCCTTCCTTTTGGGACCAGAGAGACGTTGGCACCGTAGGATGGCAAATGGAGGAAGGGTCGTGCCTATTGATTCTGGCACCGAGACCCTCCTTTGGGGACTTAAAGTATGGCACGAAAACTCCTCCTTTCCTTTCATCCCTTAAACTTGTGATCCCACTTTTTCCCTTTTCAGACGAGCTCACACCGGCCAATACTAGATGTGATACGTGTGTCATGGAAACCTGTCTTCTTTGGAGTCCTGATGTTTCGATTGCAACTTGTCTATTCCACTCTTCCATCCCTATTGGAATAGTCTTCTGCGGTATGTGTGCAAGGATGCCTTCTATTTTCATGTACTTTGAAAGTCTTATATTGAGCTATAATGACATAGCTCCCTTTCCTTCGCTCCCGGCTGCCCCATCCCACCCGAACGCGAACACACACCCTCCAGGCAATTGTTGCCCTTCAGAAATAGTCCTCCACCACACCACACCCCCACCCCACTCCGCCAACGCTCCCAGGGTGCATCCCTTTACTTTCCCGACGTCATGCATGAACTTTACAATAATGTGACACATTTTCCGCTTTTTTGACTTTCAACCACCCCCCTCCCTGAAACTCTGCCCACCTTACCCTCGCGACGTTTCTCCTCTTGCTCCTAACCTTTCTATAGCTTACCTTGTTTTCCTGCTATTTCGAGACAACGTTTTTCTTTATGTTCGTTATTTGAACTTTTCGAAACCAGCATGCATATATAGCCCTGATTTCATTATCAATATATAACTGTCAGCAAGGTAGTTTGTTTGCGCCACTACCTCTGCCGACGACAACAACAACAACAACAACAACAACAACAACAACAACAACAACAACAACAACAACAACAACAACAACAACAACAACAACAATAACAACACAATATCTGCATGGCAAAAGGAGACACCAATACTTTTTAAAAGTCAAACAAAGGTATAGGTTGGCATACGCTCCTTGTCGTCAGACAATTGAAAACAACAATTCCACAGACCATAGTATACACAATTCTCCATTAAAACATATAGCTACAAGGTATGATACTCGCCATTTTTTAAAGTTGAGCCAAAGTAGGAGGACATTCATATTCTTTGCCGTGAAATACAGTGTATGTTTTTGAGCTGTAATATAATACTGGCCATATCTTTCTATCTGTTTTGCACATCAATATATAAATCATATACGCCTTCAGCCAGTCTGGCTCAAAGACGGAAATGAAATCAGGGTCTCAAGTTTAATTCATATTACTGTTTTAGATATTTGTTCTTGTCGAAACAACATTTTCTTTTCATTTTTTCTTTTTTTTCTTTTACAAATTTTGCCAAGCACATCATGTGGGATATTTACTATCTATCAATATTTGTACAAACTGCATTCATGCATTATTTTTTAACCTACGATAGACATAACATCATTTTTCCTATAACTATCTCTTTTGAATAAGTATTAAAATCATTTTGTGTATGTTCTCTTGCAATAATTTATGTGATTCTAATCCAAAACTATCATAAACAAACATTCAGTAAAAAACCTACCTAAGTCATTGAAAACACACTTTGTGTCGATTTAGTGCTCTATTGCTTCAGGTAAGGAGAGGTAAGAGAGGAGTGAAGATGAAGAAAGAAAAAAGAAGAAGAAGAAGAAGAAGAAGAAGAAGAAGAAGAAGAAGAAGAAGAAGAAGAAGAAGAACAACAACAACAACAACAACAACAACAACAACAACAACAACAACAACAACAACAACAAGTAGAAAAGCGAGAACAAAATATTCGTGAACATAAACTTTTCACTAAAAGTAGTTCAACGAAACTCGTTTTAGCAACAACTGCAACTACCGTCGCATTAGAATAAAAATAATTTAAAAATCTGACAAACAAAGGGAAGTAAGCGCTCTAAATACACACGACATGTGCAATAGAGTAAGTGAGAGTTATGCGGAACAGTCTCCTGGCACCTGAAAGAATAACAATCATTAAAATGAACTTTCATCATCTCTACTATTTTTTTCTAATAATGACAATAATCATACTCACCAAGCATCCATTGTTGGTCCGCTCGCTCTTTGTCAGCACGGCTCTCTCCTCATCACTAGCGAAGCAGTGGACGATACGGTAGATGCCGAACAGTCTGATGAGTACAGCGATGGCTACCACAATGGCCGCCAACAGCAGGACTACCACCAATGCTACTCCCCAGTCACTCATGGCTCATATCCTTATTCCACCTGCACACAGAGAATACAAATAATGGAGTTGTAATTGTGGAAGAGTGACACAGAAGACATCTAAATAACGATAAAGAACCCAAGTTCACAACAAAAGTCACAGGGGTTGGAAACATGAAATTCAATTCCCGCATGTAGGCGGAAAAAAGGGTAACACCGTATTGTATTGCAACTCGCTTTCCCCAGGGAGAAAGCAGCAAGAATTTGCATGAGGGTAACCTCACAGGACTATATGCATGGTATCTAACACTTATCATTATCCTTACTTGTAGCCAAAATACCATACAAAGTCGCCCACAGAACGAAGACTAGGACAGCCGGAAACTCTGACAGAAACTACACAGCCCCCTGGGTAATTGCACAGACACTTCGCCGTGGTAATCTTCTTGGCTGACTTTGATCTTCTTTGGCCAATTTTGGCACATTTTCAAAACTCAGTCTGGTCGATCTTTACTTTTCTCTCATGGCCGCGTGTTTTTGTTTGTGTCACCGACTTCACTTGGCGTTCTCTTTTCCCAAACACTTCCTACAAACATCCAACCAAATCGTTATTTTGTTTGTTTTTGTTTGTTTGTTTGTTTTCTACTCCTTGTTTTCTACTTACATCATGCAGAGTTGCTATTTACAAGATATTAACGTAAAAATGCGACACTTTTCATCAGTGAGTCTTGCAGAAAAGATTTTTGCTCAAAGAAAACATAGACAAACAAGTCGCGTAAGGCGAAAATACAATATTTAGTCAAGTAGCTGTCGAACTCACAGAATGAAACTGAACGCAGCAAGACCGTATACTCGTAGCATCGTCACTCCACCGCCCGTGGCAAAGGCAGTGCCCGTGGAATTGACAAGAAGAGCGGGGTATTCGTTGCGCTAAGAAGGATAGCACGCTTTTCTGTACCTCTCTTCGTTTTAACTTTCTGAGCGTGTTTTTAATCCAAACATATCATATCTATATATTTTTGGAATCAGGAACCGACAAGGAATACGATGAAAGTGTTTTTAAATTGATTTCGAAAAAAAAAATTTGATAATAATTTTTATATATTTAATTTTCAGAGCTTGTTTTTAATCCAAATATAACATATTGATATGTTTTTGGAATCAGCAAATGATGGAGAATAAGATAAACGTAAATTTGGATCGTTTTATAAATTTTTATTTTTTTTTAAAATTTTCAGATTTTTAATGACCAAAGTCATTAATTAATTTTTAAGCCACCAAGCTGAAATGCAATACCGAACCCCGGGCTTCGTCGAAGAGTACTTGACCAAAATTTCAACCAATTTGGTTGAAAAATGAGGGCGTGACAGTGCCGCCTCAACTTTCACGAAAAGCCGGATATGACGTCATCAAAGACATTTATCAAAAAAATGAAAAAAACGTTCGGGGATTTCATACCCAGGAACTCTCATGTCAAATTTCATAAAGATCGGTCCAGTAGTTTAGTCTGAATCGCTCTACACACACACACACACAGACACACACACACACGCACACACGCACATACACCACGACCCTCGTTTCGATTCCCCCTCGATGTTAAAATATTTAGTCAAAACTTGACTAAATATAAAAAGACATTTGGCAATTCTTCGAAAATGAATGGACGATTACATGTAGTATTCAGTTAATAGAGTTTCAACCGACCCCATAAGCACATTTCTTGAAGCATCCCAACACAGACTTTCGGAAACAGCAGGCAAAACTTAAAACCAAGGCAAAACTCAATTTTGAAACAAATCAGCAAGCAGACACGATCTCTCTAAAAGTCTTAAAAACCAAATACATTGACCAAGAGACAATATTACAAAGTCTCCAATACAACGGAGTCCAGGACAGCCAAGACTGGTCCCGGTAAATCTGACGGAAGGAGCTGAGTCCCTTGGGTAATTGCACTGAAACTTTGTGGTGGTAAGCTTCCTGGTTCGGTTTGATCTTCTTTTTGTCAGTGTTGCCAATATTCTCAAAACTCGGTCTTGTCTGTGTGTTTGTCAGCTCCTCTTTTGTCCCCGGCCTCTAGCTGCCCTCCCTCGGTTTCAATCCCCATATTGCAACAGCCCTTCATCCAGATCAGTTTCTACTTCTGTTGTCTCTGTGTTAAAAGTGTGCTATCTCTCTTCTCTCTCTCTCTTTCTCTCTCTCTCTGTCGCTCTCTCTCTCTCTCTTTTTTTTCTCTCTCTCTCCCTCTCTCTTTCTCCCATCTCTCTCTTTCTCTTTCTCTCTCTCTCTCTCTCTCTCTCTCTCTCTCTCTCTCTCTCTCTCTCTCTCTCTCTCTTTGTATCTATCACTCCCCCAACCCCTTTCCCCCAACCCCTTTTGTAAGCATAGATCTTTAATTCTGTATGTGTGTATTTTCCCTGACTTTGCATTGCAGAGGTTTCGTTAATTGCAAGCAAAGGAAATGTGGAGTGATAACGCCTAGCGTCGCTCTATGCAGAGTTGTGTTTATTTTCCTCCCTAGTTCCGGTTTGTGTCTGATTTACGATCGCTGCAGGCCACGCCATCGACCTTCCTTCCTGCTATTGGCTATCGATATATCACTGCTCCTGGTGCGCCAAATCCTTAACTGTTTGGTCTCCTTTTTTCCCAATATCCTTGATCTCGCATGAACTGACTTTAAATCCTGATCATGTTTTACTTTGCATCTGTGCCTTGGTGAATCTTGTCGTGACGTACTCGTGTGTGTGTGTGTGTGTGTGTGTGTGTGTGTGTGTGTGTGTGTGTGTGTGTGTGTGTGTGTGTGTGTGTGTTTGTGTGTGTGTGTGTGTGATTGGCTGACGTTTGCTAATCGATTTTTCTTTGGTTAGATGAGCAACGTAATAGAAGAGGTAGTGGAGTGGATTTTATCACTAGGCAGGCAGCCATACACTGCGACCCAATTTTGTGGCCTTTCTTTCCAGGAACTATTTCCTGTCTTTGAAAGATTACGTCCTTACTGTGTAAAACATGTGTGTATTCCTCTTTGTTCCTGGGTTGAATTCCCACGTTCACTCATGTTTTTTGCACGAGTGGGGCTTCACGTGTATGTCCGTTTTACCCCGCCATACCCCGCCATACCCCGCCATTCCCCGCCATACCCCGCCATACCCCGCCATACCCCGCCATTCCCCGCCATACCCCGCCATTCCCCGCCATACCCCGCCATACCTACCCCGCCATACCCCGCCATTCCCCGCCATACCCCGCCATACCCCGCCATTCCCCGCCATACCCCGCCATACCCCGCCATTCCCCGCCATACCCCGCCATACCCCGCCATTCCCCGCCATACCCCGCCATACCCCGCCATTCCCCGCCATACCCCGCCATTCCCCGCCATACCCCGCCATACCTACCCCGCCATACCCCGCCATACCCCGCCATACCCCGCCATTCCCCGCCATACCCCGCCATACCCCGCCATTCCCCGCCATTCCCCGCCATACCCCGCCATACCCCGCCATACCCCGCCATTCCCCGCCATACCCCGCCATACCCCGCCATTCCCCGCCATACCCCGCCATACCCCGCCATTCGGGAAGACACAAAATTGTGAAACAGAAAATAACGGCGAGGTAGAGACGGACGAGCAGAAACAAAGCCAAACCCACGTCGATAAGATCCATTTTTGAATTGTGCAGCGGGGGAACTCATCTAGACCAACATTTCAGCCTATCGGTCCTCTGATCAGCAACGATCTAGCGGCACTGAAAAAGCCACAACGGGAAGAAGGTAAGAGAAAAGCTGAGGGGGAGAGAGGGAGAAAGTTCCATTAGAATCTCGTGTCAGTCGGTCACGATGAACGGCTTCCGCTTCCCTCGCACAAAGCCATCCTGACGACAAATGGGTTTCTAGCACGATGTGGGTGAGGGAGAGAAGGGAAGCCAAGAGAGAGAGAGAGAGAGAGAGAGAGAGAGAGAGAGAGAGAGAGAGAGAGAGAGAGAGAGAGAGAGAGACAGAGAGAGAGAGAGACAGAGGAGACAGAGACAGAGAGACAGAGAGAGGGAGAGAGAGAGAGAGACAGAGGGAGACAGAGAGAGAGAGGGGGAGACAGACAGAGAGAGAGAGGGGGAGAGAGACAGAGACAGAGAGAGAGCGAGAGGGAGACAGAGAGAGGGGGAGAGAGAGAGAGAGAGAGCGAGAGGGAGACAGAGAGAGGGGGAGAGAGAGGAGAGAGAGAGAGAGAGAGAGAGCGGGAGACAGAGAGAGAGAGAGGAGAGAGAGAGAGAGAGAGAGAGAGAGAGGGAGAGAGAGGGAGAGAGAGAGAGAGAGAGAGAAGAGAAAGAGAGAGAGCGAGCGGGAGAGAGAGAGAGAGAGAGAGAGAGAGAGAGAGAGAGAGAGAGAGAGAGAGAGAGAGAGAGAGAGAGATCAAATCAAATCAAATCGAATCAAATTTTATTTTGCGAGGGTTGAGGCATAAGCAATTCAAACGAGCTTTTTTCAACCAGCCTTCGCCCAGAGAGGGACTACTATAATCACACATACACGCGGACATTGATACAGAATACAGAGAGAGAGAGACAGAGACAGAGACAGAGGGACAGAGACAGAGATACATAGACAGAGATAAATAATAGACAGGGCCGGACTACCGGGGGGGTTATGGGGGTTGCGCAACCCCCCCCCAGCCTAAACATGTACCTTACTTATTTTTTTATTTTTATTATTGCTTATTTTATGCCGTTTCATGCAAGGAGCGACCATTTTCCTATCTCAGAATATGACCTACCCGTCAGCTTCAGGGGGCTTCGCCCCCTGACCCCCACAACGAGGGGTGGGTGGGTGGGTTCTAGGGTTTCCGGACCCCCCCCCCCCCCCAGCCAAAAAATAAAAATATTGAATGAGGTATGCATTTCTTTATTTTACATTGAGTTTCAATTTTTGGGGTATTAATCAGTGACAAAATCTGCTGCCTGAAACTGGTAATGATCATCCTCAGAATACACCAGATTGCACCATTTTGCATCCTTTTTTTCAAAATTTTCCGGGGGGGCATGCCCCCGGACCCCCCTAGCAAGCTAGGCGCTTCGCGCCGTCGGCTCGGCGCTTCGCGCCTTCACACACATATCTTCACAATATACTTTTGAAAAAACCCAGTCATAAAATGAGCTGATCCGCCCCTGCCGCCAGGGGGGACATCCCCCTGGGCCACCACTGGCAACCCCCCCCCTCCTCTTAGCCTAGTCCGGCCCTGATAGATGGCTGGAAGAAGTTAGGTACAGACAGACCGTCGTACATTAACAAAGAGAGAGACTAACTTACACTGGCAGCTATGGTCGGAATGACATCCTACGAGAGCCGAAAAGCTGATATCCAATTTAAGAATACCATACAAATGGGGAGTCGTCGACATATCCTGTCATTATAAATAAGAAGACGTTGCAAATAACACCGAAGCTGGTTAAGCAGCACAAAAGATTGGGTGAGCTCCAGGGAAGAAGATATTATCCCTCTCGTAAACAATCACTGCTTTCAAGATGTCATGATTTTAGAATACGGATGGAAACAAAGATAGGGTAAGACACAGACAAAAACACTGGCACACAGAAACAGACGGACGCATGCACGTGCACACACAAAGAGAATCGCACAGACATACGGACACAGACTCTGGGACAGTGACACAAAGACACAGACAAAGACACAGACAAAGACACAGACAAAGACACACACACACACACACACACACACACACACACACACACACATATACTGACACAAACGAAGACTTGAGAGGGGGTGGGGTTGCAGATTATACGGTAAACAATGGATAATCGCCCCAAGGCTCCCTTTAATTGAGCCCGAAGTTGACTGTGCAAAGTATTTTGACTGAATATTCATCGCGAAAGCTTCCTGCATTAATTTAGCTTCGTGAAGTAGAGTTGGCGAAATCGACCTCGGCTAATTAATATCAAGCTTCGGGAAACGAAAGAGAGCAGGTTTAGGAAAAAATCCTGTTATATTGTGGGACACAATAAAAAAAAAACTACTGCAACACGGTGGCCTAGTGGTAAGGCGTCCGCCCAGTGAGCGGGAGGTCGTGGGTTCGAACCCCGGCCGGGTCATACCTAAGACTTCAAAATTAGCAATCTAGTGGCTGCTCCGTCTGGCGTCTGGCATTATGGGGTTAGTGCTAGGACTGGTTGGTCCGGTGTCAGAATAATGTGACTGGGTGAGACATGAAGCCTGTGCTGCGACTTCTGTCTTGTGTGTGGCGCACGTTAAATGTCAAAGCAGCACCGCCCTGATATGGCCCTTCGTGGTGGACTGGGCGTTAAGCAAACAAACAAACAAATTAAAAAAACCTTGATGAAAGCGTAACTATTGTTGGCGTATTCGAGGCATGGCCGAGACGCATTTTGGCTGTTGTGATTTATCGCGAGACGCAATTGGCTGTATGTGTGATCTCTCGGCGAGACACAGCAGACTCGGCACTTTCCCCCGTGGTCGATAATGTTACTGTAATCATTTACACTAATCAATGGGGTTCCTTGGTCTATTGCCATCTAGATATTTCCTCTGTTGCGGAGCAGTTGATAACTTTTTGCTCACTAGTACTGTGTGGAGGTTACGTTTGTTGTTGATGATGATGATGTCGTTGTTGTTGTTGTTGTTGTTGTTGTTGTTGTTGTTGTTGTTGTTGTTGCTGCTGTTGTTGTTTTTATTATTGTCATTGTTGGTGGTTGTGGTGTTCTTGTTTGGGGGATTGTTTCCATGCGATTTTGGCATGAAAACTGCAACTTACCAGAACAATCTTCGCTTGCACTTTCTACGCGTTATACCAGCCATGTTTTAATTGTCCGATGTTTTTGCGATATTGTGTAAATCTGCAATGGACAGTACAATGCACTAGCGTTTTGTTTCTGCGCATTATTTCAGCCATTTAAAGAAAACAATCTTATAACAGGATATTTGTTATTGCTTCATAGCCAAAACTGTATTCAACAACACTGTATTTACACCTTTTTATCTATCATCAAAGGCACGTTTCACGAACGGTTTCCGAAAGGTTAAGTCTGTTATAAAGTACTGGAAAGAAATGCTATTCTACGCAATTCCGCGTTGAACACCAATAAACGGATACCAACAGTATTAACTCGCGGTATGTATACGCACAATTGTTCTCTGGACAATAGATAGCACCCTTCACACTGAAAACGGAATCGGTTTTTGTGAGGCGTGTTGCAACTTGTTATCGATTAGAAAAGCCATTTCTCACTTACAGCCCTAAAGGTTAATACACTTAGATCGTTTTCGAAATTTGCGCTTTTCTTTGTAACTGCTCGTTGGGCTGTAATGCACTGGCAGTAGTAGGCAAAAATGCATTACAGAAAATAAGCACGCTCATTTGCAGACTTCACTAGTGCTTTGTAGGGTCTGCATTGACTGGCGTTGATGTCTAGCATCGGATTTTTCATTCGTCATATTTTTTACCAGCCATACCCAATATTATCATGAACTGAGTTTGATCATTCGCAATGCCATATGAAAAGTAAAGTTTAGTAAGTAATGTGCTTTGAAACTCCGGCCTTGTTTGTTGTAGTTTGATTAAGCATGGCATCAGATAATTAGCCATGTGTCTTAATTACTGACTGTGATCACTCTAAACGAAGTCCACCACCCGCCCACACACCCTTAGCAATACATATTACACAAAAGCTAGAGCTGCGCAAGGCAACATCTTTTTTAGAACAAAAGTAGAAAAAAAACTATAAAAAAAACACATTAACTTGAACAGTTGAATGATTTATATTAAAACGCATATGAAAGTCACTGCAATGTAGCATTACTCTCTAACGTAAGAGCTGTTGTGGGCGAAACTTATTAGTTCAAGAGACCCGAATTTCATTAAAAAAAAAAGTGATCAAAGTTGAATGAGTTAATTATGCTACAATACTTTCCACACACAAGACAATTAAGTCTCTGCAAGCAATAAAGCATTAAGCTGCAAAATACGAACCACAACGAGGAAAATATCTATTAAAAGAACTGCACGCAGCCTAGAATAGACCACTATCGATAACTGTCCAATGATTTATATTTCCTCAGACGGAACATGAATAACATGCAGCATTTGAATTTCACGCATTTGAAAAATGTTTTCGTCTTCCCGCATTTGATTTTCCCGCATTTGATGGTTTGAATGTCACGCATGTGAGCTTTTGAAAGTCACGCATGTGAGCTTTTGAAAATCACGCATGTATAGTGGATGCGTTGGGGTGTGTGTATATGAGATAGAGTTGCTCGTGACCGATGATGAGTCTCAATTCACCTTGGAGACGGAAATGTCTTTCTCTGTCTTTAGTTCATGATTGTGCTCATTTGAGTAAATCGGGTCCTTGAAGTCGAGACTTGTTTTCAATCGCGCTGGACATCCACGTATCGAACAACGCCATGTCTTTGATTTCTTGGTTTCACGGTCCTTGACGTATAAACTCCCACGGCTGAGAATTGCCGGATTTCCCCTGTTGGTTGTTGTTATCGTGATGCTCGTCTCTTGCTGTGCCATGGCGAAATGAGCCGTGTAGTTGAACTGAATTGTGATTTGTGAGTTGTGAGCGAACCGTCGTGACGTATAAACTCCCACGGATTTCCCATGTATTCGTGTCTTGCTGAATTGTGATTTGTATTCACGCGTCTATACACGGGACTCACTCACGAACACACCGATGCAGGTGGGATACGTGCTTGCGTGTGCATGCGTGTGCGTGAAATTCAAATGACAAGTAAGGAGAGATTTTAACTGGAAACCTGCGTGAAATTCATGTGTTAAGAAATGCGAGAAATTCATAACGTGAAATTCAAAAGTGCGTGAAATTCAGTTGCACCGCAGCTGAGAAGGGCGATATTGGAAATGCTTTGCAGGCAGGGAAGGGAACATCGAGTTCGTCTGGTTCGAGATGCTTCTTCTTTTTACATTTAGTCAAGTTTTGACTAAATGTTTTAACATAGAGGGGGGAATCAAGACGAGGGTCGTGGTGTATGTGTGTGTGTGTGTGTGTGTGTGTGTGTGTGTGTGTGTGTGTGTGTGTGTGTGTGTGTGTGTGTGTGTAGAGCGATTCAGAGTAAACTACTGGACCGATCTTTAAGAAATTTTTCATGAGAGTTCCTGGGTATGATATCCCCAGAATTTTTGAATTTTTTTCGATAAATGTCTTTGATGACGTCATATCCGGCATTTTGTAAAAGTTGAGGCGGCACTGTCACACCCTCATTTTTCAATCAAATTGATTGAAATTTTGGCCAAGCAATTTTCGACGAAGGCCGGACTTTGGTATTGCATTTCAGCTTGGAGGCTTAAAAATTGATTAATGACTTTGGTCATTAAAAATCTGAAAATTGTAATTAAAAGTATTTTTTTTATAAAACGATCTAAAATTACGTTTATCGTATTCTTCATCATTTTCTGATTCCAAAAACATATAAATATGTTATATTCGGATTAGAAAACAAGCTCTGAAAATTAAAAATATAAAAATTATGATTAAAATTAAATTTTCGAAATCGATTTAAAAACAATTTCATCTTATTCCTTGTCCGTTCCTGATTCCAAAAATATATAGATATGATATGTTTGGATTAAAAACACGTTTAGAAAGTTAAAAAGAATAGAGATATAGAAAAGCGTGCTATCCTCCTCTGCGCAACCGCTACTGCGCTTTTCTGGATTGTTAATTTCACTGCCTTTGCCACGAGGGGTGGACAGACGATGCTACGAGTGTACGGTCTTGCAGAAAAAATGCATTGCGTTCAGTTTCATTCTGTGAGTTCGACTGAGCTTGACTAAATGTTGTATTTTCGCCTTACGCGACTTGTTTCTTCTTGTTCTTCTGGTTCTTTAAGATGGTCTGGTTTACGATGCTTGTTCTTATTCTTCTTGTTCTTGTTCTTCTTGTTCTTGTTTTCCTTGTTCTTGTTCTTCTTGTTTTTTTTCTTTCTTCTTGTTCTTGTTCTTGTTTTTGTACATCTTGTTCTTGTTCTTCGCATTGTTTTTGTTCTTCTTGTTCTTGTTGTTCTTGTTCTTGTTCTTGTTCTGCTTCTTCTTCTTCTTCTTCGTCTTTTCCTTCTTCTTCTTTGTTCATGAGCTGCATCTGACACATACACCCGTGTTTTCGCACGAGTGGGATTTTACGTGTACAAGTGCTGTCTTTTTGTGCATTGTCCACTGAAACGGCACCACAGCCCAACCTAAGCTGTTTTGATGTTAATTGTAACGAGGGTACCTTAACAATTGAAGGGATCCCTCTTGTGCAGGATCATCCAACAATGTTGATTGGAAATAACAATTAAAAAAACCAAAAAAACAGCTTGTCAAGCTGTGTCGTTTTCTTCGTAAAAACGTGAGTATGGTATTTTTCTGTGTCTTGTGATTCTGTCGTACGGGACAAAAACAGTGCTCTACTTCTGGCCAACACTCACAGGACTATTGATTAGTGTCCAACGATTTACATGGTGCATGCAACCCATAAAGATCATATGCCTTCACCGGGCAGAGCGGACGCTCGAAAGGTCCTGCAGAAATGTCAAGAAAACATGATTTATCTGCATGCTTCAAGCGCTCATTCTGCTATAGATAATCACAAACATCTGTCCTTCTTCCGCTTGCATTAGCACGGCTTCAGATGACCCATACTCTTGTATGCTAGCCTGAAGTATAGGACTGCATTGCTGCGACTGGACAAAATCAGTTATATACTCCTTCGAATCTTTGATATTACTGTCGGAAAGTCTTCAATGATTTACACTAAACATTATATGTTGAAATTAAAACAAGCAGCACTGCAGAGTAACACTTGATTATGCGCAGTAAGCAGAAATGAGAAGATAAAGTGATAAGTATACATGTATGCTTAAACTGGTCCTCCCATACAATATCATGCGGCTTTATTCACAAATATCCGTCCCTCCCTACAATATCCGGGCTTCAGATGATTTATACTCCCTTTAAGTGGGCAAGAACAAGACCGGTAAACGCACAATACACACCTCCGACCCCGGCCAGCACCCGCCCCCCCCCCCCTCCCCCCTTCCCCGCCCAGTCACTCGCAGAGATGAACAGAAAACGTGTCAGATTCAAGTGGTTCCTCCCACACACGATCGTGCAGCTATAATCCCACAAACTTCCATTCCTCGCTTGCGTTACCAGGGCTTCAGATGATTCATTTATTCTCTTCTCCGTTAGCGTTACTGCACACGGGCAGTAACAGCCACGTATGAATTACACAACCCCTCGTAAAGGCTGTCCTCAATTCAACCTGAATTTGACTTTTTAATTTTTTAATTTAATTTTTATTTTTTTGTAACCGCAAATTCAGTGCCAAAGCTTCTTGGAACGAGCTTCGTGAAGTAGATTTTCCGAAGTCGACTTTGCCCAATTTACATCAGGCTTGAGGCGCAGATAAAAACATTAATATACTACGCCTGCATCTTGAAAGGATTTCTGCTGCACACAAATTACCCAACGAAGAACGCCAAACACGTTATACTCTTCCCTCATCTGCCATACCAAGAATTCAGATGACTCGTACCTCGTAACTCGTACAATGTGAATCCGATAACTCCTTTACTGGTGAGTCGCACGTGTATGGTTCAAACGAGTCCTTCTACACACCACCAACCAGTTGTTATCAACACACAACCATCCATCCTTTGCCTACATCACCAAGGATTCAGTGTGTTCATACTCTTGTCTACTGCCAATTAAAAAGCAAATTTTACAAGACAAGGACAGGAACACCAAAACGCACAATATGAAACCGACGACCCCCACAGAGTCGCAGAGATGACCAGAGAAAGCGATTTGTGTTTGTGGTGGAAGGGATTCCTCCTACACACAATGATCATACTTCAGTCACAAAGACCCAAACCCTTGCCTGCATTACCAAGGATTCGGGTGATTCGGGTGATTATTACTCCTGTCTGCTGAGTGAAACCAATACACACCAGAATATAGGGAGTTGTAATAACGTTAGGCTCTCCAGTATGTCTGGGGTTTGATGGTCACAATGTGCCATTATTCATGAACCCTTTCTGTACATTGCGACCGCAATGACATGGATGTGTCTATGACTAAAGGGTCACGTCGTTATCGGACAAGGTCAGAAGTGGATTACACTAGAAGTGGACAACCACCATTACATCCAGTCGGCGCGCGTTGGTACAATCACCCATTGGGATTTCTCACAAAAAGCCGACGTTACTTATAATAGAATTAATTATTCTGGGAAATCGTTCACCAAGGGTTCTCGATAATTATACAACCATTTGATAAATTGGATCTTCAATACATCACTCAAACCTTTGGAATTAATTAAAATGAATAAAATACAAGAATTACGAGTTCAGATATTACATAAATGTTGAAAAATTATCATTATTTATTGTTTTTTTGTTTGTTTAAATATTCTTGCCAAAAATGCGGGACCGCCGGGTTTGTGGACGAGCGTACTACAACTAAGCCAATCTGGCACACAATTCTCGGGGTGAAAATAGAATTTTGAACTTCAAACATTACACGTGAGTTCTTGAGCATGTGTCGACTCCTCGGTTTCCGAGTTTCTCCGCTCCTATTAATTGTGTGTACTGTACGTTCTGTCGATCTCACTTGATATAATACGAGGTAGGTTAAGTTGATATCTGACCCTATTCGCCCGTATACTTCGTATGAAAAGCAATTTTAAGTAGCGTTAATTTCAAGTGTGACGGACAATATGTTGTAGCTCCGAAATACATTGACCAGTCGCCGAAAGGCTCTGACGTCATTTCTCAAAAGGATTTCTCTGCCCAGAATTCCATATTTTTGATGACATACAAATGATTTAGTTCGGGACAACGACGCCCTATTGTCCGTTTATTATATAAAAGGAAGCAAGCGGTTAAAAACGGGCGTCGACAGAGCCAATGAAGGGAGATACTTTCAGTAATCATTCGCTTGAGACAAGGTATCTGTGAATGTATACTTGTGGTATCTGACAATAGAGAACAGAGAGAGACAGAGACAGAGACAGAGACAGACAGACAGACAGACACAGAGAGAGAGAGAGAGAGGGAGATAGACAGACAGACAGACAGACAGACAGACAGACAGATAGACAGATAGATAGACAGACAGTCGACATATTTGGACAATGATTTTGCTTAGGAATCAAACACACACACACACACACACACACACACACACACACACACACACACACACACACACACACACACACACACACACACACACACACACACACACACACACACACACCAAAACCCTCACAAACACAATCACACGAAAGCAGAGAAAGAAGTAAAGGCACATATATGTATTATGAAAGACGAGCCTCAGGATAACAAAAACACTCAGGGCACTCAGACACAGACAAAGAAACACAAAAACGGACACGAGCAAAGAAAAAACCAAAGGCACAAATACGTATTGCCCCGCAAAAAAACCCACACACACACATAAACCAAGAACCGCAAAACACACAGGTCACAGGCGTAGCAAGAAGTAAGGATGAGTTAATAACACAAGCAAAGAAACACACACACACACACACACACACACACACACACACACACACACACACACACACACACACACACACACACACACACACACACACACACACACACACACACACACACACACACACACACACACACACGCAAAACAATAAATGAAAGACGAAAAACATATTGTATCCCGAAAGACGAACAATAAATAAACATAGAGCCATCACCACATCCACGCCGGGGGAAGTGGTACGCCACAATAACCACAGTGTAGTACGGCAGCATTCTGCAGTCCGGTAGTCAACTAGGTTTCGAGCTCAAAAGGCGTGTATCTCCCAAACAAATAATAGTTACTGCGATCACATGTTAATCCTCATGCAATTATGAATCCGCTGAGCCCCCCCCCAAAAAAAAAACTTCGCTGGCTTCGATGATTACGACGCAGTAATTATTTGTTTGTAAAATACACGCCTTTGGAGCTCGAAACCTGGTTGACTACCGGACTGCAGAATGCTGCCGTACCACTCAGCGATTGTTCTGGCGTCCCGTTTGCCCCTGCGTGACATCAAGACACAAAAGACCCAGCTAGGGTGAGGCTTGTAAGCTCATCTCACAACCTAGTGGAGAAGCACACACACACATAGATAAAAGCAAAGAAAGAAGTACAGACAGAAACAAAAGGCAAACATATGAATAATAGATAAGCAGCTAGAGCTTGAACACTAGCTGGCACCTCGAACAAAAACGAAATGGGACAAGACCTGTAGACCTGCATCTCACTAATGTTGGTCTGCACCAAGACGACTCAAAGGCACAATCCTTCCCGTGATATTTGATAGTTGTTGCTGTTTGGGTCCAGCGGACCATATAGGCCAAATCAGGACCCCGCCTTCCCGTGAAAACAGCTCCGCTCGACATCATCATAGATCTGGCCATGCTTTTAAAATGGGATAAGACCACCCCTCCACTAAATTACATGCCAAAAACCATGCCTGCTTGCTGTAATGAGTTGGAATTTTGTGCTGAATTTAAAAAAAAAAATTGGAAATTGACTCATGAAAAATTCCAATCGTACACAGGGGCCGATTCAATGTTGGTATGTAACCAAGTGGGGGTTGGTCTTATCCCATGTAACGGCCTGGCCAGACCTGACAGGCTTATCAGAAATTCCAACTTACCACAAAAGCAGATGTGAGGACGTGTCTTGTAAGCTCATGTCACTAATTTCGTTCCACAATACAAAGAAAGAAGCACACAAACACAGACACAACCTGGGAAAGAAATACGTATTGTAGTACCAAAAACCGTCCAAGCCTCAGCAATATAGATACACATTGCCAATTGAGACACCGGCATCTCCAGACAAAAACCCAGAAGAGAACAGGCTCGAAACCCAATCTCACTAACTTCGTTCTACACCATCCGTTGCTTCAAGCTGGCAACATCCCTTGGCCCAGTTCCAAAACAGAAACAGTACCTCTGCGCATCTACTATCTTTGTTGTTGTTGTTGTTAATGTTGTTGATGTTGTTGTTGCTGTTGTTGTTGCTGTTGTTGTTGTTGCTGTTGTGTTGTTGTTGTTGTTGTTGAGTGTAGCCATGCTTAAACACTTGCTGGACAGAGAAGGTACGTGTCTCATCCAAGCTAACGAGTAAGCTTACAGACATTTGTAATCACCCCGGCTTATAGTAATCAGCCACCTGCATTTCTGACATTATGTATTTTTACATGCCACAGTGGTGACACAGGGATGGGACAAGAATATCATATCTGATTCTGCACAATCGTAGACCCGTGTTCATCCCAGCAACAGACAGAGTGCAGCTGTCTCAGGATTAGGCGTGGTGATCACAAACGTGTAACCATGTCCCATCCCTGTGTACCCACTGTGCTACGTAAAATACCTCGGCCATTTTGTCAGAAACGCAGGTGGCTGATTACACCTAAACACGCACACACCTGAGTATCGGGACTCTGTTGCTGCCAGCTTTCCACTGAGAGGAAGCCATCCGAACTCCCACGCGATGGGACAATCGTCACAATGCAATAATACAACGAAAGCAAGATAGTTAGTCCC
>NC_090247.1:25158144-25163144 GCF_037325665.1 Littorina saxatilis
ATACAAATCCAGCGCGCTGCCGACTGAGCTACATCCCCGCCCCCCCCCCCCCCAAAAAAAAAATAAATAAAAATAAAAATGTAAGACTCCTTCTCTTTTGAGACCTTGCTTTTTCAGATTTTGTGTTGACAACCTGTGTAAATGTACCCCCATTTTAAGACTCCCTCCTTTTTAAGACCTGATTTAAAAAAAAATGTGGAGGTCTTAAAAGGGGGGTTCCACTGTAACCGAAAGCGTTCTCTGGTTCACAAATGAACACCAAGGAACGTTTGATCTTCTGATTCAGAAAAGATGTCATCATTTATATACAGTAACAAGCGCACGACTATACTTTGCTGCGAGAAATGCAGGATATTTCGGTCTTGCCAAGTAGCATAAATACTGAAAAATAACGAAAGCGTTTTTAGGTTTACAATTACAAATGAGCACCAAGAAACATTCTTCTTGTAAGAAAATGTGAGAGTATCTCAAATAAGAGGTGCATTGCTTGGCGTTGGCGTAAAAAAAGCGCACGATATTTTGGTCTTGCCAGCTCCTTTCTGGTCCTTCAATAAGGCAAAAAAGATGTCACCATTTTTAAAACAAAGTATATTCTGAAAATAACATAAATGTGAAATATACTCATTCTCTACAAATATTTCTATACAATAGCTTGCATTTATGACAACTATTCTTCTTCTGCGTTCATGGGCTGAAACTCTCACGTACACTTGTATTTTTTTTCTCACTAGTGGGTATTTACGTGTACGATAGTCTTTACATTGCCTAAAGGCAGCCATACGCCGCTTTCGGGGGAACTTATGACAATGACTGTAGGCGAAAAGTGCAAGAGCATTCGGTCTTTCGAGCGTCTTTCTGTATTTCTTTACAGAGAAGCAGCTATAGGACAATCGCTGCACTTAAGGTCAGGTTGTGCTATGAGCCTGTGTGCACAACGTATCAAATAGGTACATTATCATGTGCCTGTGTGTAGAACTTATTAAATAGGTACACTATCATGTGCCTGTGTGTAGAACTTATTAAATAGGTACACTATCATGTGCCTGTGTGTAGAACTTATTAAATAGGTAGCTTACATTACCATGTGCCTGTGTGTAAAACTTATCAAATAGGTACATTACCATGTGCCTGTGTGTAGAACTTATTAAATAGGTACACTACCATGTGCCTGTGTGTAGAACTTATTAAATAGGTACACTACCATGTGCCTGTGTGTAGAACTTATTTAATAGGTACATTACCATGTGCCTGTGTGTAAAACTTATCAAATAGGTACATCATGTTATTACTTTTGACGCGTAAATAATTCATACCTTAGCATTCGACTCCCATCAACAAAGGGCAGATCGATCAATAAAACATCAGTTTTCAGAATGACTGACAACTGATGCTGAACGCAGGAAACATATTACTCTGTAAATGTGCGTGAGATCTTTGCCATATCTATATATCTATATATATATACGGCTTGTGTCTGTCTGTCTGTCTGTCTGTGTGTGTGTGTGTGTGTGTGAGTGTGTGTGTGTGTGTGTGTGTGTGTGTGTGTGTGTGTGTGTGTGTGTGTTCGCGATGCACGGCCAAAGTTCTCGATGGATCCGCTTCAAACTTGGTGGGCATATTCAGGTACACCCCGGACACAACCTGGTCGATGAGAATTCTCAACACGTGCTGTCATAACCGATTTTGGTTTTTCTGTTCATCTTCCCAGATCCATTCCCAGTAACTCTTCCTTATCTTCTCCAGTGTTTTGCGTTTATCTCACTTCCTTCGTGTGGCGTCAATCCATATTCCCGTTACTATTTTTAGAAGGTCACTGTCCACAACGCTTTCATCCCGGCGAAGCCGGATATTCCCGTTACTATTTTTAGAAGGTCACTGTCCACAACGCTTTCATCCCGGCGAAGCCGGGTATTCCTCTACTTCTTCCCGGCGAAGCCGGGTATCATTCGGCTCTACTTCTTCCCGGCGAAGCGGGTATTCATTCTAGTATATAAATATATATATATATATATATAAAACATCAGAAATTGTGAAAGAAACAATTGAAAGTCATAACCTTATAAAGTTTAAAAAGATATCTTTAAAGTTTATCTTTATAAAGATAAAGTCATATATCATAAATATATATATTTAGCATTTTCGAAGTTTATGACATCAGTGGCGGTTAAGAACGTGAAGGCAAAGGACTTTTGAAGCAAAAATATTTGTTGATCATTGTCTATCGAGAAAAATATGACTTTCTACTAAAAGGTTATCTGATTCTAAAACCCACCCATAGCTCGGCAAAACCAAATTCGGCAAAACAGGCCAGAGAAAAACTGCCACTTTATCTCACTTTCTGCGATATGCCATGCATCAGGAAAGCTGATGTTCCACGCGACGGACAGTCGTAAACGCTATAATGGATATTTGTTATGATTATCCCACATTTCCATCACCCCACGATCCGTCTGCGTCAACGTGAAACTGTTATATTTATTGCAAATATGATATGGAGAAAAATGCCGGTGAAATGATGTACACACACACACACACACACACACAATCACCACCCCCCCCACACACACACACACACGCGCGCACACACACACACAATCACCCCACCCCCCACATACACACATACACGCACGCACACACGCACGCGCACACACACACACACGCACGCAAGCACGCACGCACACACTCACACACACACGCACGCAAGCACGCACGCACACACTCACACACACACACACACACACACACACACACACACACACACACACACACACACACACACACATTCGTGGGAAAGGACTTATTTAAAACCACAACAAGCCCTTAGTGCATGATATATTTTAAAACGAAGATTTGTTGGTAGGAGTCACCAACAGAAGCAAGTTGATGAAGCAAGGCCAACCGCTATCCGGAGCGTAAGAAAACAGTGATCCTTTATTGTTTTCACTTTCTGCACCGTCGCGATGTTAAGCGCCCATGATATATTATATATGCCTTTGTTATGGATCAAGAAACTCTTGTTTTCATGTTTGATGGGTTCAGTAGAGATTGAAAGAATGGGTTGAAAGAATGGGTTGATGATTACACTGATCATCTCTTTGTACAAAGTCGAAAGTATGATGCAGTCCAAGGCGTCCCTTTCACCACCAGGAAAAACATTAAGGAGCTCCGCCGACGAAATGACGGTAAGTTTTCTGCGACTTGATACAGGTTTGGGCTTTTTTCCTAATGTTAAAGCCAAACAACATCCCTAGGTCAGCACTACAATGGTTTTCCAATGGAAATAACATATCTCTTTATCTGTCATTCTTGCGCAAAGAAAGTCGTCTATGTAATAGACACACGAACAGGAGCTTGTATCAATGTGTCGGTCGATGGCCCAAATACCGTATTCCTTTGGTCTTACTGTAGGGCAAACAGGAGTAGGGCACTTCAATCGACCCGCACATTGATACACGCTCCTGTGGTCTCAAGACTACCGACTACACACCAAGTCGATGATCTCTCCATTTCTTTGTTTCCGAACACTGAACGCATGACCGTGGGTGTACACGACGGTAAAGTCAAAAGCGACATCAAGGGAATGAAGAACATTTCTTTTGGCAGTTCCAGAGCAGATCCATGAACCTCTTTTTTGTTTCTTTTTTTTCTTTCTTCTTCTTTTTATTGTGTGTATATGTGACCCTCCACCACGAAATGAGTCGCATGTCACCTCGCGCGGTTATAAGTCCGGGGAGTGTCTTGTAACAGTGTGAGGGTCACATTAGTCACAGGCTTATAACTCAAACAGTTTTCGCTCTTTTCTAAAACGGGTTTCACCACTGGATAGAGCATAAAAAACTCTTTAGGAAAATGTACAAATATGAAATCATGCAAAGGTGACATGCGACTCATTCCGTGGTGGAGGGTCACATATCGACATTGATGATATTGCTATTGCACCTTCGGTATTGCTTCTATCGCTGCAGCAGCTGCTGATTCTAACACTATTTTATTTTTTTGTTTTTTGGCTCACGTAAGTGTAGCCTATGCGATGATAAACTTTGTCTGTCTGTGCGTGCGTGCGTGCGTGTGTGTGTGTGTGTGTGTGTGTGTGTGTGATAGAAACTTTAACATTTCCGAGTCTATGGATTACGTCAGTCTCGGTCAAAAGTGTTTGACGTGTGTGATAGAAACTATTTGAAGACGTCACATTATGACGTAAGAGGGTTAGACGTCACGCAAAGGAATTACTGAAAGTCTCGGTCATTGTTATTGTGAGCGGGCCGAGACTACTTGGCAGATCCAGGGTCTCGCTTTCTTGCACAGTTTCACCTATGCTTACTGTGTGTGTGTGTGTGTGTGTGTGTGTGTGTGTGTGTGTGTGTGTGTGTGTGTGTGTGTGTGTGTGTGTGTGTGTGTGTGTGTGTGTGTGTGTGTGTGTGTGTGTGTGTGTGTGTGACGGAGTGATTGAGTTTGTGTTACTGTTTGTCGATTTCTTACGTGAGCCTTGAAGGCTTCGCCTCTTGTTGCTTTTTGTTTTGTTGGGAAGACGCCCAAAGGCACAGTAAGCCTCCCGCAAACCATCATTGAGCTCTCCGAGCTTCCACACACAGTGCAAGTATACTTCCATTTGAACGCTCACCGAACGGGAACATCCCATGAACCTCTTGATCTCAAGTCAAGTGCCATTATCCTCCGACCATTGAGCTTTCAGTTCTGGCACTCTGCCTTGTCCCTTGACAGAGTCCGGAACTTGGGACCCAGCTGCCATAAGGCTTTGTAAAGTGCCTCTTTTCTGCTCTCCTTTTTTCGATTTTATCTTCCATCTTCTTCTGTCTGTCATTCTTACGGCAGAATCGATGCGATAAAGAAAGGCAAGAATAAGTTTGTTTACGATGCATTATTTAAACATTATTGATTTCCGCTTTGTGTATCTCAGCTTAGACGAGTTCAGAAAAGATTAGGTCAATCAGGCGAGTTTAGCTAACCTTAATCATATCAGTGAAGCTAATTTTTCCCTG
>NC_090247.1:25168144-25180644 GCF_037325665.1 Littorina saxatilis
TTCTTGCACATGCTCCAAAGCGTGTAACATACAATCTTGCACACGTTTGCTTTAGTAGTGGCAAAGAAGGAAAGCGTGTCACGACATACATGGCTGTTAGGTCGTGTGACATTTGACGCGGTTCTGTAGGAAAGAACGTTATCGGTTACCTTAGGGTCAAACATCTAACAATATTAATCACAAGAAGCACATTGACTTTATCTTCAGTGAAGAGTACCTCGGTTGGCTAGGAGTTTCCTTGTTGAAGCTACCTACGTAAAAGTAAACAACGCCTGGCGCAAACAAAAGTGGTCCAGGAAGTTCAAATAACAATTAAAAAGAAGAAAAACAAAACAAAGAAAACAAAGAACAACAACAACAAATTGACATTTTAAATGGTGAATACAAGGAAAGTGAACAGCTGTGTAAAATCATACACATTAATATTTACACGTTGAATTATCGAAGAGGAAAAGACAGAATGAAAGAAAGAAAGAAAGACAGAAGAAAGGAAGAAAGAAAGAAAGACAGAAAGTAAGACAGGCAGAAAAAAGGACAGAAGAACTAAAAAGAGAGAAAGAGAAAGGAAGAAAAGAAAGAAAGAAAGAAAGAAGAACAAGAAAAAAACATACATAGAAGTTACAGGTATAGAGATTAAAAAATGTTTTGCTCGATTAATTATTTTGGTCCTGGAACTTCCATGTCATGTACTTCAAGTTTTTTGGGGACACCGCCATTTTCAAAACTAAGCAAACAAACCGAGGTTTTTACACTGACTTGTTTAATGACCAAACGTACTTCTGTACTTTCTGGCACAACTAGGTTACAGCGTGCGTGTGCCTAAGGGAAGGAACTCTTACTTCACGACCTATATATTAAGGAGTCCATATGCCAGCTCCTTAAAGCGGTGATATCCAAGGAATGTGAAGGAGCTAAGAGAAACGACGATTTCGCCTTGTAATTAGCACAAGTATTTGCAAATACATAGGTTTGAAGAAGCGTAAGATATGTTCCAGCTAGATACGTGCTTAAAAACGGGAAGAAATAACCGTTTTAAATGCACGCAAGTTGGAGTAAAGCATTTACCCAACAAACTTCTTAGACATGATAGGCATACATTTCCAACGCCGAGGTCCAAAAAGACTTGTAACGTTTCAACATGAACCATTCATGTTTTCCCCTTAATATTATACAATAGTTTTGTTCCAACTCTACCACGAAGGAAAACATCCTTTTATATACAACCACTGAAACACATACACTTCGCGAACTTTACTGAAGAGTCCAGACACCAGTTTCTTCACAGTGATTGTCAGCATCTTAGGACTTGTGTGGCCTCGAGACAACCGGAAAACACTCTGACCTTCATTATCAGAACCTCCCGTCTGCTCTCTGCCAAGATCGTTAAGCGAGGACCATTTTTAGCCTCTATCGTGGAGGACGAAAACACAGTTTGCTCGAGGGGTAAGTAGCGTTGAAAATAAGCGTGGGTGCCCGGAGGTGTAATCAGTGATTTTCAAGGCTGATTTGTGTCACGGAAATGCCAAGGCGATGTGATGTTGCTTGACTAAATGTAGTAATTTCGCCTTACGCGACTTGTTCTTTCTTCATCATATCTTATGGCCTCAGATTTCGGAAATGCAACGTCTGTCAGGTAGCTGTCATCTGCATTTGGCACTGGTCTTTGAGTGGGATGGATGGGAGCCTACAAAACTAAATGGTTGTGGGTGCACCAGGTTCCCAACATCGAACACAAACATTTACGCACGCACGCACGCACACACGCATGCATACACTCACGTGCTCACGCACGCACACACGTACACACCCACCCACGCGCACTCACGCACGCGCACACACACACACACACATACACACACGCACGCATGCAAAAAACATACACACACACACACACACACACTAACACACACACACACACACCGTACACACACACACCCTCTCTCTGCCTTAGTCTTAGTCTGTCTCAGTCTGGGTATTTATGTCTGTCTGTCTGTCTGTCTGTCTTTCTGTCTGTCTGTCTGTCTGTCTGTCTGTCTGTCTCTGTCTCTCTCTCTCAATTTCTCTCTCTCTCTCTCTCTCTCTCTCTCTCTCTCTCTCTCTCTCTCTCTGATGCACTCACTCTCGCATACATGTTCGCAGAGTCATTCTGTCTTTTTGTTGCCTTCCATTATCGAAAGATCACAGCATTTTGTAGCATGTCGCGTCTTCAACCATGGCATTTATATCTGGAATAATCATCTTACCCGCCTGACATTAAACAAGTCGCGTAAGGCGAAATTACTACATTTAGTCAAGCTGTGGAACTCACAGAATGGAACTGAACGCACTGCATTTTTTCACAATGACCGTAGTCCGCCGCTTGTGCATAACGGAGTGAAACTGACGAGCCTGTTCAGCGCGGTAGTGGTTTCGCTGTGCTGCATAGCACGCTTTTCTGTAGGCTACCTCTCTTCGTTTTAACTTTCTGAGCGTGTTTTTAATCCAAACATATCATATCTATATGTTTTTGGAATCAGGAACCGACAAGGAATAAGATGAAAATATTTGTAAATCGATTTCGGAAATTTAATTTTGATCATAATGTTTATATTTTTAATGTTCAGAGCTTGTTTTTAATCCGAATATAACATATTTATATGTTTTTGGAATCAGGAAATGATGTAAAATAAGATGAACGTAAATTTGGATCGTTTTATATAAAAACAAATTTATTACAATGTTCAGATTTTTAATGGCCAAAGTCATTAATTAATTTTTAAGCCACCAAGCTGAAATGCAATACCGAAGTCCGGCCTTCGTAGAAGATTGCTTTACAAAAATGTCAATCAATTTGATTGAAAAATGAGAGTGTGACAGTGCCGCCTCAACTTTTACAAAAAGCCGGATATGACGTCATCAAAAGTATTTATTGAAAAAAAGGAAAAAAATGTCCGGGGATATCATTCTCAGGAACTCTCATGTCAAATTTCATAAAGATCGGTCCAGTAGTTTGGTCTGAATCGCTCTACACACACACACGCACAGACACAGACACAGACACACACACACACACACACACACACACACACACACACACACACACACACACACACACACACACACACACACACACACACACACACACACACACACACACACACACACACACACACACACACACACATACACCACGACCCTCGTCTCGATTCCCCCTCTATGTTAAAACATTTAGTCAAAACTTGACTAAATGTAAAAAGGTCCTCTTTCAGTCTGCAAGACGCCAAGCAAACAAAAGGTCACTTTCCGTCGATATTAGGTCCAAGTGCAATTTTACAGTTCTCAGCAGAATAGGGGTAATCTGGATCCAGAGAAGTTAAAGCAAAGTTTTGAATATGACTTTGTGGAACAGTGGTGTCCTGTCAGGAACTAGAAAGTTTAAAATCTAGTTGATGATATCAGTATAAGCAGAAATATGGTGTGTCCTGCAAGGTCATTTGTTGTGTCCAAGAATAGTAGAGGTCTTTTAAGCTTGCGTAAAATCCGAATACAACATCATGTCCCCTTGAAGTTAAATGTCTACAAGATTGATTTTGTCCTGTACTTTATGACAGATTGAGTTTATTAGCACTACAATCTATCATCTCTGTTTTACATTGACGCCAAAATTTAAGGAATGTTTGCCTCTACATGTATATACAATATTTTGTACAGTCTTAAAACTTCTCAGCTGAAGTGAGTTTTGAGTTTGTCAAAAGAATACATTTCAAATGCATACCTATGAACATCAAATAAAAATGAACAAAATGCTATTCTGGCAGCGGAAGAGATGGAATGAGACTATGTCCACAGATATTGTTTAATTTTGAACAAACAAATTTGTCTGTCTTTTGTCTTCTTTAATTTAATTAATTTTCTATATTTTTGTCTTTTTCCCTATCTACTTCTTTTTGTGTGCTCTTAACTTTTTCCTTTCCTTATTTTTTGTTTCAACCTCATACAACTTTCGGCTAAAGGAGATGGTTTAAAGATACGTCTTAGCCAAGTATAGGACAGTAGACATTCTCGTTGTGATAAATAAACTATGACGTCAGTAAGAGTAACGGAAATTTTGCACCAACCCGGAAATGCTGTGAACAACTCGACAACGGGGTCAGTTGTCTGGCGTTGTCAAGCAAAGAACAACAGAAAATGGTTGTATTACTCAATAAATCATGAGGTTAATTGGATCAACAAACATTTTGTACCGAAGTAGAAATGCTCTCATAACTGGGAAATTCACTAAAGTATTCTTCCTCTTGTCTAGGAGCACACGTTCACAATTGTCTACTGACTTGATGTACGTACATTTTGAAACCCAATAGCAACATTTTCTATCAAATAATGCACTATGTACTCATTTGCTCGTCTTTTTTAAAGCTGTTTTTGAATGTAGATTTCTTGCACTAAAGAAATATATCTTTTTCCAGGTCAGGTTTTCAATCAATCAATCAATATGAGGCTTATATCGCGCGTATTCCGTGGGTACAGTTCTAAGCGCAGGGATTTTTTTAATTTATTATTTATTTATTATTATTTTTTTTATGCAATTTATATCGCGCACATATTCAAGGCGCAGGGATTTATTTATGCCGTGTGAGATGGAATTTCTTTACACAATACATCACGCATTCACATCGGCCAGCAGATCGCAGCCATTTCGGCGCATATCCTACTTTTCACGGCCTTTTATTCCAAGTCACACGGGTATTTTGGTGGACATTTTTATCTACGCCTATACAATTTTGCCAGGAAAGACCCTTTTGTCAATCGTGGGATCTTTAACGTGCACACCCCAATGTAGTGTCAGGTTTTAATGAACAAAATACTGCATGCACCAAGATCTTCACCATTCCTTTAAACGAAAACAAATTAATGCACTGTACTGTATGCCTGTGGGATTGTTAACTACATATTTTGCTTGACAGGAAAGGAATCTCTTCAAAATAGTTATGGATAGTTTGTCTTCTTTTTCTTTATTCTTTCTTTCTCTCTCTTTTACTTTCTATCTTTCTTTCTTTACATTTTCTGTCTTTCTTAGCTATTGTCTCTTGTTCTGTTTGCCTGTCTGTCTGTCTGTCAGTTTTGTTGCTCTCTCTCTCTCTCTCTCTCTCTCTCTCTCTCTCTCTCCCTCTCTCTCTCTCTCTCTCTCTCTCTCTCTCTCTCTCTCTCTCTCTCTCTCTCTCTGCATTTTGATTTGAAAAGCGATAACGGAAATTGATTATTGGTGGTTGTCCAGCTCTGTGTTTGATCCTGTCCAGCCAAAGTGTGTTTGTTCGTCTACAGCCATTATTGTTTTTGTATAGATATGTATTTATACATGTTCCCCTACTAGTCACGCAAGGGTAACGCCGACTAGTGGTTTATTGGTTTTAAATATGTGTGATCTGCAGATTGATTGGTTTTATGAGTGTGTGTTAACTGTTGGATCAGTATTTTCCTTTGTGTGTACATACTATACCTTGCTTTGTACCCTTAGTCTTAGATATTTTTGTTTACCTATGGCTTTCGTGTCGGTGTGTTTTTTGCTCGTACTCATAAACTGGTTTGCTATGTTTTTGTTGTTATCAAGGTTTTGTTCATTCGTCCTTTTACCCCTTTTATGAATGATGCAGAAATTGTTGTTTTACCTTGTCTATGTGGTGGAGCGCATGCGGGTGTTAGCAATATTTTACAAAAAAAGCGGAGAGGGAGAGAGTACACAAACAATAAAAAGTAGTTTAATGAATACATTGAATGATGTTCTCTGTCCTCTTTATTGCATAACACTCACGCACGCAATCACCAAGCATTTAAAATAAAAGTTAAAAATAGGTTCGTCAGACTAATGCTACTTTTCAATAAACATTTTCAACACTTAGTCTGAAAAAGGTGGAAACACATACTCCAAAATGTGGTGTCAGAAGTGGGGTGAGGCAAATCTCTACTTCGAAAAAGTTCTGTTGCCACAACACTATAAAGTCACTGGTGTAACGTGTGCTCTAAAACACGCTATTAAACACGGTAGTAAAACACTACCTAGAACTAACACGCTATGCTAAACATACACTATGCTAAAACACGGTAGTAAAACACGCTATGCCATACATACACGGTAGTAAAACACGCTATGCTATACATACACGGTGGTAAAGCACGCTATGGTATACATGCACGGTAGTAAAACACGCTATGCTATACCTACACGGTAGTAAAACACGCTATGCTATACATACACGGTAGTAAAACACGCTATGCTATACACCGTAGTAAAACATACACTACGCTAAAACATACACGCTATGATAAACATACACGCTATGATAAACATACACGCTATCATAAACACGCTATGCTAAACATACACTAAGCTATACACGCTATCCCACCAAGAGTCCGCTCGGCTGGGAAAACAAAAAGTAAAAGCAAAATCAGTAATTACCGAAGCGACAATTCATATCAAAGTATCATCTCACACAGTCATCAACACCGGAACCACAGTTACAATTTCAAGTTCCAGTGTTACATCATGCATGTTTGGTTTTCTCAATCTAATCATTGGCCTTCTCTTCTGTTGTTAATTACACATCATTTTATTACAGCTGTCAATTTCCAGACAAAACAACAGACCATTTAGCCAAATCCAATATTGGTCCGAGAGGGGACCAACTTTCTGTGCTTGCTGAGATCTAATTCCACACATTCACATGACTAAAGAACAATCAAATTATTGTGCCAATTCCAAAGAAGATGTACCGATAACAAAAGGTCTATTCTCACCTGGTCTACATCATCTCTGGACACGAAACACTCCCTGGTTCACAACAGCATTCGGTTCCAGGACATACAGCCAACACACACTCCATCACTCCAATTGGTACACACCAACACACACTTCACAAATGCATCACAAATTTATGCATAATTCATCCCAAGGCCGGCAAGGCTTGACATGTTCTTTCTCTGCCAGTCCAGGCCACAAGTGCGCGTTTGTTTCAACTTTGGCCGAGTTCATTACAACTTTTACTCATTTTAGTCGGGAAAAGGGGAAGGGGGGAGAGGGTCCTACATGACGCTGCTTGATTATGCGTCGCCACCCCAAACATTCTTTTATCAATACGATCTAAACTAATTTAACTTATTAAGAACAAAACTAAGCATTCCCCATTCAGGAATATTCAAACAAATGCATAGTCTGTGTGTTTTCATTCAAACCGAACACGCAGACGTAAACGATAGACACAAGCTGACACCCCTGTCTGTGAAATGACGAAACCCTAAAACCTACGTCATACCTACGTCATACCTACGATAACAGCCTACGACGAAATACAGGCGCTAGAAATTATAATTCTATTGACACAGTCACACAATGTCAATACAGATTTCTCTCACTCACCACATTCTCCCCAACTTAGCATGACTTCTCCTGAAGGCATGTCTTGGAAACAAAAACATGATGTTAAAACCTAACCACCAAAGAAGTTTCAACAACCAATCAAAACTCAAATTGGGCTAACCTATATCTTCAACCGTCGCAAGTCTCAGTCACAAAAAGCTAATCCTGAGTAACACATTTCGAACCTACATGTCAACCACTATTTAACCTTTGCCGGATGCCGCTTTTGACTACACACTCCCGACGATGCGGGTTTGTCTGAACCCATACATTTGAAAGAGGGTTTTTACCGTTTATTCCTCTAACGACGATGCGGGTTTGTCTGAACCCATACATTTGAAAGAGGGTTTTTACCGTTTATTTCTCTAACGACGGGGTGGGTTCAGGGAAACCCACAGCGCTACTTCAGTGGTTGCATCGAGTTTCTCCCTTCACCGACCTCTTGCAGGGGAGGGAGAGGGGGAGGGAGAGGGGGAGGGAGAGGGAGAGGGAGAGGGGGAGGAAGAGACTGAGAGAGACTGAGAGACTAAGAAAGAGAGAGAGAGAGAGAGAGAGAGACTAAGAAAGAGAGAGAGAGAGACTAAGAAAGAGAGAGACAAAGAAAGAGAGAGAGAGACTAAGAAAGAGAGAGAGAGAGACTAAGAAAGAGAGAGAGAGAGTCTGAGAAAGAGAGTGAGAGACTAAGAAATAGAGAGAGAGAGAGACTAAGAAAGAGAGAGAGGGAGACTAAGAAAGAGAGAGAGAGAGAGACTAAGAAAGAGAGAGAGACTAAGAAAGAGAGAGAGAGAGAGACTAAGAAAGAGAGAGAGACTAAGAAAGAGAGAGAGAGACTAAGAAAGAGAGAGAGACTAAGAAAGAGAGAGAGAGAGACCAAGAAAGAGAGAGAGAGAGATACTAAGAAAGAGAGAGAGAGACTAAGAAAGATAGAGAGAGAGAGACAAATAAAGAGAGAGAGAGAGACAAATAAAGAGAGAGAGAGACTAAGAAAGAGAGAGAGAAAGAGAGACTAAGAAAGAGAGAGAGACTAAGAAAGAGAGAGAGAGACTAAGAAAGAGAGAGAGAGAGACTAAGAAAGAGAGAGACTAAGAAAGAGAGAGAGGGAGACTAAGAAAGAGAGAGAGACTAAGAAAGAGAGAGAGAGACAAAGAAAGAGAGAGAGACTAAGAAAGTGAGAGAGAGACTAAGAAAGAGAGAGAGAGAGACTAAGAAAGAGAGAGAGAGAGAGACTAATAAAGAGAGAGAGAGAGACTAAGAAAGAGAGAGAGAGAGAGACTAAAAAAGAGAGAGAGACTAAGAAAGAGAGAGAGAGAGACTAAGAGAGAGAAAGAGAGACTAAGAAAGAGAGAGAGACTAAGAGAGAGAGAGAGAGAGACTAAGAAAGAGAGAGAGAGACTAAGAGAGAGAGAGAGAGAGACTAAGAAAGAGAGAGGGAGAGAGACTAAGAAAGAGAGAGAGAGAGAGACTAAAAAAGAGAGAGAGAGACTAAGAAAGAGAGAGAAAGAGAGACTAAGAGAGAGAAAGAGAGACTAAGAAAGAGAGAGAGACTAAGAGAGAGAGAGAGAGAGAGACTAAGAAAGAGAGAGAGACTAAGAGAGAGAGAGACTAAGAAAGAGAGAGAGAGACTAAGAAAGAGAGAGAGAGAGAGACTAAGAAAGAGAGAGAGAGAGACTAAGAAAGAGAGAGAGAGAGACTAAGAAAGAGAGAGAGACTAAGAAAGAGAGAGAGAGACTAAGAAAGAGAGAGAGAGAGACTAAGAAAGAGAGAGAGAGAGACTAAGAAAGAGAGAGAGAGAGAGACTAAGAAAGAGAGAGAGAGAGACTAAGAAAGAGAGAGAGAGAGAGAGAGAGACTAAGAAAGAGCTAGAGAGAGAGAGAGAGAGAGAGACCGAAAGAGAGAGAGAGACTAAGAAAGAGAGAGAGAGAGAGACTAAAAAAGATAGAGAGAGACTAAGAAAGAGAGAGAGAGACTAAGAAAGAGAGACAGAGAGAGAGACTAAGAGAGAGAGAGAGAGAGAGACTAAGAAAGAGAGAGACTAAGAGAGAGAGAGACTAAGAAAGAGAGAGAGAGACTAAAAAAGAGAGAGAGAGAGACTAAGAAAGAGAGAGAGAGACTAAGAAAGAGAGAGAGCGAGAGACTAAGAAAGAGAGAGAGAGACTAAGAGAGAGAGAGACTAAGAAAGAGAGAGAGAGAGACAAAGAAAGAGAGAGAGAGAGAGAGACTAAGAAATAAAGACAGAGAGAGAGACTAAGAGAGAGAGACAGAGAGAGAGAGACAGAGAGAGAGACAGACAGAGAGAGAGACAGACAGAGAGAGAGAGACAGAGAGAGAGACAGAGACAGACAGTCAGATAGACAGACAGTCAGATATACGGATAGACGGATAGACAGACAGACAGACAGACAGAGCAACTGACAACAGACATACAGACAGAGAGATACGGACAGACAAACAGAGAGACAGACAGTCTCTTGGAGACAAACAGGCAGACAGACACTGTTCCGCCGCTTTGGTAATTATGGGTGTAGCAGAACCCGCGCCGTCGGCAGAGGGATAGTTACAATCACTACTACTCTTTAAAAGTATGGGTATGTGTGAACCCGCGCCATCGGTAGTGTTTATGTAAATTATCATAATCAATTAATTCTGATGTTTTGTCATGTACACACTAAAAATTTGCAGACAGAGAGCAAATTAGGTGTGTGAGAGATACTTAAAATTTCAAAACGATACCTTTAATGGTTCCAGAGTTACAATGATTTTAGTGTGTCTCTGGGTACAGGTGAACCCAGGAAGCACGGCAAAGGTTAAAGATGCATTGACTGTACCGAAACTATTAACACATTTCGAACCTACATGTCAACCACTATTTAAAGATGCATTGACTGTACCGAAACTATTAACACATTTCGAACCTACATGTCAACCACTATTTAAAGATGCATTGACTGTACCGAAACTATTACCGTAACAATGCTAACAAAGACTTCGACATGTTGATGATACAGATCAGGAGGGGGGGGGGGGGGGGGGGGAATTCTCATTGAATAATAAAAGAAAATGATCCCGAGGACAGAGAACAACGTACTGTCAAGGACGCCAAAAAATTTTTTTTCCACAACAAAGTAACCTTAGAACATATTTACATGCCTAACCTGCACTAAGCAATAGGCAACACAGAACAGCTGCTCCCCAACTTTACTTGAACCCACTCCCTAAGAATCCAATAATGTTTCCATGATCCGAAGGAACCGAGAGTACGTCAACTGCACGCGAATGCACTGTGCGGGGTTCCTTGTACAAGTTAGTATATAAAATTTAATAATATGTAGATATATCCTTCCCTCCCAATATGTTCGATATGTTTGATATTTTTGATATTTGGTATTTCAACAATTAAATGTTGCTCACCATGTTTGCTTAAAACAAATTAACTAGCAACGCATAACCCAAGCCCCAGACTTCGCATGGTTAACGTTTCAGGGCGATCCCGGTGAGAAGACACTGTGGGGTTGCTCATGGGACTACCCCCCACCGCATCCTCCATCTCACCGTCGCTCAGGGCGATCCCGGTGAGAAGACACTGTGGGGTTGCTCATGGGACTACCCCCCACTGCATCTTCCATCTCACCATCGCTCAGGGCGATCCCGGTGAGAAGACACTGTGGGGTTGCTCATGGGACTACCCCCCACTGCATCTTCCATCTCACCGTCGCTAACGTTTCAGGGCGATCCCGGTGAGAAGACACTGTGGGGTTGCTCATGGGACTACCCCCCACTGCATCTTCCATCTCACCGTCGCTCATGGTGAACAATAAAACAACAATATCACACAAGTGACACTATTCTGCTCAAATGTATACAAAATGCTTGAACATAAACACAGCACACAAAATGAGGCAAATATGCAGTAATGCTCACTAGACCCACAAGTCCACGAATTCAACAAAATGTCACTACCGGGTCAGTAGCAAGACATGATAAAGCAGATATACAGAACGCACACGGTATCAGGATGCCTGTTCCGCATCAGCCACTGTTCCTCTGTGGAAGATATTTAAAAATTCCACTCACCGTTGGCCGTCGATACGTTCCACTAAATGTCCTTTCACATTACTGGCACGTGCAGAAACAAACACAGTCACCACAGATCCTCGGAAATTGACGGTGTTAAAGTCGTCCACTCCCTGGGGTTGGTCGATAGTCGAGCTGGAGTCTCTCCTCCAAAGTCCGTCCATCACCGGGTCGTTCCAGGTTGGTGACGGTGGTTCCAGGTTGGTGACGGGTGGGATAGCGTGTATACCTAAACTACTACTACTGTACTACTTTCTATTCTCAAAATATGTGTCCACTTATCTATCCTGTCGGCGACGCCAAAATGTGGTGGAGCGCAATGCGGGTGTTAGCAACATTTTACAAAAAAAAGCGGAGAGGGAGAGAGTACACAAACAATAAAAAGTTGGTAGAATACATTGAATGATGTTCTCTGTCCTCTTTATTGCATAACACTCACGCACGCAATCACCAAGCATTTAAAATAAAAGTTAAAAATAGGTTCGTCAGACTAATGCTACTTTTCAATAAACATTTTCAACACTTAGTCTGAAAAAGGTGGAAACACATACTCAAAAATGTGGTGTCAGAAGTGGGGTGAGGCAAATCTCTACTTCGAAAAAGTTCTGTTGCCACAACACTATAAAGTCACTGGTGTAACGTGTGCTCTAAAACACGCTATTAAACACGGTAGTAAAACACTACCTAGAACTAACACGCTATGCTAAACATACACTATGCTAAAACACGGTAGTAAAACACGCTATGCCATACATACACGGTAGTAAAACACGCTATGCTATACATACACGGTGGTAAAGCACGCTATGGTATACATGCACGGTAGTAAAACACGCTATGCTATACCTACACGGTAGTAAAACACGCTATGCTATACATACACGGTAGTAAAACACGCTATGCTATACACCGTAGTAAAACATACACTACGCTAAAACATACACGCTATGATAAACATACACGCTATGATAAACATACACGCTATCATAAACACGCTATGCTAAACATACGTATACACGCTATCCCACCAAGAGTC
>NC_090247.1:25183144-25195635 GCF_037325665.1 Littorina saxatilis
TTGACAAAAACCTTCTTATATCTTTTCGTACATCTACTATCCATTTAAAGTGCAGAACATGCTTGATGATTATAGCATCTTTTGGGTTTATTTCTTCAGATTACCAGCATCCAAAATCAGAACCCTGCAATGTGACTGCAAAAGAAGGGACATGGCTGTTCCGCAAGAATATTGATTGGATCGACAGCATTTGCGTGTGATTAATGTTATTCTAGAGCGAGTCTGGATTTGGCGTTTTTTCTCTCACAACAATTTTCCTGATAGGAGTTTCACACGTTTTCTTGCTTTCACACACTAAAGCAATCGTGCCGTTTTTTGTTTTGTTTTTGTTTTTGTTTGCTCACGTTCACACTCTCGAGTCTCACGAAAAGAGACGTGTGTTTTAATAAAGTTTTGGGTGAGTAAAATGAAGTGTTCAATCACATTCAATTGTGGTGAATGAAAAGTTGATGTTAAGAGAGCAGATGACGTGGGCTGGGGGAGCGGATGGGGGGAGAAAGAGAGAGAGAGAGAGAGGGAGGGAGGGAGGGGGAGGGAGAGAGAGAGAGAGAGAGAGAGAGAGAGAGAGAGGAGAGAGAGAGAGAGAGAGAGAGAGAGAGAGAGAGGAGGGAGGGAGGGGGAGGGAGAGAGAGAGAGGGGGGGGGAGAGAGAGAGAGAGAGAGAGAGAGGGAGAGAGAGAGAGGGAGGGAGGGAGGGGGGGAGGGAGGGGGAGGGAGAGAGAGAGAGAGAGAGGGAGGGAGGGAGGGGGAGGGAGAGAGAGAGAGAGAGAGGGAGGGAGGGAGGAGGGAGAGAGAGAGAGAGAGAGATGGGGGAGAGATGGGGGAGAGAGAGAGAGAGAGAGGAAGAGAGAAGGAAAAAGAGAGAGACAGATTGACTAAATGTAGTAATAATTTATTTCGCCTTACGCGACTTGTTACCGGCTCATACACCGGCCGAGCACTTTGGTTAGGCGTTTATCCGCTTTTGGTCAATGACCCGAAAAAGCAGAAAATGACAGCCTATACAGCTGACAGCTTCCATCACCGAAGGAATGCATATGTTTATCTTGGTAATGAACGGAAATACTTTAATGGACCAGATATGTGGTTGCTTATCCACACCAATTCTTCTGTGCGTACAGAGAGATAATTTTATGGAACAGATACGCCTAAAATAATGTGAACACACGAATATTCTTAAAACGAGCAGGGTGTATGTTTGCATATCTATGTTTTTATGTTCAGATTTAGATACGGTGTAATGACTGTATCTGCCCCAGGTATTTGCCGCATGAAGGGGGTTAGGGGGAGGAGAGAGAGAGAGAGAGAGAGAGAGAGAGAGAGAGAGAGAGAGAGAGAGAGAGAGAGAGAGAGAGAGGAGAGAGAGAGAGAGAGAGAGAGAGAGAGAGAGAGAGAGAGAGAGAGAGAGAGAGAGAGAGAGAGAGAAAGAGAGATATATATATATTGTGTAGGTTTATTGTTATGGTGGCGGTGTGTGTTATATATATGAAGTCTTATATCGCGCGCGTATCTCCAGACTCGGACTCAAGGCGCAGGGATCTATTTATGCCGTGTGAGATGGAATTTTTTACACAATACATCACGCATTCACATCGACCAGCTGATCGCAGCCATTTCGGCGCATATCCTACTTTTCACGGCCTATTATTCCAAGTCACACGGGTATTTTGGTGGACAATTTTTTTTTTATCTATGCCTATACAATTTTGCCAGGGAAGACCCTTTTGTCAATCGTGGGATCTTTAACGTGCACACCCCAATGTAGTGTACACGAAGGGACCTCGGTTTTTCGTCTCATCCGAAGGACTAGCACTTGAACCCACCACCTAGGTTAGGAAAGGGGGGAGAAAATTGCTAACGCCCTGACCCAGGGTCGAACTCGCAACCTCTCGCTTCCGAGCGCAAGTGCGTTACCACTCGGCCACCCGTGTTTGAACGACGCGAGCTTCAAAATGTGCACACGCCTCTGTAAGTTTACATAATTATGCAGATGTCTCTCTTGGTGTTTTGAGCCTTACACACACAGACATAAGTCAGACATACAGACAAACACACACACACACACACACAAACACACCGACACACACACACGCACACATGCACACACACACACACACACACACACACACACACATACACAAACACGCATACACACACACACACACTTACACAAACACACATACACACACACTTACACACACACACACACACACACACACACACACACACACACACACGATGATAACAGCCAGCTTAACCCAGTTCCACACAGGGCAATAATAAGTGTGTGGCCCACAAGCAAACACCGACACGATGGAAAGTGCGCTTCTTATTCCCCACGCCCCTTCGCCCCTCCTCCCACCCTATACCTCGTCAAATTCTGTAACCCAACCACTCTGCAAATCATGCCAGTCTAGAAGTTATGCGATGGATATTTACCCGATCTTCGAAAGCCCCAGTGACCAGGGCAATGATGCGAAAATGACGACTGTCTGAATCCTGGTCGCTGGTTTTTACCTCCACTTTCTGAAATCACTTATTTGTGACCCTCCACCACGAAATGAGTCGCATGTCACCTCGCGCGGTTCTGCGCTAGGCTTAATATAAGTCCGGGGAGTGTCTGGTAACAGTGTGAGGGTCACCTTAGTCACATGCTTTTAACTCAAACAGTTTTTGCTCTTTTCTAAAACTGTTTTCACCACTGGATAGAGCATAAAAAACTCTTTAGGAAAATGTAAAAATATGAACATCATGCAAAGGTGACATGCGACTCATTTCGTGGTGGAGGGTCACATTTCGTGTCCGAAAACAGCAAACTCTCGTTTTAGGCATAACTTTAAAGTTTCACGAAGGCAATAAAAGAGGAAATTGCCTTGAAAGTGCTTTGAGCGTTTTATAAATATTCATAGAGAAGAACAAAGCAGGTTTTGCGAGAAAAGAAGCAATAATCGACAGCAAACGAATACTAAACATTTTGCTTCTTCCACCTGTGAAGAATGTGCATTTTTCAAAGCAGGAGCCTGGCAAATGATCCTGCAAATTGTGCAGGATAATCATCGACAATACACAATTCAGCATGATAACCAACGTGACTTGTTAAATGAAGAAAATAGATAGCGTTGATTCTTTGAACGTCGAAAGAAAAACACTAAATCATTAGCAATCCACTCACTAAGCCAGCTTATTAACCCAGTTCCATGCACCCCCTTGTGTTAAGAAGCAAATCAACATCGTTAATTCTTCGAATGACGTACTACGTATACAGTATACAGTTTAAGGATACAAAAGAAGTATAAATAATTAACGCTCTAAGCTAGCATAATCCACATCCAAACACAAAGAGACTGCCAACGTTCCAAAATTCAGAATGAAAAAAACAAGAAAGGTAATTTGTTGGAACGTTTGTTATTGACAAAACAATACTATTAGTGATTGTAACGTATTGTTTTGTCAATAACAAGTGTTCCAACCAATTACATTTCTTGTGCTTTGATTCTAGCATAATCCAGTTTAACACGCACTTGTAGAACCACTGACATTATTAATCGTGATCCATTAAACAAGGTACAATATTTTTTTCAAGAACTCAAACAAAAACAAATCAATTCACACTCGTTGCTCTCATAACCCAGTTTAATGCACTCCCCTGTTCAACGGAGAAATCGATAGCGATTCTCTGCAATGTCGCAATATAATCATCCGCATCAGGGATACAAAAGGAACATAAACTATGTCATATTTCAGCCAGCATTACCCAGTTCACGCACTCACCTGCTCAACGAAGAAAATCGACAACTCATCAACAGAAATATAATAACCTACATCAAGGACACAAAAGCAACAATTCACACTCTAAGCCGGCAGAAGCTAGTTTAATGCACTTACCTGTTCAGTGAGAAAAATCGATACTTTTCATCGGCGACGAAACAGTAACAAATAACCTAGTCCGCGATGAACTAGACACTAGTGACACCACAAGGCTCCAGAACCGTTCTCACACAAACACACGCTGTTCTCAAACCACACTGCAGCCGCAGCTAACAGCTATGAACTGAAGAATAGATCAAATAGATGCTGTGCTAACAGCTAGAGATCTGATGTCCAAGAGTTTGTGTTCTTGCTTCTGATGTTTCTGGTGTTGCTGCTACGACGGCTGCGCACTGTAACGAACAGCACAGAACTGTAGAACAACACACAGTCTATATTCTCTCACCTAGAGACTTTTGTTCCTGCAGCTTCTGTTCTTGCTACTGCAGCTGGTTTTGCAGTCAACAGCGAGGAAAGCACTAAACACAGACTTTACAAATAGCGACATATTTTATGTCCAAGACCTGCTTCTGTTGTAGTTGCTGCCTGCTTCTCTGCTACTGCCTCTGCTATGCAACGCAGCTGACAGCTGAGAACTTTTGAAAAAACAGAATGTATTACAGGAGATGCTTTTCTTACTAGAGCTTCTGCTTCGGTTGCTGCTTCTACTGCTGATGTTTAATGCTAACAACTATTATGTATAGTAAACACGGAGCATACGCTAATACTTACAGCAACAGAGTTTATCTGCACGATTTTCCGTTTAAGCTGTTGCTGATTCTACCTTTGCAGACACTTCTAACAGTAAAAGGCTTTCCTTTCTTGTGTCTGCTTCTGCTATTGCTGTTAGCTTCTATGACCATGCACGACAGCAGCTATAATGACATGAATAAAACCCTGCACACAGAATATACTATCAAACAAGAGTCGTTAGTGGAGCTTCAGCTTCTGTAACTTCTGTTGCTGCTGCTACTACGGCTTAGCAAGGCAGCAAATCATAAGCACAGATCAAGAGACAAGTCTTCTCCTGTTGCACTTACGGTTGCGAGCGACTATCAAACAATAGTCTTAATTCTTGTCTAGCTTCTTCTGTGGCAACTTCTGTTCTTGCTGCCAATAAGGCCGGCTTAGCATGGCAGCTACACGCCTAAGCACTGATCAAGAAACTATTCTTTTTGCAGAATCTGCTCTCACTTCTTCTCCTGTTGCCTCTCTTACGGTTGCGCGCGACTATCAAAGAAGAGTATTATCGTCAAGCTTCTGCTGTTGCAACTTCTGTTGTTGCTGCCAATAAGGCCGGCTTAGCATGGCAGCTACACGCCTAAGCATGCACTGATCAAGAGACTATTCTTCTTGCAGAATCTGCTCTCACTTCTTCTCCTGTTGCCTCTCTTACGGTTGCGAGCGACTATCAAAGAAGAGTCTTCTTATCATATGTCTAGCTTCTGCTGTTGAAACTTCTGTTGTTGCTGCCACTAAGACTTAGCACGGCAGTTAAACGCCTAAGCACTGATCAAGAGACTATCATTCTTGCAGATTCTGCTCTCATTTCTTCTTTTACTGTTGCACTAACGGTTGCGCGCGACTATCAAAGAACAGTATTTTTGTCTAGCCGGCTTCTGCTTCTGTTGTTGCAGCTTCTGTTGCTGCTGCCACTACAGCTTAGCACGGCAGCTTAACACATAACCACAGACAAAGAGACAAAGAGACAACTCTTCTGACAAATTAAGCTCTTACACTTCTTCTTCTACTGTTGCACTTAGATCCTTCTTCTTGTCTAGCTTCTGCTGTCGCAACGTCTGTTGCTGCAGCCACTACGGCTAAGCACGGCAGCTAAACGCCTAAGCACTGATCAAGAGACTAGTATTCTTCCTGCACATTCCGTTTTAGCTTCTACTTCTACTGTTGCACTTACGGTTGCCCGCGACAGCTGAACAACTAAGCACACACCAAGAGGATATTCTTCATGCTGAATCCGCTCCTGATTCAACTTCTACTGTATTTGTTGCTTGCTGCTAATGCTGAGGCTATTGTAACCAGTATGCTTGCTCTTCTCTCTCGGCCTAGCACAGGCGACAGTATTATCGACACGACATCGCACGCTACTGAGTGCTGGCACCGAACTCTGGCACTGTGAGAATATGACTGAGGAAAAAGGTTTCTGCCCTTCTGGTCTTTTCAGCTCAGCTGCAGGGAGGGACCACATCTGCTATCGGCTGATCGGGGATGCGGTTGTAATTTTCATTGGCCTCTCTCTGTGTCTGTGTCTCTGTCTGTCTCTGTCTAATTCTCTGTCTTTCTCTGTCTCTCTGTCTGTCTCTGTCTCTCTGTCCCTCTGTCTGTCTCTCTCTCTTTCTCTGTCTCTCTCTTCTCTCTCTTTTCTCTGTCTCTGTCTCTGTCTCCCTCTCTCTCTCTCCCAGTAACTGTGAACTCTTCGCTGATGATACCACTATTCACAATTCCCACTCAAATGTGAAGGTATTGTCAAAACAACTTCAAGAAAGTGTTAACGAGCTTTTAGCGTGGACCGAATTAAACCACACGGCTCTTAATCCAGACAAAACAAAAAGCATGCTTATTACCACCAGACAAAACTTAAAATCTAAACTTCCACCTTTAACGATTGATAATCACATTGTTGAAGAAGTTAATAAACACAAAGTTCTAGGTGGTATTCTTGATAAAGATTTATCGTGGACTGATCACGTTACAGGAGTTTGTAAAGTACTCTCTAAGAGGCTTTACTTGTTGTCCAGAATAAAACACTTCTTGAACAGGCATGGCAGGCAACTTTTCTTTAACGCTCACATTCAATCGATCATTGATTATGCGTCAACACTATGGGATTGTGCGAATGCAAAAACTCTGAAACCTTTATTTAGTACACATAAAAGAGCAATCAAAGTTATTTTATTACAAGTCTCGGTTTCCAACGAAGACTATAAACTTTTAAACATTCTTCCTCCTAAATCAAGACTCATGTACAATTCTTTCTTTCTTTATTTGGTGTTTAACGTCGTTTTCAACCGTTCAAGGTTATATCGCGACAGGGAAAGGGGGGAGATGGGATAGAGCCACTTGTTAAATGTTTCTTGTTCACAAAAGCACTAATCAAAAAATTGCTCCAGGGGCTTGCAACGTAGTACAATATATGACCTTACTGGGAGAATGCAAGTTTCCAGTACAAAGGACTTAAAATTTCTTACATACTGCTTGACTAAAATCTTTACAAACATTGACTATATTCTATACAAGAAATACTTAACAAGGGTAAAAGGAGAAACAGAATCCGTTAGTCGCCTCTTACGACATGCTGGGGAGCATCGGGTAAATTCTTCCCCCTAACCCGCGGGGGGTCTCATGTACAATAAAGGCGTTTTGATGCATACACTCATAATTGGAAGAGCGCCTGCACCTCTTTCTTCTCAATTCACTTCCCACAATTTAAGAGACCCGACAAAAATGTATGCTCCTCGGCCTCGTATAGATCTTTTTAAGTCCAGCCTACTCTTTTCGGGGACTAATCTTTGGAATTCACTTCCAAGCGGTCTCAAACATTCTGTCAATGCCAAGATTTTTTAAGACAGATATTTCTCATTCCTTATACATGGCACATTTCGTTCTCACTTAGCCTGAACATGTTTATATTGTTGATGCCTTATTTGTACCTTTTACACGTTTCAGTAGATAAATGTACCTAATTAATTTCATAACATGACTTATGTAACGATGCTACATTGCTATTACTTGCAACGTAGTTGCTTCATTGACTCCTCAGTTTCACGGATGTTTTCTTCCCTCGAAGTTTCACACGTTTTTTGTTGCTTGAAACAGTTTTCATTATACCTTTGACAATAATATGTCTTGTCATCATTTTCACGAGTTTTCATTCACAAGCACCTGGGAAATAAATCTCATGTTCCCCGGGGAATAAATCCCCGGTTACCATAGTTGCAGGAAGCCCTATTACATGGATAATCAAAAGCAAACCCAATAGAAACGCTCGAGGATTCTTCGGCTCTTTTCATTGGCGTTTCCCCAGACCTAAACAGACGACACTGCTTCGCCAAGTTCCAAATACGAACTGGCAAACTGGCAAATGTAAACAACAAACAAAACTACCTCATCAAAGGTCATACATTTATGCTTTATCGCAAACAAATGAAACCTATCGATATGTTTTATCTTCTCACAAAGTCATGGAGTGCGTGTATCTCTGTTTGGAGAGAACGTCAAGTTTAAGTCAAACCAATTGACCCCTGACACACACATTTTGACCCGTGCACAAGACGTTGTATCGATAAACTAAGCGCAAATAAAAAAATAATAATAAAAAAAGCAAAGAACATAGCAACAAGAAATGAAGACATCTGACAAAGCCGAGCAAGCAGAATGACAAGTCTAATGAAAAACAGAGAGGCAATGAGAAACAAGATCGCGATTATCTTTCCTTCGCGGCACGACGCAAATCGTTTGTGTCCTTTGACCCAATTCGTGCAGTGCTGCACGATGCAAATCTTCTGTGACCTTTGACTCAACGTAGCTTCAATATTCGATTACTAATATTTACCACTGAAAACCGAGTTGTGGAATACCGAGAGGGGCAGGGTGGTAGGGCGATGGTGAAATGTAATGAAGAGACACGTGTAGCAATAAGAGAAAACCGATTCTGCAATAACACAAACAAGAACAAAAAACCCAACACTGACCTATATGAATATTTAATCAATAATATGATCGTCTGCGTTGCAGGTGTGCAAGTGAAGGGTTAGGGGGGGGGGGTAACTTGATCATTTATTTGTGTGTGTCAGTGTTTGTGTTCATGGACTGATTGTGAGGGAGGGGGAGGGTGGGGTGGGGTGTGTTTCAGGTTTTAGTGTGGGTATGAAACGAGCAAAACAATACCCACACCACAAAATCTTGGAGGCAAAAAACACTCGCCGTCGCATCATTTTGTCCGCACAATATTATATGCACCAACAACCGGAAAGAAAGGTGACAATGGAAAAAGACTCATCTTTGCTTCCTGTGATTCCTTGCCCCCGACTCGAACGTCGCACGATAATCCACACAAATAACAGATCTGTTGTGAGATGGTCAACGCTGACTGTGCAAGCAAATCACCTCGATTGAAATACGACAATCCCATCGCTCGAATGCAACATGTGGGCACTATCGTTTCAAAGGCGCTTACTGTTGGTTTCACACACCACTCTGTAGTCGGAACCTACAGAACTTCGCATCCTCAAACCTGACATACTTGTCTCAACATTATAAACTCAAATCACACACAGTAATTAAGTTGCTTTCGCACGCCAGCTTTGAACAACGTGCTGGGGCCCCGAACATGCATTATAATAACAGAACTCGCGTTTCTAACCATGGCTCCCTGTGTTGATTTTTCACTTAATGTTGAACCACCAAAATGATGACAAAAACGATGTTTGATGGTTTGTTGCCAGACCAGCTTTTTTGTCGGTCCTCGGGGGGCATATCGACTTTTGTTTCATATTTATTGACCGCGGCCTTCGGCCTTGGTCAATAAATATGAAACAAAAGACGATATGCTCCCCCTCGGACCGACAAAAAAGCTGGTCTGTCAACACCCCATCAAACATCTTATAATGTTCGTTTGTATGTATATTTTTGTTTGTTTGTTTAGTCTGTTAATCGTTTGCTTGTTTGTCGTTTGTTTTTATTACTTCTTTAATTGATATTCCAACATTTTTAAAACGTATTATCATTAGATTAAACCCTCCCATGGGCGAGGGCTGGATGTAAAAAAGCACCTGTTTGCTTATGCCATTACCCTCGTTAATAAAGAATTTGTCATTGTCATTGTCATTATCATTGTCTCTCTCTCTCTCTCTCTCTCTCTCTCTCTCTCTGTCTCTCTCTGTCTGTCTGTCTGTCTGTCTGTCTGTCTGTCTCTGTCTGTCTGTCTTGTCTGTCTGTCTGTCTGTCTGTCTGTCTGTCTGTCTCTTTCTCTCTCTGTCTCTCTCTCTCTCTCTCTCTCTCTCTCTCTCTCTCTCTCTCTCTCTCTATCTATCTGTGAAACTTTCCTTTGAGCTTGTCAGACCTAGTTTCTCGTTCTGTCTTTGTTCTGCAAGATATATTCGACTCAGCGTACATTAATTGATCTCATTCTTTTGTACACGATCTCAATCTCGATCCCTGCCTCTAGTTCCTTCTTTCGCACCCTCATCTCCTCCTCCCCTGATCCCCCCCCCCCCCCTCTCTCTTATCCGCCCGCCCGGAACACCGCCGGTGTATCACGACATTTTTACTCCACGAACAATTTACTCCGGAGTAAATATTTCGTACGAAATTCTTACTCCGAGTACACTTTTCGTACGAGAAAAGAACTCCCCAAGGCACGAAAAAATTACTCCCTCCACGAAATTTTTACTCCCCATTTTCTTTACTTCCAGTAAAAATCTCGTACGCAAAAATGGGATGCGGGTGAAGGGATAATGCCAATAAGTGATCTCGCGCACACGAATGTCGCGCTACCCTCCTTCCACCCCTTCCACCACCAAGACTAACAGGGGACAAGGGAGTAAAAATTTCGTACACCTGGCATGGGAAGTTAAATTGCTTGTGTTGGGGTGAAGTAATTTATTCGTTATTTATTCGTCAAGGGAGTAACATTTTTGTACGAAATGTTTACTCGGAACTCACCTGTCTTAGGGAGTAATTTTCTCGTGTAATGGGGGAGTGCTTTTTTCGTAAAGGGAGTAACTTTTTCGTACGAAATGTTTACTCCGGAGTAAAAATCTCGTGGGAGTAATTTTCTCGTGTTACACCGGCACACACAGTCTATCATTCACTCTCACAAGATCAATCCTTTTCGATTATTTAGGAACCCTTCCTTCCAGTCTACAGTACCAAAACCTTGTCTCAGAGTATAGTAACACAGTCCTAAAACCCCAGAAATACTCTTCGACATAAGCTCACCACTATTGTAAGCTTGACAGATCGGTAACGAAAACAGATCGACTCCACAGTATTTTGTCTTTAGTCTAGGTACAGTGAAAACGAAGATCGTTGTTCTTCCTTTCATTCTCTCTCTTCTAATTTTCTGTGTTCGTAAGATAATATCTCTGCTTGTCTGTCTGTCTGCTTTTCTGTCTGTCTGTCAGTTTTTCTATCCAGTTCTGTCTCTGCTGTCAGTTTTTCTGTCTGTCTCTGGTGTCTGTTTGTATGTTTGTTTCTGTATCCGATGTCTGTCTGTCTGTTTGTCTGTCGGTCTGTTGGTCTGTCTGTCTATACCTCCCTCCCACTCGTCTTCTAACGTCTCCTCGCAAGTTGGTGCTCCTTTATCCCCCAGCCCGTCCCTCAGTGTCCGTAAGTGCTATGTCTAGCACAAGAAGCAATCACCTATGAGCCATCGACAAAAGCTTAGCAACCTTCGCTTTGTCCATGTCGAGACAAAACCAAAATACGATGGAGTATATCTTTTTATGGTCGTGTCCAAGGTGCACCGAATCTACCAATCTGTCAAGCTGACAACAGTGATTGGTAGTGGTGGTATGAAAACGACTATTTTATCTAGATTTTTGTTTTAACTCTCTAAGAGAGTTTTTTTGTGCGTGGAAAATACGCAGAGTGGCAGATAAGGAACGACTCATAATAATGTCGATCTTGTATCTGTTCGTGTTCGAGGTTCACTGACTCCTACCGATCTGTCAAGCTGCTGTACTTCTGGAAAGTGGTGGTGTGTTGAAAACTATTTCTATGACTTTGTTAATTTACTCTAAGACAGTGCTATGGGAATAGACGGCGTAGCATGAAAGAAGGGGTTCGCGAAAACGAACAGACAGACAGACGGACTGTCAGACAGGCAGAACAGAGAGACAGAGGGAGGTAGAGACATAGGCAAGCTACATAATCGATCCACTGAGTGCGCGGGAATTCAGTTGATTAGCAAGCTGGCGACTCATTTTAGAGCTTACTGGTGTGAACAGTCAACCGACTGATAGATCAACCAATTGACAAATCAAGCAACCTACAAACATCTAACTAGTCAAGCGACAATCGAAGAAAAGTCATCGACTTTCGACACAAATCCCCCCCCCCCACCCCTTCCTTCCCTTCTCCTTCCCTCCCTCCCTCCCCCAGTGAATGAATGAATGCATCCATCCATCCATCCATCCATCCATCCATCACATTGGAAGCCGTTGATATACTGCAATCACATCAACGTATCATTTATGAAAAAAGTAATTAATTGTGTAGATAAAGAAATAGTACGGTGTCTATCTTTTATCGTTTGTGTCCAAGGTTTCCGAATCTACCTCTCTGTCAATGTGACAGCAGTGAAGGGTCTAGTGGTTGTGTTGAAAACTATTTTTAAGACTTTGTTCCTACATTCTGCAACAGTTGTTTTCGGGGAAAATATTCCGAGTGGCAGAAAAAAAAGAACTCATAATTATGTCGATCTTTCCCCCGTTCGTGTCTGAGGTTCACTGAATCTACCGATCTGTCAAGCTGCCAGTACTTAGTTGTGGTGTTGGTATTTTGACGAGTATTTATATGACTTAATTTCTATACTCTGATACAGGGTTTGGGGAATAGACGGAGTAGTGGGAAAGAAAGAGTTCGTGGAAACCCAATAAAAGATTGATGGAGATTGAGTGGTAGGGTTTACTAAGGACGGGGGGGGGGGGGGGGGGGGGGGGGGGG
>NC_090247.1:25195835-25205835 GCF_037325665.1 Littorina saxatilis
ATTAGAAAAAAACAAGTCGCGTAAGGCGAAAATACAATATTTAGTCAAGTAGCTGTCGAACTCACAGAATGAAAGTGAACGCAATGCCATTTTTCAGCAAGACCGTATACTCGTAGCATCGTCAGTCCACCGCTCATGGCAAAGGCAGTGAAATTGACAAGAAGAGCGGGGTAGTAGTTGCGCTAAGAAGGATGGCACGCTTTTCTGTACCTCTCTTTGTTTTAACTTTCTGAGCGTGTTTTTAATCCAAACATATCATATCTATATGTTTTTGGAATCAGGAACCGACAAGGAATAAGATGAAAGTGTTTTTAAATTGATTTGGACAATTTAATTTTGATAATAATTTTTATATATTTAATTTTCAGAGCTTGTTTTTAATCCGAATATAACATATTTATATGTTTTTGGAATCAGCAAATGATGGAGAATAAGATAAACGTAAATTTGGATCGTTTTATAAATGTTTATTTTTTTTTACAATTTTCCGATTTTTAATGACCAAAGTCATTAATTAATTTTTAAGCCACCAAGCTGAAATGCAATACCGAACCCCGGGCTTCGTCGAAGATTACTTGACCAAAATTTCAACCAATTTGGTTGAAAAATGAGGGCGTGACAGTGCCGCCTCAACTTTCACGAAAAGCCGGATATGACGTCATCAAAGACATTTATCAAAAAAATGACGAAAACGTTCGGGGATTTCATACCCAGGAACTCTCATGTCAAATTTCATAAAGATCGGTCCAGTAGTTTAGTCTGAATCGCTCTACACACACACACAGACAGACACACACACACACACACACACACACACACACACATACACCACGACCCTCGTCTCGATTCCCCCCTCTACGTTAAAATATTTAGTCAAAACTTGACTAAATATAAAAATCAACATTAATGTGTATCCAAAAACAGTCAGTTTTCGTTCACACATATCTTGTCTAACAATGACGTTATGGGATGCTGGGCGGTGTAGGGTCACCTAATGTATTTGAGAAGTGAGCAATAGACCACCCCCCCCCCCCCCCCCCCTAATGTTTATTTTTTTAATTCCAATATTTATGATCTTGTGTGCCTTTAGCGTTTACCAACACGAGACATTAGCAAGATCTAGATCAACACTTTTCAAGACGTGTACGGGAACGTGTACGGGTAACGTCATCAAATCTAATTTTAACGTCACGCGTTTGCCAAGATATGCAGTCTTGGTGGGAGTAAAACAACGTAAGCATTTGGAACATTGGAGCACAAAGTGAGTCACGGGTGACGCAATATCTACACGCACACGTACAGGTCTTTGCTACAAGTTCGATCATCTAGAACACTGTAATGAGTCCCCATCAAAGACGGGCGCAGTGGCGTGGTGGTAAGATGTCGGCCTCCTAATCGGGCGGTCATGAGTTCGAATCCCGGTCGCTGCCGCCTGATGGGTTAAGAGTGGAGATTTGTCCGATCTCCCAGGTCAACTTACGTGCAGACCTGCTAGTGTCTTTACCCCCTTCGTGTGTACACACAAGCACAAGACCAAGTGCGCACAGAAAAGATCCTGTAATCTATGTCGGAGTTCGGTGGGTTATGGAAACACGAAAATACCCAGCATGCCTACTCAACGAAAGCGGAGTGAAGCTGACTATGCTCTCATAGTCTAATGTGGGGAACCCAAATGGGCAAACGAGCTCACACGTAACCAGACAATTCTGGAACGCTGAAGAAGAAGAAGAGTCCCCATCGTGATTTAGAAAAACCGCAGGGGTAAGGCCCCAATTATGAATCGGCTTCAGGATCACCTCCTGTTGTGACAAATTTATGGTGCCTCTCTGGATCACTTGCATATTTCATAACAGTTGCGGACGCACAAACCACAACTTATTTTTTTCTCACTGTTTGACACTTCTCCCAGCGTTCGTTCTAAATGTTAAGCTTAAACACAGCTGTCAAGAAACAACATTTGTTAAATATGACAGCTAAGGCTATAATGGTTACATTGAAGCAATGTTGCCCCGTCTTTCTTGCAGAAATAAAAAAAATAATATCTCAAAGTATGTGTGTGTCCCCTAAAATGGACCACTTTAAACAAATAGAAGAAAAGAAATGATAACGACTGGTTTTTGCCATGCATTAAGAAGTTTGCTGTGAATAATCTATTACTAGCCATCAAGCTTTGAAAAAAAATATATCAAACAGTCTTCTCTTGGTGAAAGTTGATAATTTGATACATTACCTCTGTTTTGGAATCGGAAATTTAAGCCATGAATTTATGGCATTAATAACGCTGTTATGTCTAGTCTCTTTTGATTCATCACTATCGATTTTTTTTATTGCAAGCAATTCTTTGTTTTTGTTTTGTTGTGTATTTATTCACACACACACACACACACACACACACACACACACACACACACACACACACACACACACACACACACACACGGAAATACACACACATACGCAAACATTAATACACTAACACACACGCAAACATTAAGACACACACACACACACACGGACACAGACACACACAGACACACACACATATATATATATATTCTCGTAGGCATGACAGATACACTGCCAGACCAGCACACCTGGCAACAAATGCCAGACACACACTCAAAATAGTTTATTCTTTTATTACTTTGTTGATATGGAGTTCATAATTTGAACACAGACAATAGACACTGACACAACAGTTTTACATCTTTGTGTATTGTTGTTCCACATCACAAACAACACAATATTCCGGCAAGACAATGACAGCACAGAGGCATGAACAAACGATTGATTTTTTCTCTGTCTCTTCTCGGTCTGAATTGTCGGTACAGCATTTTCAAAAGTGTATCACGAAAAACTCTGAATAGCTTGTACAATACATACAAATATCCGCACAGTTAAAGTAAATATACAACGCAGCGGCAATTCTTTGATAACTATCCCGAGATTAACCAATCTTTAGTTTTCTATTCTTGATGCTTCTTTCTATAATTTAATTATTTAATTGAATTTCACCGTGACACAAAGATGACAGTAAGATTTCGCATAGTAAAGCGAGAATGTTGTGAGTGACGTTTTGAAAATGTCAGACTTACTCAATGAACACCAAAAACAACAAAGGTATACATATGATCAAGGTACGCAGCTCCAACAATCTTGGTAGAGGAGTGTCGTTCAGACTTTCGGCATGCTTTCGACATTCAACTTCAGAACTAATTCCAAAAAGCTTTGGTCGAGGGAAGTTTGATTGAATTGGTGGGTTAGGTTGGGTTATGAGAAGGACTGAAAAGTTGGACTTACTGAGACTGGGGGTGGGAGGTGGGGTTGGTGCGGGTTGATGGGAAGGTGGGCAGACAAAATAACAGGGTAGAGAGAGGTTGTAAACTCTACATGAAACTAAGTTCTGAGTGTATCACTGGTACGCAGCTTAGATGTTAACGCTATGACCAATAAACCCGTGAATTAGGTTACCTTTAAGGGAGAGAGAGGGAGCAGCAGGAGATTATAAGATTCGACAAAATATTATTTCAGACTTGATCACTGTTTTTACCCTGAAGACGTTCGTGAAAGCGGGAATGAAGGCATTGCAAACAAGAACACAAGGCAAGGATTTTGTGTATAGGTGAAATTGAGGCATTCTTGAACAAATAGCGTGGAGAATTTTATGTAAAAAGAACGTTCACAAAGAGTAGACCTTAATTATCAAGAAGGTAAGATGGGTGGGATTTTTAAATCAGCCACGACACATCTATTCGGGTTTTTACGTGGGATGTGACACCTTGAGCTGGGAACATTCAACAGCCGAACTACTTCCTGATCAGATAAAGATGTTTTGCTTCAGTAAATTGACATGGGTGTCAAAGTTACGAAAGTATTTCAGTTACAATGTCCTACTCAGCACAGGAAACAGCTTCGCTGTTGAGTTAGGGACGTGTTCTATTGGAAGGATGTGCTTCTTTGAAGCAAAGGCCTTGGCGGATCTATACAGGTAACAGACCTCCGAGACGAAGAGAGCTGATATATTTTCCCTAGGGAACATATTGGGCATTCCCAAGCCTCTGTATATATCTCTAATCAACAAATATTATAAACGTAATGACGCGTTTGTGCCTGGAATAATATAATGTTTGCACTTGGCCTTGGTAAACGGCCAAAACGAGGCTTTGTTTCGAGGGAAATAAGCTGGTTGCTAGGGAATATATGCAACGTATATATACCTACTTCCACTAACAGACAAAAAAGCAGGATATGGGATAAATCATGATATACACGATCATCATCACTAACAGGAATTTAGATACCATTATGGTTATCTGTTTTAAAGGTACTGAACTTGTCAAATCCAGTTGCACGGAGCCCCTGGGGCTTTTAGTCATACCTCAGGCAGCTATCCGTTAGAAGAACTACCAAGTGTCATTGACTTGCACCCAAAGAGTCAAGAACTGCGATTGTTTTACGAATTAATTTCGTACTCGGACCCGGCTGGTCTTGGCCTATTTTTGGATCTAAATTTAGATCAGGTAGATCACCTCATCATGCACAAAAAGACACGTCACTAGCAAACTATGTCAGACGTCATCATGAGTTTGTGTAAAACAAAATGGAGGCCGGAATCACTCAGTTGAATCGAACTCCGACCAAACACCACGTAATAACTAGGTTAATTTATGCACTCGCGTGAACAAGAAACTGTCGAGCTTCACATATGTCGTCGTTGGGTAGTTTTGGGTTTGTTTTACTACCATAGGAGGATATTTGAACTGTAAATGCAGTCAGTTGCAACAAAAACGCAAAACGAAGGCTGTGAGCTGCACTGTGCCTTTAACAGTCGATGTTCACTTTTGATAGGAACATTGGTAAGACGTCGGCCTCCAAATCGGGAGGTCGTGAGTTCGAATCCCGGTCGCTGTTGCCTGGTGGGTTAAGAGTGGAGATTTTTTCGATCTCCCAGGTCAACTTATGTGCAGACCTGCTAGTGATTTAACCCCCTTCGTGTGTACACGCAAGCACAAGACCAAGTGCGCACGGAAAAAGATCCTGTAATCCATGTCAAAGTCCGGTGGGTTATAGAAACACGAAAATACCCAGCATGCCTCCCCCGAAATCGGCGTATGCTGCCTAAATGGCGGGGTAAAAACGGTCATACACGTAAAAATCCACTCGTGCTTAAAACATGAGTGAACGTGGGAGTCTACGCCCATGAACAAAGAAGAAGAAAAAGAAGATAGGAACATTTAAAAGTTAAAAGGAAATATCCAGGCAGCAGTTAGGCAGGAATGTAGTTCAGGAGCGCTTTGAGCAGTTAGGAAAAAAGGCTTTGTACAAAGAGAAAAGGAGTAAATATCCATTAACTCAGATATTAACCTTTCCACGTCAGGATTCGTTCTGCTCTTTAATAGTTGAGAATATGTTTTCAATAGTGTACTCGACATAGATTTCTGTTTGAACACAACACAGCCTGATTAGGACCACACGATAGGATATTGTGTTCAGATATTTGTTAGTTGTCTTGTCAGACACAAGCGTAGTAACAGTCCGGAGTAAGTGTTACTTTCGTATACAGCAACGTAACATAAGTAGTGCACACTTTTCAGCATACCATTAGGTTATCGGCAGGCAATTAAGCTTATCACAAACATACACGAATAAAACACACGAAAACAGTCATGGATATCGAGTAAACAGGAGGGCAACCACTGCAATATAGTAACAAATTAGGCTTGATCTTGTGGAAAAAAATAACACTTGACATTTTTTAAATACTCACTTAATTTGTTCGCTTGTGTACCTTTACTAACTGACAGGCAGACTGACTGTTCAAATACATTGCTTGCTTACTTACTTTCTGACTGACGGACTTACCTACTTCATTACTTACTTACTTGCTTTCTTGTTCAACTCCAAGGAAAGGAAGCGATATAGCATGTAGCTCTTTCGAGTGTTTTAATCATTTTTGAACTTGTGTCCAGTATTCGTTGAAATAGTCCAGACACTCACTAGATTTTGTGTGTGACAACAAGATCAAACGTCTTCTTCTTTATGAATTTGAATATGATCTGGTGTCGATTTGCTGATAAGCAAAACTGCCACAAGGAACTGCGTTACGGACGACATTTTGAAATATCGCACGAGATTGATATTATCACAAACTTGTAAACAAGTCAAATTCAACAGTTGTCAACACAATGCAATAACAGAACAAATCACAAAACTTGGCTGTACAATATTAGGATTTCGTCAAAATCATTAACAAGGTAAGACATTGTCACAATATATTAAATACATGTAAAACAATTCAGTGCACATATATTAGGATACATGTATAACACAGGCATGTGTACTGGAACAGCAGTATAATATATAACAATCACAATCACCTTGACACGCAGACAACGTTCACAACAGTATTACACACAATTAAAGATGCCTTCCTTAGTTTAAACGATGACGTACCAGATCATAAGTGTGTCCATGCAGGATCTTAAAAGGGAGGATGACATCATTCCATTTGGAAAAACACCTACAAAGCTGAAGCTAGTCTGCTTTCTCTGCAGAGTGGAGAGCCTTTATTTTTTATTTTTTAAGTTTCTTCTTTTTTTTTTTTTGCTGAAGTAATTTTGCAGATTGACAAAGGCGTCGGACACGAAATCAGTTCAGCATAGATAAATAAATAAATACATAAGTAAATAAATTGATAAATCAATAAATCAGTAAATGAATAAATACATAAATAAATCAGTAAATATATAAATAAATCAGTAAATAAATAAATAAATACATAAATAAATAAACAAATAAATGAATAAATAGATGCTGGTGCATGTACACGCAGAAAACATGCAGTCTGTTTGTTGAGTGTTTAAAAAAAAAATGTGTTTGGTATCTGTACTTCTGGAATGATTATCTTAACCCCCTGGCTTGATCTGCGTGAAACGATCGACTGATGGTGTACGCGCGAAGGACGATATCTTTAAATATTACACAGTAATTATGCGTTATGTCGGCCACAGTCGTGAGCCAGCAAAGAATGTACTGGCTCATGGACAGGTAAGATAATATTTGTTTCACTGTGACTGTACAATAGATGACTTTGTGTGAAATACAAAGATATAAATGCACTTGGCAGAATGTTCACAAGAACGATATCAAAATAAACAATGGGAATGTTGCCAGCAATGTACGTATACCAGCGTCAATATTTTGTCGCTTAGATTACGTCACGCATAACGTAGTGACGAAAGTCACAGTCACGTCATCAAAGGTAAATAGAAATATCATATTTGAAACTCCATGAGTGAAACAAATCTGGACCATGACACTGACTAGAATTGTATTTGGAACGTATCTTTCATAACATACAGTACAAAGTATAATAACATCAACTAATAGAGGTGATATTTATTTCTTAAGAGACCGATATAGAGGCAGATTTGCATGAGCAAAAAAGAGCAATAACTGTTCAATAATATTGTAGTTTTATTACAAAAAGACATCCGTGCTAACTTTTCCACAGTTAGTATTGTAGTTGTGAATTCAGTGTCTCCAAACTCTCCAAATTAATTATGTTCTTATTTAAGAAACAATTACAAATCTACCAAGTCTTTTTCAACCACCGCCACTCTCTTAATGCTATGTTCTCTAATTTTCTGTTACTTGGCTGCTATATTATAAATTAAAAAAACTTTTTTGTTGTATTAGAAATTCCATCCAAAAGGAATCTTCCTATGAAGCTTATTCGACGAAAAAGACCCCGAGATGAAACTCGCAATGGTGGTTTTAAACTATGTCCTTCAAGTGGACTTTTGCAATTAGATGCTCCCTGGTAAATTGAACTTAATCAAACAGAACCGGAACTGTTAAGGCTACAATACTGTTAACTTCAATTTAAACGGAATTCGATTGGGATCTGTTAAATTGCTGTGGGAAACGGAAATTGTCTCTTGTCCACTGGTTCATTTCTTTGTCTTTCTATCCAAGGTTGACGAAACCAATCGATAAACTAGCGAGTTGATGTGCGTACTTTTGGATTGTGTCCCTTGAGTCACCCTGCAAACTTTCACGGCAAACAGCAAACGTTCAAAGCAATGTTGCGAGGATTTCTACTGTATTTGTGCCGAAGTGACCATGCATAACTGTTTCGTCAATGTTCGGTTATACGTACGTTACACAGTCTTCGGCGTCTCCTTAAACTCAAAGTGTAAAACATTCGCTTAACCTGCCGAAATTACAGCAATATTTTTTGTTGCGATTTGAACTTAGTGTCAGTAGGCAGAGCACGGTTCTTCCCGGGAAAACAGTTGCACTTAGCATGTCAGGTCTGGGCAGGCTTTTACATGTTTGTTTGTTTGTTTGTTTAACGCCCAGCCGACCACGAAGGGCCTTATCAGGGCGGTGCTGCTTTGACATATAACGTGCGCCACACACAAGACAGAAGTCGCAGCACAGGCTTCATGTCTCACCCAGTCACATTATTCTGACACCGGACCAACCAGTCCTAGCACTAACCCCATAATGCCAGACGCCAGGCGGAGCAGCCACTAGATTGCCAATTTTAAAGTCTTAGGTATGACCCGGCCGGGGTTCGAACCCACGACCTCGGCCTCCCGATCACGAGGCGGACGCTTTTACATGGGATAAAAACATCCCTCCACTTGGACACATAGTAACAACTTAACATCCTGACGGCCTCTTGTGCGGAATGAGAATGTGTCGATAAATTGAGTTTACAAAATGATACTAGTGTCTATTAAGACAATACTATATCAAACATTTCCCACTCTGCTCAGAGAGCACTCATGCTAATTGTTGTCATGTGTCCAGGTGGAGGGATGGTCTTATTTCCAGTAAAAGTGTGGCTAGATCTGAGATGGTGGATGGTCTTATTTCCAGTAAAAGTGTGGCTAGATCTGAGATGGTGGATGGTCTTATTTCCAGTAAAAGTGTGGCTAGATCTGAGATGGTGGATGGTCTTATTTCAAGTAAAAGTGTGGCTAGATCTGAGATGGTGGATGGTCTTATTTTCCAGTAAAAGTGTGGCTAGATCTGAGATGGTGGATGGTCTTATTTCAAGTAAAAGTGTGGCTAGATCTGAGATGGTGGATAGTCTTATTTCCAGTAAAACTGTGGCTAGATCTGAGATAGTGAGCCGAATTGTTAACATGGAAGGGACTGTGTCTCAAATTAGTTTGAAGACCGCACATTTGTATGTGACAGACTTCATTGACCAATAATGAAACCATCTGTATCCATTTATTTGTCAAACTTTTCGTTGATATTAATAGCATCCACAAATCGTAGCCAAAGAGGAAGGCATTTTGAGTTCACATTGCACTGTGTCAGGTACCTACCTATATAGACGAAAGTAATTTTTGCGAGCGCTGGCAATTTCAGCTCAATGATCTGGAATCCAGACACACAGATCAGTGAATAACCTCGTCCTTTATTACAACTTTGCCCTGCAATATATTCAGTCAGTCAACACATTGTTCTCCTACTGCTAACTTTTCTTGTCCAGAAGGGTTACTGGTGTTTCATTAAACAAGACAATCTGCTTATCACTTTATTCTGTGTGTTTCATTATCCATACACCTGTTAGTGTACATTGGTTTTCTCATGTCGTACATGCCTTCATTTGTTCTCAGCTGCTTTTGTGATCACATTGTGTTCATACTATCCAGAGGAATAATTATCGTCATTAGCGCAAACAAGTTGCTCAAGATGCAGACTTTAGAGGATGTTGTTAGCAACTCTTATTCTGCCAGCTAACTATTATTCACACTTTACAATATTTCAGTGAGCAACTTTGCTTTGATACAGGGATGCTGGGATTTTCGTCAGCTAATTTGCAGAAATGATAATAAGAGTTTCAGCAATTTTTGGCGTCATCTTTCCTTCGTCATGCAAAACGTGTTCGGCGATTTGAAAAGCGTTTCGCTGAGTGCTGACACCAAACGACATCTCTATGATATGAATATTCATAAAGGCAAGACAAATAAATGAA
>NC_090247.1:25210835-25243335 GCF_037325665.1 Littorina saxatilis
CTCCACGCTGTTGCTGACGTCCACCTTGCTGAGGTCGATCTCCACCTCCCCGATGGCGCTGTGGCGGGAGAACTTGTCGTAGTCGTACATGTGGAACACCAGCAGCTTCTCGCGCAGCTGCTCGTAGGCCACTGGGAACTTGAAGTACTCGTTATAGTAGGGGTTGGTGGTGCGCCTCTTCACGGACGATTGTCGCACGCGTTCGTCCACCCCGGGTACCAGAGAGATCCGCACGTAGGGGTCGCTGAAGGCACCTATGGACTCCGGTGGAGGCAGGTCTTGAGCTGTAGGGTATAGACAAAAAGATGTTGATGATTTTGTGTAACTATTTGTGTTTTTATTCGTGTTGTTCTTCCACAGACACGACTCTCACAAAAAAATAAACCCAGCCAAGGTACCTATGAACTCCGGCGGAGGTAGGACTTGAGCTGTGGGGTAAAAGACGAGATGTTAAGGACATACAATACCGATACATGCACAGCCTGGAGGCACCTGTGGACTCCGGTGGAGGCAGGTCTTGAGCTGGGGGGTAGACGACGACTAGTTAATGATATATGATACCTATACATGCACAGCCTGAAGGCACCTTAGGACTTCGGTGGAGGCAGGTCTTAAGCTGTTGGGTAAAAGACGAGATATTAATGACATACGATACCGATACATGCACAGCCTGGAGGCACCTTTGGACTCCGGTGGAGGCAGGTCTTAAGCTGCGGGGAAGAAGACGAGATGTTGATGATTTTGTTTGACTGTTTTTTGTTTGTTTGTTTTGTGTGTGTGATAAAAAGGTGTTGTTTTTTTCAACAGACACGACTCCCACACAAAAAAAACACAGGCGGGGGCAGGGTTTAACTGTGGGGTATATTACGAGATGCTCAGTGAATGTCTTTTTTTCTTTTTATTTCTTTCTAATTTATAGGGCTTCTATTGGTCTAACCGTTCTTGCGAATGTGACGAATCTGGGGTATTCACTGTACCTTTATTATAGACGCACACGGCCCGATTTGATCGCAAACGCACCACAGGCAAAAACAAATTGCTGCAGGTGAAAGATTGGTCATTTTTGCATCTACAAACCCCATCATAATTTGAAAAGGAAAAAACCCACTAGGTTTGGTCATTTTTTTTTAGGTAGAACTGCCACCTTAAGTACTACTATAAAGGATGAAAGTCGCTTGTTCATGTCAATGCTTGTTAGTCTCTCAGAAGCCAGGAGACTGGTTCCGAATAACTCTCACTTACTCTATTACACACGTCGTATGCATTTAGAGCGCTTCGAATTCTTTCCCTTTGTTTGTCAGATCTTTAAATAGCGCTCTGCCTCGTTTGTTTACGATTTTCTTTTATTTTGTGAACCCTGGCAACCTTCTGGTTGATTAACCGGACAGAAAAACAAAACAATTCCAGGTCCTTGCGGTGGATGGGAAGAACATCCCTCTGTCAGTGTCTGCCTCTCTTTCTCTGTCCCTCTTTCTCTTTCTCCCCCCCCTCCCCTCCCACCAACTCTCTCATTCTGAAAGGTCAGCAATCACTACAAGCTGAGCAATTCCTGATTAATCATCTCCGCTAGTTAGTCTCGCTTCCGTCGTAGCTAAATTGACAGGCATTGGAGTGACTCGTTCTCGCTGTGCGTCTGTCTGCGAGTGTATGAGTCCGACTGTCTTGGTCCTTATCAATTTGTGTTTCGTATAATGTTCACTATGTATTGTATATTTTGTAAGCGCCTAGGGCTATATTTAGATTAGGCGCACAAATGTTCATAATAATAATAATAATAATAATAATAATTCTTGCGGTCAAAGTGTTGCTAAAATGATGTAAAGAGGAGAGGAAATTGTGAGGAATAGATTGGACGTTGCCTTGGACACACACGGAGCTGCTAATCAACGGACACAAATCGAAGGCATTCAAGACCAACCTGACAGCTACTTCCATGATTAGTTATTGCAGCCTTGACCAAAGGTGCTTCCGGACTTGCAATTAATAAGACTTATATGTCGAGATTAAGTAAAACTTTGTTATGTGTTTATTGTCAGCCACAATGTAATTTTTCATTTTGAGATACTAAAGTAGTATTGTATTTAAACGCCAAGCTGATACTGACTTCCGTGATCAATTAGTGTAGCCATGACCAAAGATGCTCTCAGAATCGCAAGTACTACGACATGTCCACGTTTAAGTAAACGCAACAAATCGAACGCAGCAAAGATCTCAACCATACAGCAATTCCCATGTTTAAATATTGCTTAAATCAAACATACATCATTCAGAAATGATTGAACACAAATTAAAATGTTACGTAAATAATAATGACAAATGCACAGAGATGGGATCAGCAGTCACAAGTCACGTGCTGAGAAACTAAAGGGAACTAACTTCAATCATTTCTGATGATTACTAAGCAGTATAGTTCAGTTTCCCTTGTTTCTTTATTGCAGCCTTGCGTGACTATCAGGTGATTGAGGACCAGCACTACAGCAATAACTAAGGCTTATATATCTACATTAAGTAAACACCACACATAGAAAGGCAGAAAAGATCCCAACCCGATCGTTTCTTCGATGGTTTATTACCACAGCCTTAAGCAAATATGCTTGTGGTCTTGCAACTACCTGCACTGATTTTGTCGACCTCAAATGTATGCTACAAATCGAAGGTACTGGAGGCGAACCTGACTGCAATTTCCATGTTTAATTATTTCAGGGTTATATGCGTGTTTTGCGCCAACGGTTCAGATGAGTTCCGTTTTCATCGTTTCGGTATTGCATCGATTTGCGGGGAAATAGCTCAGTAGTTTGCAGTCTGGCTTCAAAACCAGTTGTCGCTATCGGCGTGGGTTCGATCCCCACGTTCGGCGAGGGATTTGTTTCCCAGTAATGTGTACATACTCTCCTCAGTGTCCAATCAGCCCCGTGTGCACGCATGCGCACGATAAAGAACCCAAGTTCACAGCGAAAGTCTTAGAGCAATTGGAAACATGAATATTCGCATGCAGTAAAATAAAAATAGGGTAGTGCCGTACTGTAGGGTAGCTCGCTTTTCCCAAGAGAGAAAGCAATCCGAATGTCCATGAGGTTAGAGTCACAAGACAATATGAAATCTTACCCTTGTCCTTATTTCCAAAAGGTTTTATCGGACCACTAAATACCTAGACTTATACAACTACGTGAGGTAAACGCCACAACTTGAAGGTATCAAAGACCAGCCCGACAGCGATTTCCATTAATAATGATTGCAGCCTTATATAGGTTTTTTGAGCTTACTGTCAACTTTATTGACAGTTTGATTGTGTCTGTACTGAAGCGTTGGCCAAATGCGCTTGTGAAAATTCAAATACTCACAGATTTACTTATCCGTATTAAGTAAACTCCAAACCCTGATGGCATCAAAGATCAACCCGCCCGCGATTTCCATTCTTAATGTTTTTGCCTTGTACGTGTACGTCGAGCCGACTGTTCAACACTAGTTTTAACGGTAGTCACGTGATCTATGTGAATTAATTCTTTGAACTGAACAGTGTGCCAGATAGCCAAGTTAATTCCCCTAAATGGCAGAGAAAGTCACAATACAATGGCATGAGCATGACACTTTTAGTTTGTGTACCAAAAGCTTTGCACTCATGTTTGTGTGATGGCTTCACATTATGTAAACACCGCAAACCAAAGCCATTGAAGATCAATCCGACAGCGATTTTCAAGATTACCTATAGAGTCCAGTTTCCAATGTGTATGTATTGCATCCTTGACCAAAAGTTGATTGCGGATCAGTACTAGGAAATATGTAGACTTATTTATCTACGTGAAGTAAACGGCACAAATCGAAGGCAGCAAAGACCCCCAACTTGGCAGTAATCACCATGATTAATGATTGTAGCTTTGGCCAAATGTGAGTGAGGATTAGCAGATGCGTAGACTGAGTAATCTACATTGAGTGAACGCTACAAATCGAAGGCAGCAAAAGATCCTCAAGCCGAGAGCATCAGCCATGACTAATTAGTGCAGTCTTATGTACGTCGACCCACTGCTAAGACAAGTCTAGTTTCCATTTTTAGTTGCAGTCTTCTGCAAAAAAGGAGCTTGTGGACTAAGAATTACCCAGAGTTATATGACAAAATTAAGTAACCGCGACAGATGTAAGCCAGCAAAGACTAATACTTTTATAATAATTTCATAATAATTTTATAATAATAACAATAACTAATAATAACTTCCGAGGATATAGGTCGGGCCGTATTGCACCTGTGAGACAAATGATTATTAACTATTATTATCAACTATTATATTATAGATATTAGTAACCCGACAGCGATTCCCATGATTAATTATTTTAACTTACTATGCGCTTGTCGAGTCATCTGTATGGGTGAGAGTCCTAGTTTAATGTCTATGTTAAACCCTGGACCAATAGATGGTGAAAAATACACGGGAGTTTACACGGAAATGCAAGTAACTTGACGAGGACCTTCACATTTAACCGCATTTGACAAGCCAGACAAACCCTTTCGTCTGAACGGGAAAAAAAGCGGCTAACTCCCGAAAAACACCCTTCGGAGATACTAAACCTTGCGAAAGTAAATCAAACATTTTGAGCTTCATTCAATGTAAAGACGAACCAAAGACGTTGCAAAATCGGGAGATTGCCGATAAAACCTCCACACACGATGACAGCAAGCAAGTCAAGCATACAAAAGAGCAAACAAGCATAAGCAATGAAATATCGACTTTCTCCATCACTGACCTTCAATAAGATGAACGACAAGGTCAGACGTGCGGAAGTCATACTTGAGGCGCGTGTGCAGGCGACCTTGACCTCCGTCTAAAGACGCTTGTTGAAGAACGATATCCTTCCTCGGATATAGGTCGGGCCGTATTGCACCTGTGAGACAAATGAGTTCGTATAATCTTTGCTCGTCTCTTCCATTTATGATACATTATTCTGACGTAATGCAGACATGGTTGCAATTCCTCTCATTCAAAAATCAAAGAAACAAGCAATTAGCTCGTCAAACAGACTGTCACACACACAGACACAGACACACAAATATATATACAAACACACACGCAGAAAAATCTACACATACAGAAAAACAGACAGAGAGACACCCAGACAAACACACAAACACTTACGTGTCTATTTGTGAAACAGGTTTATGACACATTTGAGATTTTGTTTTGATCCCAAACACCCAGCCGCCTACCCTCCAATGACCCCCCCCCACACACACACACACATATCCGTTCACTTAAAAAAAACAATTAACGATTGCAAGCTCCTTTCGTAGTTTTTCTTCGACCTTTATACACATCGTGCTCTTTCATCTCGCATCAGTCTAATCACTAGAAACTTTTTTCCAACTCAAGCAGGTCAACATTATTGACCAAATTATACGCGGTATAATGTAGTGTGTGTGTGTGTGTGTGTGTGTGTGTGTGTGTGTGTGTGTGTGTGTGTGTGTGGGTGGGTGGGTGGGTGGGTGTAAGTGAGTGTGTGTATGCAGTTCTGTTAGTTGTTGTGTTTGAATGTACTTAGTATTGAATGAACTCAAACCAAGATATATTCCTGTGTAATGCACGTGGTTGAAATAAAATCTTATGTCTTGTTTCTTATTATCTTTTGATGTCGGTGTGAAACAAAATAAGAACAGAAATAGAGTCAAGCATCAATAAGACTATCTGAATCACCTTAGCTGGAATACAAAGAATAAAACGGAGTCTGCGCTAATGGTCAGACGACACCACCGATAGATATTTAATTCTTAAAAGACTAACAGCAGCGACCGATTTCTCCATTTGTCCGGATTAAATTCTAGCTTTAGAACAGATTCAGTTCTGTTCAGGTCATGCGCCTTATTTGCTATTCAGAATTTAGAAAACAAAAAAATCTCTTTCAGTAACTAATAAAAGCAGACGGGTAGATTCTGGCAGGATTTGTTGTTAATTACCGTTGCAAAACGATTGGAAATAGACCGAAACACAGATCACAGACAAACAGACACAACAAAGGATTAATTTTACCGAAATTTGCCTCGAAAACGAGGCTGTCGACGCTGGCATCGCTGCGCGCGCTGATAGAGGAAGTGTCGTCAGTGGTGTGGTCACTGCGCAGACTCCCCCGGGAGGGAGTGGAGATAGAGGAAGAGCGAGGCTGGACAGCACGTGGTTCTCGCGTTACTTGGATCTCCTGGGAACAAAAGAGAGAAACAAAAAGGTCATTTGGTGTGTGAGAAGTTGAATTAACATTTCTGGGGTGTGAGTCAAGTCAAGTTCAAATTGTATACGTTCTGTTCAGAACTGGGAAAGGTACGAACACAGATAAAGAACACAGAATCAAACAACATTCATTGGGGCCCGGGTAGCTCAGGTAGTAGAGCACTGGACTTGTGATGTGATCGAAAGATCGCTGGTTCGAATCCGGGCCGGGACGGACACGGGTCAACTTTATGTGCAGACCCAGAGACGGTATCCATCTCCCACCCTGCCATAAGTGCAGATGGCTGATACCACCTAAACACGCATACACTTGTGTATCTCATCTAAAGTCGGGTTAAAACCCGGGAACATGCCCCTAATGGCTTTGCGTGAGGGCGTAAAACTTGAATTTCTCAACAACATTCATTGTGCTCTTGAAACACAACCGGCAAGTACAACCATTGGATTATTTTCCACTGTTGAGAAGTTCAGCCGCCAGTCCCGCATCTACAGTAACTGAAGAAAGAAAAGAAAGGAACAAAAGAAAGATAGAAAAAAGAAAGATGAATCCCCACCTCTAATTAATGTAAGGTCGGATTACAAATGAATGTCATTAAAGTTTCATTGACCTTTCCGATCACGTTTTCTCCTTATTCTTCGCGCATTAAGTTACACGTCTGAAACCAATCCTTTTTACCGAGAAAATAATGAACAAGAAAAAATCACAGACAGTGGAAAAAGGTCAGGAAAAACAGCTGTTTATAGCAAACCTATGGAAACAAAGTCAGAAGGAAAGACATAACAGAACAGACAGAACGAAAGCAAGAACAAAATCAGAAAGAAAATAAATAAAGAAAGAAAACAAAAGACAGAAAGAAGAAAGAAAGAAAGAAAGAAATGAAAGAACGAACGAAAGACAAGAAAAAAAGAAAGATAGATAGAAAAGGGACGAGAAAGATGCAAAATATAGAATGTGCGCATAAAACTCGTCATGAAAAATAACATTCAGCGAAATGGTGTTACAGTTATTTTACACAATATTTGGTACAGTAAACATGGTTGAACATGAATTGTCGTCTACACAAATAAACAGCAATAGTCTGTATCGCCCGAAACAAAACCACTCGCTCTCTTCTTCACAAGAAATCGAGCACACAAGTTCACAATTGAAACATTAACAAATCTTGTAAAAAATCAAGACGTCAACTAGTCAATTCACTCATTAGTCAACTCACACATGCACGTAAACATCCATGCATCCATATATATCCATACATATCCATCCATCTCTTTCTCCTGCACTCACTCAGCAACTCATATTTCATCCTGTCCCCCATATTTTATTTACGCTTCATGTTTTCGACCGTTTCAGGCTCAAATCACAAGCACGGGACACAAACAAGCATGAATTCCAACACATGCACATTGATTTAACATCAAATACTTTTCGCTCAAAACCAGGATTTGATCACCCAAAGAACACTTGCGAAAACAGCATACATAAAAAGGTACACACAGTACTTACTGCCAGTGAAACATCTCCATACGTAAACGATTTACATCGCTGTCTTGCTAGTCTCTTGAAAGGCTGCATGTTTGCAAGTTCTGATCCTTTGGGCTATTCTACATGTTGGTAGGAACAAGCAGACTCAGCAGTGAGATTCGTCATTTGTCACACACGAGAACTGCAGAGATCACTGACACACACATCTTGAAGCCATCCCGTCTTTGTATGTTGTTGATTGTGTCTCTGTCCTTTTCGATTTCAGAAAAAAATAGTGTCCACACAGAAAGTGTTACGTTATTCTTCAACGTCCTGCGTATTTTGAGAACGTCAGAAAGTCAGAATCCATCCATGTTGTCGTCGAGTCTGTTTATAAAGACACTTCGTTACAACTGACTTACTTACTGCCCGTTTTGTCGGTTGGCATGTAGAGCAGCAACTTCGTCATAAGACACACTTCAAACAGTTTCACAGGTTACTAAACATCACCCTGATCCTAAACAGTGCCCAGAAGGGCAAGCTGCTTTGAAGTTATCTTGCAACGTTTATATTTATGTACACTAGAACCCAATACGCAGGCAAAAGCAAACTGTGTAATGAAGTTACGTTACCAGAAAATGTACTCTTGTGAGAGGTACATTTACTAACTGTGTGCAGCGTTTAGATTTTTACAGACCAAACGTTTTCTTGCAAAACTCTTCAGTGTACCAATACGTCCCAATCCGACATATTTTGCCTCTTCGTTGTTCGACAACAAAGAGGACAGAAAAAAAGAAGAAGAAATAAACACCACCTTTACCACCGCCACAACACACGCATCATTAACTTAGCACTCCGTCATTATAACGAATGATCCATTCTACTTTAAAACTTATTTTATTTTCGGTACTCTCAATTTGAAAAGAGACAGGGTGACGATTCACACACTGGTGACGATTACACACTGGTGACGATTCACACACAGGTGACGATTACACACTGAACCCTGTGACGAATCAGAATTCACATTCCTCCACAGAAGACGCTGTCAGAGATAATATACGTTCAGCCTCGCAAACCAACAATCCATGATTCATTCATGACACCACAATAACCTCAAAGCCAAAGAAATGAAAGACAAGGGCAGGCGAACTTAACCAAGCACGAAAAAAGCCCCCGGAAACATGACATCATTGCTCCTTCTGGCTAGGATGGGACACAAAGAATACCCTTTAAAAGCATTTCGACCTTTGCTTGCTAGTGCAAACGATACGTCAGACGCAAAAGAACCTCTAGTCAGCGCTGATCTCTTCCTACTGTGGTCAAGGAAGCACAATGTCATTGCGGTCAATTATGCACTGCTGCAGGAAAGCCAGTCGCACGCTGCAGCTAATGCATCTGCAGTGTTCGGGCGCCAAGACAAGTTATGGTGTGATTTTGTTCCCGGGAAATTCTGTAGTATACTGTAAGCGGGTTAATTTTTTTCCGAGTGATAGAGCAGACTTTTTTTTTCTCGGTTATTGTTGTTGGTGTTTACGAAACCTAAAGGCCAACTCTGCCTCGCCGTCTCATATCGTGTCAGGCTTTTGCATGGGATAAGACTATCCGTTCACTTGGTCACATATCAAAAATGAACAGCCTGGGTGCTCTTTGCGCACAGTGGTCATTTTGTTTCACATATTTAATTTCGTCAAAGGCACTGGTGCCTTTTTCGGAAATTGATTCATCAAAAAATCCCAACCCACCAGAACAAGCAGTCGGGGTGTTGATTTTGAGTGTGTGACCAAGCAGAGGGATGGTCTGATCCCATGTAAACGCCTGACCAGATCAGAGACGGTGAGGCGAACTGTTTCACGAGGCAGAATCGGCCTCAAGCAAATCGCCAAATAAAAATAACTGCATTCCTTACTATCGGACTCATACAATATATCGACGACACGATAGCCCTAACCAGTACAGGCTGCAAGCAAACACTGTTTGAGCACGGACAATACGATGTTTGGGATGGACGGCTCTGGTACAATGTGTACGTGGCCAAATCGTCTACAGCTTGCAACTGCTGGCTTTGTCTACAGGCACGTGTCACTGGGTGCATGGTCACGTGGTGAGGCGGGCAAAAGCAATACTCTTGTGTACTTACAGTTGTACTGCATAATTAGTTCTTCTTCTTCTTCAGCGTTCGACGATGGCTGTGTCTAGATTCTTTGGCCCGTGATGTTGACGAAGTGGGCTGTCATTTCCAGGTGCATAATTAGTGAAAGCACACCCCAGCCAGAGGCCCCGCCCATCTTGTGACGAGTTTCTTGGGTTTTGCCTTGCTCACTTGCTTGCCACTGAAGTCATCACAACCGTTCTGCAGATACTGCTCCCTGGTGCAAAATCAGCTAGGACTTTCGTCTCCATCCCCATCCACACGACATATGATTGTCCTAATTCCTATTGTGCAAGATTATAACAAGCTGCAGACATCTGAGAAAATCAGGTCTTAAAAACGACGGAGTCTTAAAGTAGGGGTATATTTACAGAGGATATGAACAGACAAGCTGAGAAAACGACGTCTTAAAAGAGAGGGAGTCTTAAACTGGGGGTCTTAAAATGGGGGTTCAACTTGTAGAACAATCAATTGATGCAGTCGTCCATACATGCCTGGAATAGCTGTCAAACTGCTAATCGTCGAGTCCAAAAATCAAAGAAACAAACAACTCAATAACAAACCAACCAAAATAGAACGTTCCAGACGAAGGTTATTATTTTGTCCTCTCAACACCCAAATTTCAACACCTTCCCCGTATCGCTCCCGTTATCTTCTCACCCCACCCCTAAACCATACACAAGTAATGTTTGAACAATGAAGTACAGCAGTTACCCAGATATAACAAACTAATAAAACACGAGGTAAAACAAGCAAAGAAACAAACTCATTCACAGAAACAGTTAAGTTATCCGCCCGAAGATGCCCTAGCTGCCATGTGCCAGCACCACAGTTTCATTTCAGCCTTTTCCCTTTGTCACACATTTCGTCCCCTTTTCTTTCTACCGCTCCATCTTCCAGCACCCCCCCCCCCCCCCCCGGATCCATTCATTCCCGGAAACCCATGTCACTTGTGAAATGCACCCCATTCGACTGTCAATTGTTATCGAGAGGAACCCGGCAGTGAACAGACTAGGGGCCAGCAAGAGATGTGGGGGAATGCTTCAGGAATGGGAGCAAAAGTCGAGCAACATAGCTGAAAATAAATCGCTTTTCTCCATGTCGCAGATCCAACCTCTTTTGTGTATAAAACGGACTTTTCTAGTACAGTTCGTGCAAGGAGGAATCTACACAAAGGATTACACAAGATTTTGCCTTCAAAATCAAGACAAAACAAAAACAATAAAAACAACTGCATTTTCTTTTTGGAAGATCTCATGCCCTCACAACATCATATATCGTCATTCTAAAACTGTCCCACTTTTTTGCCACGTCATCCTCTTCCTCCAACCTTTTCAACGCCTTCCCCCCCACACGTACCCGACATCCCTTCCACAGCATTTCGCTTTAACCCTAACCCCCATCTACCTCCATTTCCGGAAACCCTTGTCATTTGTGAACGTTACCTCATTTGAAGTGCTGTTCACGTGACCAATTTACTGCCAATTTCCAACCAACTGTAACTGGTTGGAAGTCGCTCAGAAGTTGCTGAGACCACTTCGGCGAAAAGTCTGCCATATAAACAGTTCCGACGATTTAGTCCCCATTTAGCATCGACTTGAAAACTCAGATCTCCTGCCTTCCTTCCCTCTCCCATTTTCGAAGCATCTCACTTTTTGACCCGAATCCCTCTTCTTCCTTTGTTCCCGGAAGCCATTGTCACTTTTGAATTTCAAATCACCTCAGTAAAACTCTTTCTCGTTATCCCCTCTCCCCTTCCAAGAAAACATATATTAGGACAGCAACGTGAGGAATGCGTCAGGAGTGGAATAAAGAACTCGTCCAATATGGCTGAAAATAGATGGCGTTTCTCTGGGTCTCGCATCCATTCTCTTCGCCCTGGGCGACAGTGCCCGGATGTCTGCTGGGAGGCGGAAGAAGCATTAGAGAGCATCGGAATTTGATCTGTTTTTTTGTTTGGGGCCGATACTTTGTTTTATGTTTGTGCTTTTTATTTGTTGGGGTATGCAAACGAGGCTGTTTAGTTTGTGTTTTGACTTTAGGTGGATAGTTGTCCCCCTCATGTTGGTATATTTTGTGATTGTTAGTATTTGTGTTTGCTAATGAGGAGTGATGGACTTGTGTGTACACCGGGACACGAGTGGTGACATGGCTTGATGTGGAACGACTAAAGGAATTCTCAGCGCGTATTTTTAACCATGAGATTTCAAAATGAGATTAAATTAAGCAAGAGGTTTATAAAACATCTCATCAGTACCCCAGGATAGCCTGCATCAGTGGGTTTGTTTTACTTCATAAATATTCTTCTGCAACCTTCTGTATCTAACCTTGATACAAAGCAATAAAAACTGATTTAAAAGAGTAAACCGCGAGAAAAGAAACCCTGAGAATATGATCAATGCTTGCTCGGTCTCGCGTGACCCCTTTGATGCTCGAGACAAAAAGCAATAATAAACAAACAGCAAAGTTATCAATAATGCCGACCATACACTACAAATTCCTTTACCATTTGAGCAAATCCACATTACTGGAAACCTACAGTGGTACATGAACAGCTTGACCGACGCTATTTGGAACCATCTTCGTTTTGCACCACTATAGAAAACACTGGTTTAAATTCTATCCTTTAAACTGTGAGAACATAGATAACAGTAACACGAAATCTTGTTGTTGTTGCTGTTGTTGTAAATAAATAAACAAAGTGACGAGGGTTTAACGAAAACGTGTACCCAATCCCGTGCATGCCCAAATATATTGTTTTACTATTTTATTGCCCCATTGTTAGGGTATTTGGGTGGCTCCCTCCCAGTGGAAAGCGAGAAACAGCAAGAGTCGCGCTACCCAGAAATGTAATTAACCCCCAGCACTCCAGGCAGAATAATCGAGGTTTCTTAAACAGTGCTGACACGAGAGTGGGACATATATACCGTATTTAAATCTGCACATAAAGTTGACCTGTGTCCGTCACAGTCTGGATTCGAACCCACGAACCAAAGATCGCCAGTCTCGTGCTCTACCAACTGAACTATTAGTCCATTTCGGAGAAGGAGAAGGCTTACACTAGTAAACAGACATAATATATAGCATTTTCAAACAAAAAGGTTAGGAAATATCAATCGTCAAACAAACAGAAAAAACTAAACTAATGTCAAGTATTTTCATTGATACGGTCTTGTTCAACAAACCCTGACAAATAGCATAACAAAACCCCTGAGACCTAACATATGTTTCACACAAAATCCCCAGAGAAAACATGACACATTTCTCAGCACAGCTCATCATTTTCTAATCTTGTTGCATTCCGGAAACAGCTTGTCCACCCCTCTCTAACACATACCCCCCCTCCCCCTACACGGGTTACCCAACTCATCATCCCCTCTATCCTCCCCTACTCCACCACCACCACCATACGCCATGTCCCCTCGAGCGACCTTCACCCCTTTTTCTGTCCCTTCTCAGAATTTCAATTCCGGTATCGATCCGAACATTTCAGTGCCCCTTAGGGAATGCAGCCGCGCGCGTTATGTTTATCGATCTTTTGGGTTGAACATACACAGTTAGGTCCAGGACAGGGTGACAAATAGCAATCTCAGCTATAAGACACGGATTTTGATGACGACAACCCGAGTGTTGTGCGGACGGCGAGGCTTGGATTTCCGCGAAATGTCTGGCGAAATGTGTATAATCACAAAAAACGATGGTCTTTTTTCACCATGCCCGGGCCTAAACTGTGTATCATCCCCATCACCAAAACTTCCCCCCCCCCCCCTTCCCCCTGCTCCATCCCCTCGCGTTATGTATATCGATCTTTTGGAGCGAAACACACAGTTTTGGCCAGAACAGGGTGTAAAAACATTTTATGTTTAGACATGGATTATTCCGATGATGACAAACAGTAAACGAATTTTGGCGGTACGTTATAAACAACGACGGGCCACGGCACGAGGGCATTCGTTTAGGCCCCCCGTCACACGGCTCTACGTCCTTACGAAGACCATGCCGATCACTCCGATCTGAACAAAGTTATTAAATAGCCGACAAAATCTAGCACATGACAAATTTAAAAAGAACCACTAGATTACGACTGTACTGCCCCACGACCGGGCTACGCTTGTTATGTGCAGGAAGAGCGCGCAGCTTCCCGATGTAGCAGATCCCACCCCGACCAAACCACGCTCATGGAGATCCTCCCACGTTTGGCCCACGATGGGCCACGCTCTCGGACACTTTTCCATCGTAGAAGAAGCGGCGTCTATGTGTGACTGGGGTTTTAACGGCCATGTGTGTTATTTTTTTTTTTATCGAACACAGGCGGCCGCTGATCGTAAAAGAGAGAGAAGATTCAACAACGCGATCACTGAGCTATTTTCTGTACGCGTCTGCAGAAATGTTACAGACATGCAGTACTATATTGCTAAAATTATATCCCACACAAAAACGAAAATCGAACAAACAATATTGTGACAGATTGACTAGTATAACGATTCTTAATGTACAGATTTAGCATTTTGAAAGCAGTTTGTTTTTCGAGTTACACACTGTGTACACTCAATTTTGTTTTAAATCGTAGCAGTTTCTCGAATTACAAGTTTGATATATTGGTGAATTAAAAGATGTTTCAACTGCTGCACGTTGTACGGATGCACGACACACACTGGATATGTTTTCAACAATTAAGGATCTGAATAATTGCAATAGAAGGCAAAGTCAAAGTGTCACGATCAAAACCAGACAAAGAGTTGATTCCTTCTTTGTCTGTTGTTTTTATGTGATTGTACAAGTCAAATCTGCCCTGCTGACCACCTCTGGATAACGACATACTGCCCACTAACACCACCTCAAAGAATACCTGACGAGTATTTTTTTTACATATACAATTTCACTTTTTCAGAGTCGCAAGCTGGCTTTATTATCTAATACAAACTAAATAGCGTTATACAAAATAATTAGCATTATACAACCAAATCGCATTGCATTATACAAACTAAAAAGCATGTATATTTACACATAAACACGTCTTCACGCAGAGACGGAGAGGAGGGAGTGGAGTGGGGGAGGGAGTGGAGTGGGGGGATCGGGAGTGGAATGCGGAAGGAGAGGAGGTAGGGAGGGAAGACGAATTTCGATTTCTCCTTTGACTCCGGAAAGACATGATTTTCGCAACACTAGTTAACCATCCTTTTACCACTCTGTCATGTCGGAGCTCCCTTTTGCGTGTCTGGGAATGATGGGTAACAAAACGCATATAAACGTAGCAAGAGCAAGCTAAGGGCATTGGAATAGTTCCTTCCCTGACTGTACGCTCGTACATCCTCCTCATTACCATGCGAACTGTCCTTTCCATTATAACGCTGCGCAAAGTTTTACAAGGGACACGTACAACCTAAGCTAGAAAAATAAAGTTACACCATTTATTTACCATTTAAAGTTTAGATTCATCGAAGACGATATCCTATAATTTACCAGATATTACTTAGAACACAAGCCAATTCGATTCAAGTACTGCTCTCTTGATTTGGAAGAGGTAACGATTGCTTTTTTGAGGTAGGGAGACAAATAGAGAGAGTGAGAGTGAGAATGAGAGAGATAGAGACACAGACACACAGAGACAGAGAGTGATGCAACAAGAAAAAGTCACACACACACACACCGCACACGCACACTGACACACACACACACACACACACACACACACACACACACACACACACACCTAACGCAAGCGCACGCGTGACAGGGCAAAGGCTTTCTGACAGGGGGTTCTTTCCCCGTAAGGCCCAACTAATTCTATTTCTAGATAGGATGTCTTGAACCCTGCATAGTGCATTGCCCTCCAGCTCACCAAGACTGCGTCATCAGGAAGGATGATCGCAGAGCCTCCGTCTTTTTGTAGGATAAACCGAGAACAGCAATGATCATACTTTTTCTCATAAAATCAAGAACACTTTCATTGTTTCAATGATACTTTCTGGTAGATCAGATCTGGCCAGGGTTTTCGGATTCGTTGATCCATACAGTAAAACACATGTCAAAAACTAACAGCGTTTTCTGGTTCCCGAGTAATTTTGCAAGTTCAAAAAGGTGTCAGTTACGAAATTAATATTCATTTTAAGACGAAAACAAAACCAAGCTACAGATCTTTAAACATGAAACCCTGGTCGAATTTTATAGGGATTCACAAAGAGGTTTAACGAGATAAACGAAGAATGCATATTTGCCTCTCCAAGCATAGACAAGTTAAGTTTGTGCTATGCGCTGTCTGCCTAACCGGAGCAGAACGTTTTTGTTAAAAAAAAGTTTTAGTTTTTACTTTTTGTTAGAACACATTTTTGTTACGCTTTTCAATTAACTTCTTAGAAATACATATAGAAAAGAAGGTTGAATATAAATCGGACGGGTTGTGTCCAAGTTACGTGGGAAGCTCAAACAAGAGTAATTAGTTCAAGAAGCTACGCGATACCCTTTTTAATCAGGGAAGTGTGCGACATACGCAATTCTAAGAAAAGTTACTTGAAACAAAGACACACACATCCCTAAGGGGCAAAATATATCTGCGCAGAGTCAGCGGCGCTGCGTGCTGCAATAGGGATTATGACGAGTACTTGGCCTGTTTTCTTTTCACGCAACGTGTAGCGGGCTGGGAAAAAAAAAGAATCACCCCTATAATCTGCAGTGCGTCGTCTGACCTGCTGGCGTTACATAGGTGAACGCCAGGCCTAAGGTTTTTATTTTCGGGAGGTGGAATGGAATTGCGTTGCACGCAACTGATAAAGTTTGGTTCGATCTGTTGTCAAAGTGCAAAGCAATTACGAGAACATTTGCTTGAAAAACACACCGATGCAACCCTAAGGTTTTTACGAGATGGAGATATCTCAGTTTAATGAAGCTGCACGCAAATTCGTAAGTGGGTTCGATCTGATGACAGAAAAAAAGAAGTTACTTCTTGAACGTTGAAGTAAACAGCTTCTAAAGGAACATTCCTTCTCACGTAAAAACATAATTTGGTTAACCATCCCAAATTTTAGCCATGCCTTTGGAAGGGATATGACTATGCCTCCAATACGACACATACCAAAAGTCAAAAGACTGGACACTTTCTTTGCTGAATTGGAATTTTTGAATGAATGTATTTCTTAAAAAGCCATCAAGATATCCCCATCCTACACGAAAAGCCTCCAGATGTTGATTTGGTATTGTCCAGGTGGGAAGATGGTCTTGTCCCATGTAAAGCCTGGATTTTACACGTGTAAAAGCCTGGTCAGATATATTTACTCGTGTAAAAGCATGGCAAGTTCTATTTACCAATGTAAAAGTCTAGCCAGACCTATCAACCCATGTAAAAGCCTGGTCAGATCTATTTACCAAGGATACAGTCCAGCTAGATCTATAAACCCAAGTCAACGCCTGACCAGATTGAGGATAATGAGCCGAAACGTTTATACGGAAAAAAAACGTCCCTTTAAAGGATTTTACCCCCTCCCCTTTTTTGAGAGGGGATGGGGGGGGGGGGGGGGTGAGACCAAAGCGGAAAGATGATGCAACTATATCATAAAATTCGGAGCGATCTATTATTTACACAAAAGCAAATACCTCCTCTGGGTAGGACAAAGCCTTCAAGAGAAGAGTGCGTGGTCTTCCTTTGCAAGCGATCTGATACAAAACACGACACAAAATCCATAACGGAAAGGGTCAAAGCCAAGTCAAGTCTCCATCTGTCGGTGATCTCACAGCTTCCACTTTGGGGTTCTTAACAGAACCATAAAACACGACTTTGTCTTAAAAGCAAGACGGGCGAGTGCTCAAAGGACTAGGTTTCGCGATTATCAGCTTCCATGTTGCTGTCATGTTCTCTCTCTCTCTCTCTCTCTCTCTCTCTCTCTCTCTCTCTCTCTCTCTCTCTCTCTCTCTCTCTCTCTCTCTCTCTCCCTCTCTCTTTACCTTATTTATTTGCATTGTGTATGTTTTATGCTCTAACAATCACATCCTTACTTATTTCGATTGTATGCACGAATGTCATTTGTCTGAAAATTGTCAAAATCAATCCATTGATTAGTACAATAAAACACCCATACAACCCCCCCCCTCTCTCTCTCTCTCTCTCTCTCTCTCTCTCTCTCTCTCTCTCTCTCTCTCTCTCTCTCTCTCTCTCTCTCTCTCTCTCTCTCTCTCTCTCTCTCTCTCTTCGCCTTATTAATTTGCATTGCACGAATGTCTTTTGTCTGAATATTGTCAAAATCAAGCCATTGATTAGTACAAGAAAACACCCATACAACCCACTCTCTCTCTCTTTCTATTTTTATCTTCAACATGCAAGCGATCACGTTAAAGACCACAGACGTGTCCAGGCTTGTACACGGTACAGGAGCCCCCTCCAGATTGAAGACATGCCCAAACAACAACCTGGCTGCCTTCTGTACACACTTAGATTGTTTTGTTGCATCGATTGCGCAAGTGACACCAATGTTGATCCGCTGAACCATGTCAGCAAATGGTTCCTATGTTGCACATTATACAGCCACGTTGTTGATATTTAGAAAGCGTCCAGGTGAAAGGATGCCCCTATTCACCTTGTGTCTGAAAACGCCTCCGCGCGGAGGGGTTTTGCAGCCAGCGCAGTGAGGATAAAGAGGGAACCTTTTCTCGGCTCGCGCGCTAGCAAGCAGGATTTATTCTCCCCTCTGCTTCTTTCTCTCTGTAAACGTGTAGGGCTAGTTATTTTTCGGTAACTTACCCAACAACCAAAATCACTTACCCAACAACGGGCCTGAATCCTCGATAGCTCACAGGTTGATGAGCTAGACTTTGAGGGAACTACTTTAGCGATTGAAAAGTTCCGAACGCTCTAATGTACGAAATATACATCTCTAGACCAAACGATACAAACATACTGCATTTAAACTAGCAATTACAGACTTGAACACATTAATCTCCATATAAAATCCATGAGTTTGGTTGTTTTTTTAAATCCAAATCTAACGATCAGTGCAGAGAAACTCGCTTTAGATCTCTTATGAGTGCAAGCAAACTCCCAAGGCAAGTAACTCTCGTACTCTGTCTAGCGACAAGAGTAGTTCCCCTTTCACATTTTCTGAACTGAGTTGCTTGGACAGAAAACTGCATTCCGACGGTTAGTTTTCGACAATATTTCATTTTATAAACAGATCACACGCAACCACATGCACACATTTAATCAATTTAAAGAACATACAGCGGTTTCATACACTATTTTGCCCCAGAAAACTGAACTTCATACAGTTTTTAACGTTGGAACACGGGTGCAAAAGTTCGTCTGCTAGTCCCATTCGAAGAAAGAACATATCCTAAGCGATACCAAAACATGAACAGAATACACACTATATGCTTTTATCACCACAGCAGAATAATACCATAACTGTGTACTTGAATTTAGTCCCAAACAGGGAAACTGACAAGAAGTGTTAACAGAATTGAATGATTTTCCCTGAACTATACTACCGCGCATTATTCAATCGCCTGCGCAGGTAGACTGGTTGAGTGATAGGATTCGATCAAACTTTCGCACAAAAACTCCTCTTTTCTTTGAATAACTGAAGAAAGGAGGAATAAAGAGGTTACATACCTCGTCTCAGTGATTATTACAAATAATGGTCTCAGTTCGCGGTCATGAAAAAGCTCGCTGAAGCTCGCATTTTTCATGATCCGCTAACTTCGACCATTATTTTTAATAATCACTGAGACTCGGCATGTAACCTCTACGTCTCTATACTGTATTCCATGCGAAAGCCGGAGCAGATATGAGATGGTGACCCGACTATCTTACATGGGAGAGACTGTGCCATTTACGTATTAACGACTGCTAAAGGGACTCGCTTTCGTAATTAACGGCTTTTATGTTGCTGTCTTGTCTTCCGATTGTTTTCTCCTTCTTTGAAGCTGAAAGACAGCTGATAACGCTGGGCAAAGTCAATTTCACGAGGTAAACATTCTCTGTATTTGCATTTAAACATCTTTTTATGCGTTTTCTTTGCGTTTTTTCTTCATTTACTTTTACAGATTATTATTGTCTTGCCGATAGTTTTTGGCATTGACCTCTCAAGAGGTAAACATTCACGTCAGATGCGTAAAAACATCGTTGTCGGTATTTTCTTGCCCATTTTTCTTTTTCTACTTCCATTTTACGGATATTGTCTTGTAGATGATAGTGTCCAACGTTATTTACACGAAGTAAACACTCCCTTCAGCTACATACACATCTTTTCAGTATTTTTGTTGCCACTGTTTTCTTCTACGTTACGGATGTATTGTCATGCCGATAGTATTTAGCAATTTTTTTTCTCGCTAGGTAAACATTCATATCGGTTTTCAGTATTTTCTTTGCGATTTTTCTTATTCTATCGGACAAATATTGATTTTTCGGTGATATTGGGCACGTTGTTATCACGAGGTGAACATTCCCTTTAGTTACATACATACCTTTTTTAGGTATTTTGTTTGCCACCAGTTTACTTTTACTTGAAGCCAGATATCAATTGGGCGAAGTGACGGACGCAGTGGCGGGGTAGTAAGACGTCGGCCTCTTAATCGGAAGGTCGTGAGTTCGAATCACGGCCGCGGCCGCCTGGTGGGTTAAGGGTGGAGATGTTTCCGATCTCCCAGGTCAACGTATGTGCAGACCTGCTAGTGCCTTATCCCCCTTCGTGTATACACGCAAGCACAAGACGAAGTGCGCACGGAAAAGATCCTGTAATCCATGTCAGAGTTCGGTGGGTTATAGAAACACGAAAATACCCAGCATGCTTCCCCCGAAATCGGCGTATGCTGCCTGAATGGCGGGGTAAAAACGGTCATACACGTCAAAACCCACTCATGCAAAAACATGAGTGAACGTGGGAGTTTCAGCCCATGAACGGAGAAGAAGAAGAATTGGGCAAAGTCGGCTTCGCGAAGACTACTCCACGAAGCTCGCTGCACGAAGCTTTGGCACTGTATCATTGGTCAAAGGACTTCGCGAATTATTAGCAAAGTCAACTTGGGGCGACCGGCACGGTTGGCCTAGTGGTAAGGCGTCCGCCCCGTGATCGGGAGGTCGTGGGTTCGAACCCCGGCCGGGTCATACCTAAGACTTTAAAATTGGCAATCTAGTGGCTGCTCCGCCTGGCGTCTGGCATTATGGGGTTAGTGCTAGGACTGGTTGGTCCGGTGTCAGAATAATGTGACTGGGTGAGACATGAAGCCTGTGCTGCGACTTCTGTCTTGTGTGTGGCGCACGTTATATGTCAAAGCAGCACCGCCCTGATATGGCCCTTCGTGGTCGGCTGGGCGTTAAGCAAACAAACAAACAAACAAACAAATAAACAAACAAACTTGGGGCGCAGTTAAGGAAGACATGATCGGTTATTGTCTTGATCATATTGGGAACAGTTTTTTTTCTTTTCACGAGCTACATATTTATGTCAGGTTTATACACGTCCTTTTCAATATTTGTGTTCAACCTCTCGGAATGTTTTGAACACGCACATTGAATACAACCCAAACGCGTCCTCGTTCTGATACTGTGCTTCAAAAGGATTAAACGACTACAGCGAATTTGGTATCAAATAATTGCGCTAAGTTTGAAATTGAGCGGGTATAGATTTTTTACGGCCTTGTGCTTTCTTCCTTGTTTTATAACGTAAAATAAAAAGAAGAAAACAATTGATCACAATGTCGCTGTTAGCAAGCTTAAGGCACTGTAATTGATCAAAATGTTATTGCCCGTTGCGTGAACCTGAGACACACAGGTCTGAGTTCAGCGTTAGCAAATGTGTCCATTGTCTGACATGATCTTAACCGACATCCTGATCCTCTGAATACACTCGTCATTCACTAAGACGTCTCTTTATCTGCTTTAATTAATTATTTTTACCGACCATACACATTCGAGAGCACCAATTTCTCACTGCACATACATGCACACTGGAAAGCGTAATTATTGTATTTTAAAAGAGTACTTACAGTCTAATATGTTCATCCACATTCTCCTATTTCTGTGGTTAGGTCAAGGAAATTTTTTTTTACGGCTGAGGTTAGATGTATGGGATTTCTTTCTTTTTTTATTTTCATCGATGTAATAATTGTCACATCGTATGAAAATTAGGGTCGCTTATTTCCAGTGGAACGCTAGCAGCAACAGAGTCGCGCTACCCAGGTAAGTGCGTGTGTTGGTGTATTTAGCCACCTGCACTTTAGTCAGAATGACCAAGGTAATTTACGCGACACAGTGGTGACACGGGGTGGGACATGCATACCGTCCCAGAATCTGCACACAAAGACGACCCGTGTCCGGCCCGGTGTAACACGAAATTTTTACTCCACGAAAAATTTACTCCGGAGTAAATATTTCGTACGAAATTCTTACTCCGAGTACACTTTTCGTACGAGAAAAGAACTCCCCAAGGCACGAAAAAATTACTCCCTCCACGAAATTTTTACTCCCCATTTTTTTTACTTCCAGTAAAAATCTCGTACGCAAAAATGGGATGCGGGCGAAGGGATAATGCCAATAAGTGATCTCGCGCACACGAATGTCGCGCTACCCTCCTTCCACCCCTTCCACCACCAAGACTAACAGGGGACAAGGGAGTAAAAATGTCGTACACCTGGCATGGGAAGTTAAATTGCTCGTGTTGGGGTGAAGTAATTTATTCGTTATTTATTCGTCAGGGGAGTAACATTTTTGAAGGAAATGTTTACTCGGAACTCACCTGTTGTGGGGAGTAATTTTCTCGTGCAATGGGGGAGTGCTTTTTTCGTAAAGGGAGTAAGTTTTTCGTACGAAATGTTTACTCCGGAGTAAAAATCTCGTGGGAGTAATTTTCTCGTGTTACACCGGCCCGGATTCGAACCCTTGACCCGGGGATCACAAGACCTGTATTCGTACCGGGCCCCCAAAATACAGACAGCTAGGAAGACATAACTTCGATTTTCCTTTTTGTTTTCATTCCCATTTGGATGTGCAACGGAAAATAGTTCCGAGAAAAACAAACAAACTAAACAGCCGTTGAGGTTTTTCCCACTAAAGCACAACTGGAAGGCAAACACATTATTACTCTTGTGCTTGATTTGTAGTCGCACTCAGACGGTACTCTAACCGCGCGGAAAGCTGATAGTTGCGGAGTACATGGGGATTGGATCGCGAGATTGATTCGGAAGTACAACAACAACAACCACAGCAGTACACTGTTAGTACATACCATTAGTATGTTTGATCTTAATGGCGCTCTTTGAGTTTGAGAAGGTATGACGATGGAAATAAATGACAGGAGGAAAGACTTCGTTATCTTTGTTTATCAAACTATTAGAACTCTTTCTTTGTCTTCTATTTTTGTGTATCTCCTCTGTGTCTTTTCTCTTATTACTGCAATGTTTTTTTCTTCTGGCTTTTGAATTTGGAATGCTTATCTGATAAAAGCTGTATGCTACTGTCGTCGAGGAAAACATTATTATCTCTACTGTTTCCATCATTTTTGTCCACGAAGCCACCACGAGTTGCTCTCTTTCAACTCCATTAGTCATTGGCCTAAATTAGCGTGACACGTGTCCTGAGCATCACCCGGACAATGCCAAAGGCGACATCTCAGCGACAATCTTTCCGTCTACAGTCGTAGAGTACAACATCATGTTTCTACTGTGTCCAGGTTTCAGTTTATGGAGCCATGAGTTGCTCTTCGACTACAATCGCCCTTGCCTTAAAATGGCGCGACACTTTCTCTCAGCACCATCCGGCCACTTCCAAAAGGGCGACAACTTAGCGACACTCTTTCTGTCTACTGTCATCGAGGAAAACATTATTATCTAAATTATTATCATCTATTATCTGTTTCCAACTGTTAAATCTACGAAGCCACCATGCTCTTCTTCAACTCAACCAGTCCTTTTCCTAAAATGGCGTGAAACTCGTCATAAGCATCACCCTGATAATTCCAATGGCTAACATCTGAGCGACAATCTTTACGTCTACCGTCGTAGAGTCCAACATGATGTTTTCCTCTGTTTCCAGGTTTCAGGTTATGACCATGAGTTGCTCTTCAACCACAGTTGTTCTAGGGCCATGACCTAACATGGCGCAACACTTGCTCTCAGCAACATCCTACCACTCCTAAAGGGCGACATCTTAGCGACACCCTCTCCGTCTACCGTCGTGGAGAATAACATTTTTATCCAGTTGCTCTTCAACTCCAGTTGTCCTTGACCTAAAATGGCGCGACACTTGCTCTCAGCATCACCCTGTCACTTCCAAGGGCGACAACTCCGCGACGCTCGTTCTGCCCTCTGTCGTAGAGTACTACTAACTTTGCCCCATTACAGGAACAGGCACTCGACCAAGTGAGGTGCCACATTGGGTCTGTGGGAAGCAGACACGATTGCCAAGCTTCGCTGAGCAATTAGGAGATTACTTTGGGTTGGGAATGTCTAAGGGCAGTCTTCTCTGGACTAGTAGTCTTAGGGCAGGAATAGGACAGCGTTGTGGTCGAAGTTTCTGTGGTCTCGGGGACGAATTAAGGCTACAACAAATCACTTGGTCGATGATCGAGGCTCAAGCTAGAGCAGTGTTCTTCCGAATGTTCTAGCCCAGTAAAATTTGAATCTTTTCATTTCTTTTTTTCCCGAACTGCACACAGCTATGATATTATGTTAGTTTGTTTCCCTTCAGCTAAAATATTCTGTTCTCAGAATGTTTATAATCCACGACAAAACCCAACAGATATATTATATACTAGATGAATACCCGCTTCGCCGGGTACCCGGCTTCGCCGGGAAGAAGTAGAGCCGAATACCCGGCTTGGGTACCCGGCTTCGCGATTGACGCCACACGAAGGAAGGGAGATAAACGCGCAAAACACTGGAGAAGATAAGGAAGAGTTACTGGGAATGGATGTACAGAAAAACCAAAATCGGTTCAGCGCTGCGCGCTGAGAGCACGTGTTGAAAATTTTCATCGACCAGATTGTGTTTTGGGTCTACCTGAATATGCCCACCAAATTTGAAGCAGATCCATCGAGAACTTTGGCCGTGCATCGCGAAGTGACCGACAGACAGACAGACAGACAGACAGACACAAGCCGTATATAGATATAGATAGATAGGATCAATATGTGACCCTCCACCACGGAATGAGTCGCATGTCACCTCGCGCGGTTCTGCGCGAGGCTTATTATAAGTCCGGGGGGTGTCTGGTAACAGTGTGAGGGTCACCTTAGTCACAGGCTTATAACTCGAACAGTTTTCGCTCTTTTCGAAAACGGTTTTCACTACTGGATAGAGCATAAAAAACTCGTTAGGAAAATGTAAAGATATAAAAATCATGCAAAGGTGACATGCGACTCATTCCGTGGTGGAGGGTCACATATTTTAAATACTTTGAGCCAAACGGAGACATAAATGCAATACGGTTTCTCGGTCTTCGTAATTCATGTCGCAGTCAAAGATTACGTTCTACAGCAACCCACGACCTTCCGGCCGAGAGGACAATTTTGTTTGTTTGTTTGTTTAACGCCCAGCCGACCACGAAGGGCCATATCAGGGCGGTGCTGCTTTGACATATAACGTGCGCCACACACAAGACAGAAGTCGCAGCACAGGCTTCATCATGTCTCATCCAGTCACATTATTCTGACATCGGACCAACCAGTCCTAGCACTAACCCCATAATGCCAGACGCCAGGCGGAGCAGCCACTAGATTGCCAATTTTAAAGTCTTAGGTATGACCCGGCCGGGGTTCGAACCCACGACCTCCCGATCACGGGGCGGACGCCTTACCACTAGGCCAACCGTGCTGGTCCGAGAGGACAAACAAACTAAGATTCCAGAAAACTAATGCACTCACATTATCAAAAGGGAAAAGCTTTTTCGAATATTGCACCGATTATTCATTTTGAAGTCAGACGTTCACACACTCTGATGTAGAGTTATAGTCTGTAGGTCAATACTGTGACCTGCATCGGAGTGTTTTTTCTTTGCTTTTCATGTTAAAACATTATACGAAGAACTCAGAGACATTATTAAAATTGCAATGCTTCTTTTGAATAGTAGAATGTTTGCAGTTTGTGAGGTAAAACTTTGATCTATATATCAGTTTCGTGATACATTAGTGCACGTTAAAGTTATTTTCAGGACTCAGACATAGCCTTCCGTTTGCGTACTTTCTAGAAAACAAGCATTCACACTGGTGTACGTCAAAGTTATTCGTCGTTGTTATTTTTAAGATGTAAACTAGCCTACACCAAAGGTGTGGTGTGAAAACAGACACAGTTGTCTGCATTACATTGTTTTCGACACAAAAATACATTAGACTCACGCAAAAACAACGTCCACGCCTTTGATGCGAACATGGCATTAGAAAACACCTCGGGCAACTTCTTCACGAGTGAAAAGCTATTTGGAACTTCTTCTACATAAAAGTTGTTTCTCGAGAAGGAAAAACAACAACAACAACAACAACACCTTACAGGCATTGGTCTGTTTGGAAGCGCTTTCGTAAAACAAGCAAACAAAGCCAGACAACACTAAACAACAAAACAACAACACACAAACAAACAAAAACAACAAACAAAGAAACAAGCAACAAAAAACAAAACAAAAAAATAAACGGAAAGTTAAATAAGAACCACTCCTGGGAACTTGATGCCAATATGACATGAACAACCACTGGCCAAGTGTATACAAAACGAAGAAGAATGTGCACATCTGTCAAGGTTCTTTTGAACACATAAGAAGTTGTATATTAATAATAATAATAAATGAGCATTTATATAGCGCAACATCATAACTTTATAATGTCTGCATGACAAAACTCTAGCCTCTATTAAAAATGTTTTGTTACATTACACACGTTTACTAGCATCAAGGTCAAAACACGTGAACCTCAGCACACGCATTGGTCAAACATGTTTTGTGATATGAGTAAAGCAGAGATTATGTCAAGATTTTCGCGAGAAAACATACCTATAATCGATGCACTAATCGTTACTCCCAAACGATCAGGTGAATATGTATAGTAAGGGTACGATCGAGCTGTAACAATTCGAATTAGATACAAAAATCTTGAACATATTGCAGCGTATGTTTGAAATCACTAAGCCGAAACCGTGTCCTAGATACAACAGATGTTTCCAAAATTCATTGAGATTGGTCTGAATTACAGTAGTTTTGAAAAAACACACCATACACATCGGTTTATATTACAGATATTTGAAACAAAAACTTGTTTATTCTGCATCGCAGTTGTTTCAAGAAACCACACACATAATCCACACACTTTTCACCACTCCCCAAGCCTTCAGGGCAAATACGGCATAACGAAAAACACCTCAGCACCGAGAGTCCTCCAAGAGCTGCGAAAACAACACCCTGGAACCACGTCAGGTCTCCAGGGTAACCATTTCACAAAAAAAAAACCCAGGAACAAGAAAAAGGCACACACACAGACACGGTACAAGCTTTAGCGCCTAATGGTAGGATGTGTAAACTGCTCTCTCTCCTGCTGGATAGCCAAGGCTTCTGGCACGGATTCTGTCTGTTGCACTCGGCATTACACACAAAACCCTTCTCCCTCTCTCTCTCTCTATTTTCTCTCACACTCTCTCCTTCCCAAGGCGTGGTAAAAAAGCATTAAGGACAGCAGACTGAAGCCCAGAGATTTGCTTCTCTCCTAGTACTAAAGAGATAGAGAAGGGAGGGAACTCAGGACGACAAGCCAGAAAGCGTGTCTTCAGCGATGTCATGCGGTCACGTGACGGCGTAGCGACGGTGCGTATTAATGGTTTCGCCATATGCCGCCGACTTTCCTCTCTCCGCCTCCCATCTCCCTAGCCCTACACTACCACCCCGGCGACAGCATGTTGTTAGGGGTGGTGGCGGTGAGGCTGAGATAGTTCGATCGTCAAAGAATCCGCAGTTTTGCGTTTTCAGTTCTTTTTAAAGGTACCTGTCTTCTCGTGACAACGATTGTGAAGCCACCACGGGCCTAGTCTGGTCAGGCTTACACATGGGATGAGAGAATTCTTCCACTGTCACACATATAAATAAAACAGCAGCATTGGTGCTGTCAGTGTGGACATGTTTTTAATTTTTTTATTTTTTTTTTTTTTACTGGATTCGTGTTATAACTGATGCATGTATGTCAATCTACAAAACATTCTCCCTATGCACGACAAGCAGCCAGGCTGTTGATAGTCAGTGGCCATGGGTGGCTGTTGATATTCAGTGGGTGTCTGTTGATATTCAGTGGGTGGCTGTTGATATTCAGTGGGTGTCTGTTGATATTCAGTGGGTGGCTGTTGATATTCAGTGGGTGGGTGGCTGTTGATATTCAGTGGGTGGCTGTTGATATTCAGTGGGTGTCTGTTGATATTCAGTGGGTGGCTGTTGATATTCAGTGGGTGTCTGTTGATATTCAGTGGGTGGCTGTTGATATTCAGTGGGTGGGTGGCTGTTGATATTCAGTGGGTGGCTGTTGATATTCGGTTGGTGGCTGTTGATATTCAGTGGGTGGCTGTTGATATTCAGTGGGTGGCTGTTGATATTCAATGGGTGGCTGTTGATATTCAGTGGGTGGCTGTTGATATTCAGTGGGTGGCTGTTGATATTCAGTGGGTGGCTGTTGATATTCAGTGGGTGGCTGTTAATATTCAGTGGGTGGCTGCTGATATTCAGTGGGTGGCTGTTGATATTCAGTGGGTATCTAAGTGAAATGATGCGCATTTCAAGCATCAGAGACTGGGCCGATCTTGACTGTTGTACAAGACGAGTTCTAGAAATAACTGCGTCAGGTTTGTATGGGTTGCGGAAGAGTTGCTGTTCCTTGGAAACACTGAGGCAAATAAACCCACGTGACATTGTTGGCCTATAACACCAGCAAGCAGCGTGTCCAAACGCGATGGGGGCCCGGGTAGCTCAGGTGGTAGAGCACTGGACTTGTGATCGAAAGGTCGCTGGTTCGAATCCGGGCCGGGACGGACACGGGTCAACTTTATGTGCAGACCCAGATACGGTATCCATCTCCCACCCCCGTGTCACCACAGTGGCACGTAAAAGACCTCGGTCATTCTGCCATAACTGCAAATGGCTGATACCACCTAAACACGCATACACTTGTGTATCTCATCTAAAGTCGGGTTAAAAACCCGGTAACATGCCCCTAATGCCTTGGCCGTGAACGCGTAAAACTTGAATTTCTTTCGTCTAAACGCGTGGAAGGCGATCTGTGCACCCAGGCACGCGATCGCATCCGCGTTAAATGGTTAGCGCCGATGTGCATACTTTTGTGCGAAATAGCGTCATATTGAGCGGACTACGCAGATTGGAGCTAATTTTCATTGGGTTGTTAAACGCTTGTTTGACTCAATGCCACCTGGGTTTATTTGCCAATGTGTTTCCAAAGAGAAGCAACTCTCCCAAAACCCATTAATAACTCGACAGTTATTTTCGAACATGGCCTATTGACCGCTTTCATGTCAAGGGAGGTAGCTTTTCCGCGTGACACATTCAGTTCTTTTGGCCGTGTTTGTTGTCGCAGAAGACGCCTTATACGCTGCTGTGGCCGATTTCTTTATTTCACTCTCTCCTACATTCCTTTACCCTTTCTTCCGCCTGCTGATCCATTCATCTCGCTTCGAATTCCGTCAAATGTGTGTGTGTGTTTGTGTGTGTGTGTGTGTGTGTGTGTGTGTGTGTGTGTGTATGTGTGTGTGTGTGTGTTTGTATGTGTGTGTGGGAGTGAGTATGTGTGTGTGTGTTTAGGAAGCCCTTATTATACACCTTCGGCGATGTACTTGTACTTTTTGGTCTTCTTGAACTGATCTGATGATTCAGGCAGATAAATGTGACATGCTATGACGCAGGACATCATGTAAGGACGTTAATGTCTGCTCCTAAACATATTGATTTGTTCTGATTTGATAGGCTAGGACACACTTGGACTACTACCACATGGCTGCATCCTCAACCGGGTACGTATAATGTTGCTAGAATCGACAGTTACCAGACACTCCCGGACTTATATTAAGCCTAGCGCAGAACCGCGCGAGGTGACATGCGACTCATTTCGTGGTGGAGGGTCACATTTGTATCCAATGAGCATACGAGGCTTTATGTTTTCTCTGAACTTCTTCCCCCTCGCCCCCATATGCACACGTCATCGAATAAACACATTGTTTGGTGTGTGTGTGTGTGAAGCAGTGATATGTTTAGACACCTTTGTGATTGGATGGAAATGCATATGCCACCTTTTCGCAAAACCATGGCAACCTAACTTCGGTTATAATGCTAGTGACATATGACGCTTCGGAGTAACCGTGGTTTTTGTCGAACATACCAGAGCTTTCTGTGAAAGTTGCAAGCACACATACACACACACACGCACACACACACACACACACACACACACACGCACATAGCAGCATGGAGTTTTTTTGTCGCACTAACATTTTCTTCGATAACGGCAGACTCCTACAGCAACCAGAGATATAGCAATCAGAACGTTTGATGCAATCAAGGTAAAGGTCACCTGTAGTTCAGCCTGGATACTGCGTAGACGGCTCTTAGTGTCTCCACACTCAAAAGCCCTTGTATGGCAAGGAGATGATATCTGCAACGTCCACGACTTTACCCGCAGGCATGATGGCGTCTGAAGATTTTCTTTACGATGGATTTACTCCTGGAATGTATTTATTTATTTCTCTATTTCGTTCTACCTGTTCATCCTCCTCCTCCTCCTTATTCTTTCCTCCTTCATCATCATCATCATCATCATCGTCGTTGTCGTCGTCGTCGTCGTCATCATCATCATCATCATCATCATCATCATCATCATCATCATCATCATCATCATCATCATCATCTTCTTCTTCTTGGTTTGGGTACCGTGCAACTCCAACTATACATACACGAATTTACTAAAAGAGGAGTTTCAGAACATTAGTGAACTCTGCCATACGACGGCCATACTCCAGTTTTTCGGGGCCCAAGAAACATCCATAATTATACACCAGCATAATCGACCGCCTGCAGCATGTTTGCAGATCAAAAACCCAACTACCTCAAGCTGAGCGTCCTGTTCTGTTTTGCTCGCTGGTATTTATTGGCCATAACCATGCATGATTTGTGAACCACAGGTAGTTCGTTGATCTACGATGGATCAATGAAAAGGTGGAATGTGGCAACATGAAAGCAGCAGTGTCATGTCCGATAGCCACGCCTGTGTCATAAGTCATCTACATGATACAAGATGCAAGGATTCTCATCATGTGCTCTATCCTGACAGGCTTTTGTTAGGGAAAAAGAAGCATCCTTCTGCATGGACACGTACCTTCTTCTTCTTCTGCGTTCGTGGGCTGAAACTCCCAAGTACACAAGTGGAATTTTACGTGTATGACCGTTTTTACCCCGCCATTAAGGCAGCCATACGCCGCTTTCGGAGGAAGGACACGTACCAACAATCAACAACCTGGCGACTTTCTGTACAATATACGTATTATTTTAATTCATATTGTGGTCAAAAATACAAATACCATTTTTGTATCGACTCATTTATGTTAGAATGTCTCTTTTTTTACGGTTGAACGCACTCAAGCATGCACTTTTTATATTTAGTCAAGTTTTGACTAAATATTTTAACATCGAGGGGGAATCGAAACGAGGGTCGTGGTGTATGTGCGTGCGTGCGTGTGTGTGTGTGTGTGTGTGTAGAGCGATTCAGACTAAACTACTGGACCGATCTTTATGAAATTTGACATGAGAGTTCCTGGGTATGAAATCCCCGAACGTTTTTTTCATTTTTTGGATAAATGTCTTTGATGACGTCATATCCGGCTTTTCGTGAAAGTTGAGGCGGCACTGTCACGCCCTCATTTTTCAACCAAATTGGTTGAAATTTTGGTCAAGTAATCTTCGACGAAGCCCGGGGTTCGGTATTGCATTTCAGCTTGGTGACTTAAAAATTAATTAATGACTTTGGTCATTAAAAATCTGAAAATTGTAAACAAAAATAAAAATTTATAAAACGATCCAAATTTACGTTTATCTTATTCTCCATCATTTGCTGATTCCAAAAACATATAAATATGTTATATTCGGATTAAAAACAAGCTCTGAAAATTAAATATCTAAAAATTATTATCAAAATTAAATTGTCCAAATCAATTTAAAAACACTTTCATCTTATTCCTTGTCGGTTCCTGATTCCAAAAACATATAGATATGATATGTTTGGATTAAAAACACGCTCAGAAAGTTAAAACAAAGAGAGGTACAGAAAAGCGTGCTATCCTTCTTAGCGCAACTACTACCCCGCTCTTCTTGTCAATTTCACTGCCTTTGCCATGAGCGGTGGACTGACGATGCTACGAGTATACGGTATTGCTGAAAAATGGCAGCTACTTGACTAAATATTGTATTTTCGCCTTACGCGACTTGTTTTGGTTGTAATTTCGACCTCCAGCGGCACTTGGCTCAAAGACAGAAAATCCATCGTTCAATCGATACATCGTGAGATTTTGGTGTTGAATTAATAAGTTAGTGAAAGCGATGTCAATCAGCTAAAACAAATACATTAGGCTAGACATTCCCACTCTGCACAGAACACAGCCAGGATTTTGAGATTAGGTATGTGTCCAAGCAAAGGATGTTCTTATTCTGTGTGAAAACCTGTACAGAACTGT
>NC_090247.1:25248335-25253335 GCF_037325665.1 Littorina saxatilis
TAGGGACAATTCGACTACGCGAAGCGTTTCGTTGAGGGCGCGAAGCGTTCGAACCTCCGAGGGGGGTCCGGGGGCATGTCCCCCCCCCCTCGAAAAAGTTGATAAAAACAAGGACAATGGAGCAATCTGGTGCAATCTGAGCCAAGAAACATCTTCTAATACACCTTCCAAAAAGTAAATTTAAGAAGACAATTTTGGATCTAAACAAGGACAATTGACCGATCTGGTGCAACGTACCTGAGCCAACAAATTACCCAACTACTTTCCAAAACCGTCACTTAGAAAACAAAGGCCGGCTCCTAGGGGGGTCCGGGGGCATGCCCCCCCCCCCGGAAAATGTTGATAACAATCAAGGAAAATGTAGCAATCTGGTGCAATCTGAGCCATCAGTTTCTCTTCATTTTCAAATTTATTTATCTAAAAAAACAAAAAAACATTCTCCTCTTTTTTACTTTTTTTTTTAGGCTAGGGAGGGGGGGGGGGGGGGGCGGAAACACCGGAAACACCCCCTGGATCCGCTCCTGCACCACTACTCGCCAGTTATGTTTATCTTTGGCGTTGTAAATTCAAAGCCCACAAACCAGTGGCATTATTGATAGAGTTATGTTTGATACAAGTAACTCTAATTAAAGACAAGAATAAATCTAGGAACATTAATTGACGGAATCAGGTCCAAAATGAAGCATGATTTTATCATTTGTGTTTTTAATTGAGGAAAACGCATTTTTTTTGGCCGCCACATGGTCTATAGGTGTCTTCTTTTGCAGAAAACGCACACTTTCGGTCGCCATATTTGTCTCCCTTTCGTTCTCAAAATGGCTGCGCCGATGTTTACATTTTAACCACCCGCCTCCTTCACATCCCCGCCCCCCACCCCTCCAACTTGTTTTCAGAACCTTTTGTTCTTTTCCCTTCTCCCAACTTGCATCTTAGCAGGATGCTGGTTATTTTGAGACGTGAAGGCTTATGCACTCACATACGGTCCATACAAAAATGGATAGATCCCGCCCGTGTCACTGAGCTCTTTATCCGGAAAGCGCAAGTTCCGATACAATTTCCGTCAACGGAGAGCGGATAAGAGCTTGTGCGACCCATTAATATTTTTTGCTCCTCATTGTTTTGTTCTTGTTTTTGTTGTTGTGGTTTTTCTATACCCTTCTGATACTCCCCCGCACACTTGTGGATTTGTTCCCTGTTCATGTTCGTTAATGTTGTAATATAGCATACAGAAGATGGCTGGCTGGTTGGTTATGATTGGGGATTGACGTTGGTGGTTTTATATGTGTGTACATTTTGACACAAGCATGGCATTTGTTTTCTTTCATTCTGGTATAGATAACTACCTGCCCCCCCCCCCCCCCCTCCTTCCCCACTCCCCTCTGTTTTATGTTCGTTACGTTGGTGGTCGCGAAACGCTGAGCGCTACCATGGCTGGTTGTGATGTAGGAGAGTGTATTGGTGATAAGTTGACTTGTGAACCTTATAATTATGCGATCAGGGCGTGTGCTGCATAGTACTTGTGTATTTCAATCTCTTCTTCTTTGCCATTCTTACACATCCCTGCAGATCTGTGCTATTTTAATTGCGTCCTGTGGCTTCAATGTAACATTTGTGATAGCAGAGCTTGCGCGGCTGGCTTTAATGTGGTATCACCATGGATACTTTGATAAATCATGACGTAGACAATCATAAGCATGAAAAAAAACACCTGATGCTCCATTTCGTATGCTGCTTTCTGCCGTTTGTGACACAACAGAGTTGTACCTTTCAGTACCAACACTTTTTTCTTCTTAAAGTTGAATTCAGATTTGCAATACATGTATGTGACCCTCCACCACAGAATGAGTCGCATGTCACCTCGCGCGGTTCTGCACTAGGCTTAATATAAGTCTGGGGGGGTATCTGGTAACAGTGTGAGGGTCACCTTACTCACAGGCGTATAACTCAAAAAGTGTTCGCTCTTTTCTAAAACGGTTCTCACCACTGGATAGAGCATAACAAACTCTTTAGGAAAATGTAAAAATATGAAAATCATGCAAAGGTGACATGCGACTCATTCCGTGGTGGAGGGTCACATATGTGCATTGTTAGAAACTCTGTTTTTGGAACTGCTTGTCTTCTGATAGTAAAATCTAGGCTTCCATTATTGTCCACATCGGTTGGGTACAACTGTTCTGGAGTGTACTAACTAACGGTTTGTAATCTTTTGCAGTATTTACTGATTCGTAAATGCATTCGCGTTGTGTGCCTTTGAGCGCAGTTTCATTAACACAAGGTAGGTCTTTTCTCTAAATGCCCTGACTTTCTTTTTATGTTGTAAAATAATTGTAATTTTCATGAAATGCAACACTGTTTGCACTCATCCATAAGTAATTTTCTACCATGTCCGAGGACATATAATCGAACCTATCCACACGGTCCAGTGCCACGGCTTCTCTACTAGGACAACCAATCTGATAAGCGCATGCATGCAAAGCCGACAGTAACTAGGTGGCGAAGTTAATCAGCGAATCTGTGCACACACGACTAATTGCTTGCGTTGCTTGACATTTTGACGAGATGAACTTGGTGACAACTGTTGGACCTTTTCCAGCGATAACAGCAATGATGAAGCGCATTCAAAGTCCTGTATGGCAAAAGTTGGAGAAGTTGGTCTATAAATACGAAACTACATTTTTCCGGGAGATAAAAGTAATTGTGGTGAGAATCACGACTCCGTGCATTTTAGACACTTATTCACACGACGAATACGAAATCGACGCGAACACAGTTTTATGAGTACTAAAAGGAAATGAGGAGATAATCATACGTAAATACATTTTAGACGCTAATAACCAACGCGAGGCCTGCAAGATCGATGTTAACAAACTAGCATATTTTGTTGGGGAATTAACAGAGAATTTGGGATAAAAGCACGAGTGCACGCATACAATGCAGTTATTGCTATGCGTGACCTTTTGACATGATGACCTAGCTGACAATTAGACGACCTTCCCCTGTGAGGAGCGGGGAAGGAGGGGGGCGGTGGTGGGGGAGGGGGGAGCGGTGGTGGGGGAGGGGGGGGGAGAGAGGGGGGCTGATGAGGCCCAATTAAAGTCCTTATGGGCGGAATTTCGAGAAGCATAATTATGCAAAATCAACGGGCTTCGTCCATTTGGGAAGCAACCGCAATTCGAAGATAAGGCACAGTACCATTCACCATCACTTTTTGTGTCAGTTGCCTATCTTGTTTTTGCACTTTAGATCGAGACCAATAGGTCGAAGTTCATGTGAATGGTTCGTTTTGTCTCCAATCAAACGTTCCATAAACTCAACCTTTCTTGTCTTTTGATTCACGCAAGATCAAAGTTATGTGTGAATTAACGGAAGGGAGAGTCATGATTGCCTGCATATATGAAATTTAAGTTGAGGAGTTTAGTTACAGGTCCCAAGACCGATCCCACTTTATTTTGAGTCCACTGGCCTAGTCCACCTTTCTTGTCATGATAGATTCGCTATCAAGGGTCAAGGCTAGTCAGGTACAGCTAGTTGGCTTGGATATGTTCGGTGAAGCAGAAGCAGTAAACGGAGAGGGCACAAATGTGACTCTCCAGTTGCTGCGATACAAATGATGAGGTTGTATATATGGTCGGTGAAGCAAAGGCAGTAAACGGAGAGGGAACAAATGTGACTCTCCAGTTGCTGTAAAAGCTGAAACAAAACATTGTGTTGGCTATGAATATGTCCATTACAAGTATGTGGCTATTCAGGGCGTGTAGATATGTATATTATGAATAACTGCCTAGTCAAGATGTTTGGCATGGATGGGTCCAGCATGGATGAAGTAATCGGAGAGGGCACAAACTGACAAAGGTGACTCTCCAGTTGCTAGGAAACAAACCAATTTTCTTTGTCAATTTGCATAGGTTAGTGACTTGCTAGTCATATGATATGTATATTTGGCATGGATGCGTAAAGCAGGAGAGAGGCAGTAAGCGGAGAGGGCACAAATGTGACTCCCCAATTGCTGATAACAACCAATTTTTAAAAGGTGATAGATATTTGTTCTTTTCCATTGATATGTACAGAACGAGTAAACTGCGGTAGCTCGACGGGCCCTCATTTTCATGGAGTTGTTGTTCGGTTTTAAATTCTTGGTTTTCTTTTCGTGGCGGTACCTCTCTGCGATGACACCTGAGAAGGTATCATTACAGACAGGTTTATGGCGATTTTACCGCCACATTGTGGAGATTGGTTATATGGAAGTACAAATTTGGTGTCGGTCTCCGCCACAAGTTGCGGAACAGTTTTGAAACAAATTTGGAAAAAAAACATATAACGTGGATGCATACAAATATATGGTATGCAAAAGTCGCTGAAATAAAATTCAGCGGCACGAACAACAACTCCAGGTGTGGGCTACATGATGTGTGTGACAGCGTGAGGAGTGTGAACAATATGTTGACGTGTGTTAAAACATCATGTACAGGTATCAGCATTGCCAACCTAAACTTTGAAACGTAAATGACTTTATGACAAGTCATAAATACATTCATTTCAGCATGGATCTTTAGAAAGGAGCACAGTTTTGTGTGTTCTGATAGGAAATTCAAGACGGTCGTTATATATGCGTGGGGGCAGTTGAGACGCATATATATCCATGCACTTGCACATATTCGATGGCACTATTTCCGAATGACAAATAATTAAACGTGTTAATGCAACATCAATAAGATTTGGAAAATAGGGAGTAGTTGGCAAAGAGCAACAAACACGTAACCACGCAAGCTTGCAAGCAAGCAAACATATAGCAAAACCACGCATCGGAACGAAAAAAACCTAAAACAAAAACAGAACAACACTCACACACACACGCACGCACACATGCACGCACGCGCGCACAGACACACACACACACACGCACACACACACACACACACACACACACACACACACACACACACAATCTCCAAAACCCTAAACTACGAGTAATGCTACCAGCAGGATCTGATTCTTCAAGG
>NC_090247.1:25263335-25275835 GCF_037325665.1 Littorina saxatilis
CACTCTCGTATCATAAATCGAACAGTTTTATTCCAGCAACGCCTTACTGTCTGCAGTCAAAACACCACAGAGCTTTAGCACCTACACATTGTACCTCTCCGCTGGGTGTTTCGTTTCTGCTGAGGCGACACCAACGTCTCTATTCCTTTGACATTTCTAGCTAGTCGCCGGCAGGCGTTTACAGTCTACAAAAACTCACTCGCATAAATGCAGTTGAGGCATCTTTGTTCTGTGTGTCTGAAGGCAATTGACTGCATGAGGTTGTATAATGATGAGGGCTCTTTGTTCTGTGTGTCTGAAGGCAATTGGCTGCATGAGGTTGTATAATGATGAGGGCTCTTTGTTGTGTGTGTCTGAAGGCAATTGGCTGCATGAGGTTGTATAATGATGAGGGCTCTTTAAGGGCAAAAATGCCAACTGAAAATACTTTAACCATCCCTTCAACATTTGTCCATGGAAGATTAGAAGTCCACAAAACAACTTCAAGGGCAGTTTAAATGTCACCCCCCAAAAAACAAAAAAACAAAACAACAACAGCTTTTCTGTAAAATATTTTGCACAAGTGTTACATACGAACAAAATATGTTACACCTAGTGTAGCAAACCAATTCAAGACACTGGAAAGACAAGAGGCAAACTTTAGCCGTGAACCAGATACAAAACTGGAGCTGTATTTACCTGTGCCTGCATTCAAATCAGACCCTAACTTTGCGAATACACAAATATCGATGATGTCATGGAAAGAAAAACAAAAGTTTCATGTTCTGCAACCAAGGCTGTCTAGCTATATTAGATTACAACTTAAGTCTTCTTCCTAAATTTGCATATGAAACACACACTTACAAAAATTCAGCTCTTCTTTGATCCCCAGAAGTTAAACAATGGCCAGATCAAGTACTCTTGCCAAGTCCGGTAAAACATTTCAAATTGCTACTACGTAAAATTCAGTCGAGAGCGGCTACCAGTCTTGTAGAAAACAAGTTACGAAGAACAGAAGTCATCATGAAAACAGAGACTCTGCCAAACTGAAACCAATTCAAATAACGCCACAAACTGAAATGCCAACCAGACCTAGTACACATAAAAACCAGAAATGACCATCTGTTCCATACGGCACAATGGTAAGCCAGTCTATATTATTCGTCCGAAATCGTTTTTGCTCATGTGGATCTGTAGACACTAAAAAGCCAAGAGCTAAATTGCCAACCAGACCTTGCACAAGCTTGACTGTATTTTGCATTTACTTGTGAAAGGTCAAAACAACAAAACCCAACACTCGTTAATGGACTTGTTGGCACACACAACAACTCGGCATTTGCAAGATACATTAGAGAGTCTAGAAAACACGGATATAAATGCCTAAAATATGTGACCCTCCACCACGAAATGAGTCGCATGTCACCTCGCGCGGTTCTGCGTAAGGCTTAATGTAAGTCCGGGGAGTGTCTGGTAACAGTGTGAGGGTCACCTTAGTCACAGGCTTATAACTCAAAGTTTTTGCTCTTTTCTAAAACGGGTTTCACCACAGGATAGAGCATAGAAAACTCTTTAGGAAAATGTAAAAATATGAAAATCATGCAAAGGTAACAGTCATGTGACTCATTCCGTGGTGGAGGGTCACATATGTACTTAAACTGAATACGTACATCAACAGCTTTGCCGCGTTCAAACGCAAGAGACACACAACAAAGTTAGTTCATGCATCTTTCTGCCTAAGTGGAACTCGAAGAGTTGCTAAGTACGTGCATTAGATAGTTTGGAACTGACAACAAGTCTGTAAAGAAAACGTGACGAAGTGTCACGATCACTACGTTGATTAAATCGAAAGGACACAGAACTCATCAGCTGAAGCTTTCTGACAGATAATCCAAAGTCTGTAACTGCAAATGAGACTCAACAATCTAACGTGACAAGTCTGACTGCATTGATTGCAACCTAAGAACTTAGAACACAACAGCTGTCATTGAAACTTTCTGACAAATATAGCTCTATGGCAAGTAGACTACAAAGTCTGGGACTGTTAATCAGAATGTACATACTAAAATAAGTCATGATAAAAATAACGCAGTACGCGGTACGTCCATACATCTTTCTGAACCGTATTAATCAAACATACGTGCTATAACATCTGGAATTACTAACCAGACCTTACAGCTGCATTCAAACTGCAAACATCACCAGCTCAGCTGCAACGGCAAGGACACAACACAACGCTAGGTAATGAACCAGCTTTCTGCGGCAATAGAACTCGCAGTGTGTCAAAATATATTAGAAATCCAAAATCAAAAAGATTGCTTAAGTTCCAGAATTCAGAATAAAAAGAAAAAACAAGAAAGGTATGTTATTGGAACGTCATACTAATAACAAAACAAAACGTTACGTGAATAATATTAGGCAGACCAGAAGTGTCAACACGATTTTTCACTCATGAAGCAGACATGACCGATCATCCAGAATTGAACCGTCATCAACACAAAGCAAATCCACGAATATGTCTGCACAAAAGTCGGCTGCATTGCAAATATACTGACACGAATAATACATTGACATTTCCGCACAAATAAAACTCCAAGTTTAGCTGGTTCATTAGAAGGTCTGAAGCGGCCAACCTGACATTGCATTTTTGCAGACGCATCTTGCATTTCAGCATACAGACGTCGGTAGGTTTACTAGTAAATAATTGCCAACAACACCAGACTGTTGCATTCCTAGTGCAGACATCGCCATCTCGGCTGCATTAAAATGCCAAGGACACAAGACCCCGCCCCATCCCCGCAGAAGCTGTCTGGTAACCTGGCGGCCTTTAGAAGACCAAGGCGCCCCAAGAGTAGACGTTTGACAGTTCTAAGCGAACGACGAAGACGAAGAAAAAGAAGAAGACTACAAAGTTCCACAATGGACCTTTCTGCTTTACCGGAACGGAAATTGGAGTCAGCATGCTAGAACTAGTTCATTAGAACTGCAGGGTGGTACCATACGTATTGCATATTGGGAGGCGTAAACAAAATTTAGAGTGGGACGTTTGGATCGCGCAAAAGATAAATCGACTAAAAGTATTTTACTCGCCTGAGGCTTTCCAACTGTTGATATTAAGTTGTGTGTTGTTTTGTATTGTAAAACTGATTATAGTCAGAGACAAAGCCATGCGTACAAAGTCTGCAAGAAGTCCGAAACATAATAGCACAACACTTGTCCATACACTTCTCTGCAAAGCTGAAACTTTCTGTAAGGGCAAAATATATCCCAAAGTCCATAACTGCCAAGCAAACGACACAGAGAGAAAGCAGACTTCGCCAGCACTCCTTACAATGTGTTGAAGCTGCTCAGCCGGCTTTCTCTACAAAGCCCCAATGAAACCGTATACTTGTCGCTGCAGAAGCGGACATTTCGACCTCTAGCTATGGGCGCCAATCTAATTACTTCCTGTAGAACAAGAGAACCCTGCATTTGCACACTACCCAATAATCAGACGAACGTGACAAGTTGTGTATGCTGAAATGGGGGAAAAAGAAAGAAAGAAAGCCATAACCGCTACCTCCATTCCCCACTTCCAAGCTCATACCTTCTGGGTCTAAAACCATGTTGCGGTTTTGATATTCAGTTCGAAATAAACCGATATTTCACTTCCCGCTGCAATTCTTATCCAAAATGTGGGTGCAAAATAACTGTAATTTTGACATGCAAGCTTAAATTATCCGCCCCCCCCCCTTCCCCCAGCACATCCCACACTGGTTCAAAGTGATGGTGCTGTATTCGTATGCAGGGTTTCTCCTCCCCCCACCTCCAATCCGCCGACCAACTTCGCAAATCCTTTTAATCTGAGGTACAAAGTGATTTCATAGCCCGGGTAAAGTATATATACTTATACTCTCCCTCACATGCACTCCTTCGGATATAAAATAAGTAGAGGTTTAAAAATGCTGGCTTGAAATAGTAACTCCCCTCTCCGCTTTGATTCCTCAATCCCCACCTTAGGTAGCTTATGTTGGCTTTGTGTGGCCATACATGAGTTGTGAGTAAGTGCGAATATGTGTGCGGGGGAAGGGGGGGGGGGTAGTGTGTGTGTGTGTGTGTGTGTGTGTGTGTGTGTGTATGTGTGTGTGTGTGTGTGTGTGTGTTTGTGGTGGTGGAGGGGGGAGGAGGAGGGTAACGTTTGCATTTGTTGTTTACGCCAGCACAGCGACCCTGACTTTGGTCTGATTCTTGGAAAATGACCAGAAAGTTCAAATACGTTTTCTTCAGCGAAAGGTTAACTGCAAACATAAATACGATTCTTTCGTCTTGGAAATCTTTACAAATGTTTTTATAATGATATATAGATATATATATATATATATATATACATATATTTTTTTATATAGATTTTAATTAGGTACTTAGGAATATGGAAACTTCCTCTACTTCTGCGGCTGTGGGCAGCAACTCCCCCGCGTGCATGTTATTATTTTATGTTATTCTATTTACTTTTTCCTAATTTATTTTTTATCAAAGGGCTGGTTACATGTATGTTCTTTTTTTTCTGTGGTTTGAAACTTTTGGGAAATAATTGGTCACCTTTTCCAGCACACGAAAGTTCTTTGTTTAAATTCGGATGGAAAATTCAAAAATGACATCATCAAAACAACTAGTCTTCAACTCATAAACTACAAGACTTTCAACATTACAGCCTCATCAAATTATTCCATTACGTTTTAACGACTTAATAAACGGGTCAACAGGAACAGCATTACAGGTGGACAATGTCCATGTAAAAAAACAAAAACAAAAATGCTGGATTTGGTACTTTGTTTCGAACAATACCTCGTTGTTGACGCCGACACAACAACATTTACGTTGGCCTCTTTCTTGGACAATGCCCAGAGTTAACAAACAAGAAACTAGAAAAAGTCTCGTAAGGCGAAATTACTACATTTAGTCAAGCTGTGGAACTCACAGAATCAAACTGAACGCACTGAATTTTTTCACAATGACCGTAGTCCGCCGCTAGTGCAAAAGGCAGTGAAAGTGACGAGCCTGTACATGTTTAGCGCGGTAGCGGTTGCGCTGTGCTGCATAGCACGCTTTACTGTACCTCTCTTCGTTTTAACTTTCTGAGCGTGTTTTTAATCAAAACATATCGTATCTATATGTTTTTGGAATCAGGAACTGACAAGTAATAAGATGAAATTGTTTTTAAAACGATTTCGGAACTTTAATTTTAATCGTAATTATTATATTTTTAATTTTCAGAGCTTGTTTTTAATCCGAATATAACATATTCATATGTTGTTGGAATCAGAACATGATGAAGAATAAAATAAAAGTAATTTTGGATAGTTTTATAAAAAAATAATTGTAATTACAATTTTCTTTTTGACCAAAGTCATTAATTAATTTTTAGGCCTCCATGCTGAAATGCAATACCGAAGTCCGGCCTTCGTCGAAGATTGCTTGGCCAAAATGTCAATCAATTTGATTGAAAAATGAAGGTGTGACAGTGCCGCCTCAACTTTTACAAAAAGCCGAATATGACGTCATAAAAGACATTTATCGAAAAAATTAAAAAAACATCTGGGGATACCATACCCAGGAACTCTCATGTAAAATTTCATAAAGATCGGTCCAGTAGTTTACTCTGAATCGCTCTACACACACACACACACACACACACAGACACACACACACACACGCACACACACACACACACACACACACACACACACACACACACACACACACACACACACACACACATACACACATACACCACGACCCTCGTCTCGATTCCCCCTCTATGTTAAAACATTTAGTCAAAACTTGACTAAATGTAAAAAGGACTCAGAGCTGATTGACCACCAGACAGTTTGACCGTTTTCGACCAATCTCCGGGGATTAACACCTTTCTGCTGACCGTTCCTGCTGGTCAGTTGTTATGAACCCGAGCTTTGTTTTGTCCGTCTGCTGGTCTAAACGCCTTCTGGCGAGGTCTTCTAGTTGTGTGTGTGTGTGTGTGTGTGTGTGTGTGTGTGTGTGTGTGTGTGTGTGTGTGTGTGTGTGTGTGTGTCGTTGTTGTTGTTGTTGTTGTCTGGCGAACGTTCAGTGGACTGTCCGTTTGCTGCAAAATGTTTTGGAGCACTTTTTAAAAGCTGCTGTGTTGAGTGAGGTCCCTTATTTGCACAAAGCTGTTCCTCTTTTCTTTCCGTTTTGTCGTCTCACTTTGTGTCTCAGTGTCTATCATGTTCTAGACATCCTGAAGTCTGTTAGCTAGTATACAGTCGGTCGGTCGGTCAGTCAGTCAGTCAGTCAGTCAGTCAGTCAATTATTCATTCAGTCAATCAGTCAGTCAGTCAGTCAGTCCATGCGTCCGTCTGTCTGCGTGTCTGTGTCTAGGCATAAACGAAATCTGTGTCATCTGGACGCCACTGTCTTGTGTCGAAATGTATATGACTATTAAACTTTTGATCTGAAATCGTGATACTGAGATAATTATGTAGATCATTATTTAATATGTGTATGTAGTGGTTGGTTTGATTGATGTTGTCGTGTATGATTAAGCTGTTTGATCGTTGTCATTGTTTTCGTTCCATAAGTGGTGCAAAATAGTATCCACAAAACCCGTTCCAGTGTGACGTACATGCTTTTGGTGCTAATGGAGGCAGTTTATGTGGCAATAAAGCCTCAATGAAAAAGAGAATGTTATCTAATGTTGAGATTCAGCAGTCCCCAACAGAAAATTGTCAGCAAATCTGTTACCCCTCTCCTCCTCGTCCGGAACACGAGCAGTGCATAATTGTGACCCTCCATCACGAAATGAGTCGCATGTCACCTCGCGCGGTTCTGCGCTAGGCTTAATATAAGTCCGGGGAGTGTTTGGTAACAGTGTGAGGGTCACCTTAGTCACAGGCTTATAATTCAAACAGTTTTCGCTCTTTTCTAAAACGGTTTTCACCACTGCATAGAGCACAACAAAACTCTTTAGGAAAATGTACAAATATGAAAATCATGCAAAGGTGACATGCGACTCATTCCGTGGTGGAGGGTCACAATTGTCTTCAAGGTAACCGAGTATAAATCCAAAAACCGACAGACTGCTAACGATTTAAACTGTTCTCACGGTCATGCCTCAGTTATCCCAAATATATCATAGTTTGTATAACACGACACCCTGACTATCAATTGACTATGGTCAGTACACTTTGACGCCATTTAAAACTGTGATCGCATTAACTACTAAACTCTTTGTACTGTGACTTTAGGCTCCATCCACAAAATGTTCCACATTACAATGAATCTTCTTCAACAACTGTACTCTTAGGTCCCATCCACAAGCCTGCAGTTTTAACACGGTATGTATACGAACAAGCAAGCTACAAACTTCTTACCGAAATTCTACGTTAAAAGCATCAATGTACATAAAGTCACACAATGTATTTCAAACCACACACATGCTACAGACCCTCTTCAAATACTATTTTAGAGCTCCATTATCAACATGTCACCCCGCGTATTTCACATCACAGAAGCATCTTCAAACTGTACTTTTAGGATCAATCCACACAATGCCACACGGTGTATTTCATATTACACATAAGCTACACCCTTCTTGAACAAACAGTGCTGTAAGGCTCCGACCACAAAATCTGCATACACTCAGACACTCACTGTCACCGTCGCCACATCACAAGTCCATTTCTATCCATCACACAAAACAGGTCAGCCTCCTACACGCAGACAGAGGTTGACATAAAACCGATATTGCACAATCATATAGTCAGTGTGAACAGCTGGGCTGACGGTCGTCACCATCCTTGGTTCGAAGCTTTGAAGAAAATGAAATCACCATCCCACAAACCCTGGTAACACGTGTACGCATAACAACTACGGCGAACACAAAGTAAGACGATGTTCCCTCTCGACTTTGAAAGCCCAAAGAACATTCAAACACGGTCCTTGACATGGGTCACACGCGTCCGTATGACAGTTGGAAAAGAAATTCAAAAATCAGATAGACTGCCAACGACATACACGAGTATAAAAAAGCACAACATAACTATGAGCATTGAAAGTCAACCCAATAATCATTAGATTACGAGAGTCGATAATTATGCTCACTATCATGCCCGAGTGAGTCCAAAAACATACCGTAATTCACATCTATATAATTATAGTCTTTTGTGGGACTTTGTTCAGGAGAGAAATGCACCAGACAATATTTAACATAAACCTTTGAAGCTTTGGGACACAGTCCTTACTTTCTCAGATCTGGCCAGGCAGGTTCATGGGATAAGGCCATCCTAACATTTGGACACATACCACAACTAAACAGCCTAACTGCTCTGTGTGGAGACTGGGAATTAATCTATAGATTAATTTCTTAAAAATCCATTAGCTACGACAAAAACAGGACGGTTTTCACGATCACCGTTTGAAATTGATAGAACATGAAAACGCTTGCCTTGCCTTGCAACGCAAAAAAGCGCGACAAGATATTCATCATTGTATTTTGACCTCTACAGAAAAATAATACACCAGGCATGATTTCTTCAGTCAAACGAGTGCGCATACTATAACAGCGACGACAAAAGCACAAAATTAATACTTTCATCATACACTTTTGAAGCTTATATACTTACACCATATTAGATCTGGCGATACGTATATCCGTTCAATAAGTGCATATGTTCACTAGAACAAATGCCAAAAGTCAAAACCCCGACAACTTCCTGTCCATTGCGGGATTTTTATGAATTGGTTTCCTAAAGGCCACCAGTTTCTTCAAGCTAGAGAACAAGAACACCAGAATTTAGTCACACGTTTGAGGAACACAGCGCTGGCAAAAAAAGCACAAGAATACCGTATATCAGTGCAAAGGTTTGACCGGAGAAGACTTAGTCACCCCTCAGGGGCCTGCTTGCAATGTTTCAATCGAAGCATTGTTCGTGTCTCATCGGGAAACAGCTGTGCATATGTTTGTTGTAAACCTATCGGGATGCAGTCCAGCGGACCACTTCTAGTTGTAAATTGTTAAAAAAAATCGCAAAGAAAGTATTGTTTTCTCATTTTTCTTTAAAAAAACCCTACAATTCAAATGAATATTTTTGGTAGACAAATGTGTGTATTAAATGTTCTTAATGTTTAAATTTGTACTTCTTGTTCTTCCTCCTTTTCTTTTTGTTCTTATTGTTCTTATTATCGTTCTTTTACAAAGTGCGGTTTTTCTTTTTGGTATTTTCAAATGACCTCCAATAATTTGCACAAGCTTTCATCTATCTAAAAAAAACAACATAAGAGGTTAGTGTTGCTAGAAATAAAAATCACCTTAATATAAAAACTGTGTAATTGTGGGGGTTAGTGTGAACTACTTTACCACGTTGGTGTCCTATGTAACGCCTATTCAGTAGCCCTGGTTCTCGCATTGGACAGTGAAAACAAATGACAGTGCATTGTATTAGTTCTGAAATCAACCTCCTCTGGTCAATTGCTAGCTAGCGTACATCATGACAACAAACAAACAAACAAACAAGAAATTGACACAACAGTCGACACAACCAAATAATCAGCTAAGCAATCAATCATATCATACAAATCTAAAATTATCGTAAAGAAACAATCATTGATCACAGAGTTAAACAAACACTTTTCAGTTAACCAATGAAACCAATTAAAAAACAACACAAACACTGCTCATTAACCTTAATCCAGTGATCATGTCCCCATAGCAGTTTGAATATGTACACATGCCGACATGGCGAAATGAGCATTGAGTGTGCACCATAGAGAATATCTGCAAGACTTACTAGTACCACATGTACTGAGCGGTCGAAGTTCTTTGAAATACAGAGTATTATAGTTCAACCAGAGCTATGTATTCATATGTCAGCTTATGAATAAATAATACTTTTAAATTATGCAAACAGAAAGGTTATCGAGTCTGCTCTATCATCTTTCTGCCTGTCTGTCTGTCTGTCTGTGTCGCTCTGTCTTTGTATGTCTGCCCCTCCCTGTCTGTCTGTCTGTCTGTCGGTCTGTCTGTCTGTCTGTCTGTCTGTCTGTCTGTCTGTCTGTCTCTCTCTCTCTGTCTCTCTCTCTCTCTCTCTCTCTCTCTCTCTCTCTCTCTCTCTCTCTCTCTTCCCGCTTAATGGGTAAATAGAACACTTTTCATGTCTGATATTTAGTGCTGTTTACATTTAGTCAAGTTATGTTTGTATTTTGATTTGTTCTTTATGTGTATGTATTGATAATGATATACATGCAAATGATTGGGACAATTCCTCCCCACATTTTTTTTCTCTCTTTTGTTATTAGTTGTTTTGGATGTTTATATGCAATGCATTATTGCAACTATGCTGCAATTTCCACACTATATTGTTTTTCCCATTTTTGAGTGTGTATACAAAACCATAACCCTTTTCCTTATTACTATTTACATTATGTACGTCTGTAAGAAACAATAACCTTGTCAATTTTACTATCTATATTCTGTGCGTCTGTATTAAGTGTTTGTATAAGGGACAGGTTGTAAGATTAGGCTTTGCCTAAAACCTCTATCCTTTGGTAATAAAGTTCAGTTTCAGTTTCAGTTTCAGTTTCTCTCTCCCTCTCCCTCACTCTCTCTCTTTCTCTCCCCCCCCTCTCTCTCTCTCTCTCTCTCTCTCTCTCTCTCTCTCTCCGTCTCTCGCTCTCGCTCTCTTTTACTTTCTGTCCCTCTGTCTGTCTGTCTGTTTGCCTGTCTCTCTCTGCCTGTCTGTCTGTCTGTCTGTCTGTCTCTCTGTCTAAGTCTCTCTGTCTCTCTGTCTCTCTCTCTCTCACTATGTCTCTCTCTCTCTCTCTCTCTCTCTCTCTCTCTCTCTCTGTCGCCCCTCCCCTCACCCCACACGTATCAAACAAACATTCCCCTACAGACCAGAGAGGGACATTTGTTGATCTGCATATTGACCCACCAACAAGGTTTATGAGGCCGGACGAGAGAGAGAGAGAGAGAGAGAGAGAGAGAGAGAGAGGGGGGGAGAGAGAGAGAGTGAGAGGGAGGGACAGATAGACAGACAGACAGAGACACAGACAGACTGACAGACAGAGGGAGAGACAGAGAGACAGACAGAGGGAGAGAAAGTAAAAGAGAGCGAGATAGAGAGAGAGAGAGAGAGAGACAGACAGACAGACAGACAGGGAGACAGGCAGAGGAGACAGAGACAGAGAGAGAGGGACAGACAGAGAGACAGTCAGAGAGAGAGAGAGAGGGGGAGAGAGAGAGAGATAGAGAGAGAGAGAGAAAGGGAGAGAGAGAGAGAGAGAGAGAGAGAAAGAGAGAGAGAGAAAGAGAGAGAGAACAGACAGACAGACAGACAGACACACAGACAGACAGACAGACAGACAGTCAGACAGACAGAGAGGAAGAAAGAGAGGAAGAAAAACAGAAGCTGAGAAGAAAAAAAAAAGAAAAAAAGAGAAAGAGATAGTATAAGTGTGTGTTTGTGTCTGCCTGTGCCAATACCCCTGTGTGTACATACATACCTGTGTATACAAAACAAACACACGTACTCTTAACAACACGTGTGTCCTGAGTGCACAGGGGCGACAGCTGGCCAACTATTGTCACTTCTAAAGCACGTGGAAATGCACGTGCTAATATTTATCTCACCGCAATATAGATATGAAAACCAAGACAGCGTGTCACCGCAAATACTGGTCAATAATCCCATACTTATTTGGTCCTGTGCGTTTGATATTTGAGTCTGAGATTGACTACTTCCAGAGGTAAAGGATTTTGTTTATATATTCGTAAGAGTTTGACACTAATAAATGGTACAAACAAACACAAACAAACAAACAAAGCAAACAAACAAACACAAACACAAACACACACTTTATGTCACCGCAATGTACTTATGAAAACCAAGACGGCGAGTCACCGTAAATACTGGTACAAAAAACCAAGTTTGTCCCACGAATGTTGATATTGGTTTCTGAGTGGGTGCATGAACATGAAACATAGGAGTTAGGTATTGATACTCATTTAGATGCTTATACAAAACCATCTTCTTGCTGATCAAAATGGGTACGCTTATACTTATTCACACGTCCAGATTGAAGATTGCTCAAAGGCTCAAAGGCGAAAACATAGACAGACAAATGTGTACGAATTAAATGCTCATCTCCCAACAAAGAGGCGTGTATGCACAATAGTGCTGGCGATTCTTAACCCCAAAGGCAAACACAGACAGACGCAGACACAGACCTACACAGATGCAGACAGACAGACAGACAGACAGACAGACAGACAGACAGACAGACAGACAGACAGACAGACAGATGCAGACACAGGAATACATAAACATCACACGCACAACGATTCACACACACGAATGCACAAACCCACAGATAGACACATACGAAAGAAACAGACAGGCAGAGAGAAAACCAAATAGGTAGCTAACTTCTGACGCAATCAAACCACAACCCACCTGTCCAACCAACCAACCAACCAATCGAATCACTCCCCCCCCTCACAACCTCCACCTCCC
>NC_090247.1:25278335-25288335 GCF_037325665.1 Littorina saxatilis
AGAGAGAGCTTTTTGAATATATGCAGACACACGTTTGGCATAATTCCTCGATCATGTGCGATTTCCGGATGATTCTGACATACAAGCGATAGCGCATACTGAGAGTCAGATGAGGAATACAGAGAAGCAAATGAGCGAGGAAACTAGAGAGGAATTTTATCTTGCACAAATGTGAGGTTGGGTGTGGGTGAGGGGGGGGGGGTAATGTTTCAATGTCCTAACATCTGTCTGTCTGTCTGTCTGTCTGTGTACAGTCTGTTTCTCTCTCTCCACACACACACACACACATCCACACGCAAACACACAAACACATCCACACGCAAACACACCCACACATACACACCCACACACACACACACAATCGCGCGCGCACCCCCCCTACACACACACACACACACACACACACACACACACACACACACACACACACACACACACCAATTGTGGCTGGCAGAGACACATAATTGACAGTTTCGTTTTAGCTGAACTGGGAAGTACTTTTACAAAATGAATTATTCCCGTGTCAAAAGAACAAGGAACACCTTTCTCAAGTGTTGAACACACGCCTTGCCTTGAATTTCGCAACATGTCAGTTTGCTGGTAAACTTCACCACATTAAAAACAACAGTGGAGGAATGTCTGCTCTCTGCATGGTATACCCCAGACTAGTTTTGATGTACCCCAAACCAGAAGTGATGTTGCCCAGTGGCCGAACCACGCTCCCCTATTGTGCCGTCTGACCTTTACACAATACAGTTTAATTGGAGTTTATAAAGTATTGATCAGTCTTGATCTTGGACAGGAGTTCTTGTGATGTCAGGCGTATTCATGTATACATATCGTACTTGCGTAAACTTTGACGTTCAGAGCGGTATAAAACACGCTGCATTGTGTTGTATTCTATCTCTCACGATGCGATGTTTTCCGACCTTTGCGGAATATAGTTTTGAGTCAACGAATGAAATTGAACGGTCTCGATATTGGACAACGCCGCAAGGCAAGGCAAAACGTATTTTCAAGAAAACCCTAGTGCAACGGCAAACAAAAACAACAATGATCACAAGACACTCCTCAATTATCAGCCATCAATAGCTCACATTAAAGTAATGGACAATTTTCTGTTTCAAAATCGTGTTTACCATTTGGGCAGGGCCGTCAAATCACACTTGTACAGCTTGTATACTCTTGAATCATGTTTTAGAGCGATATGATGCACGTTGCACTGTTGTGTACTCTGTCGTGTTATGGTTGAAATCATGGGCGCTTTCGACTTACGGCTTTCGCACAACCAAACATGACACAATAACAGGACAGTCACAACGTCCTTGCTGTCTGTTACTTGATAAGGCAAAAAAAAAAAAAAGGTCTGTTTACGGTAACCCGACCGACCCTAGTTTTTAGGCCCGACCCTAATCTTTTTTTTGGATCGTCTGAAAAAAAAAACCCGCATTCAAAATAGAGCTGTTTGCGCTCAAACAGCAGACGACAGAAGGGAGGTAAGCTCAAAGTACTGTTTATAGTTATGTTGGGCAAAAACAGGGATTGATGAGAAGAAATGAACTGTGAAACATCATGGAGAGGGGAGAAAAAAAAAAAAAAAAAAAAAAAGCCGAACTACCGACCCTATTTTTTCACCCTATGTTACCGTAAACAGACCTATTTTTTGTTGTTGGCCTAAATGATTTCCTGTGCCACAGATTCGAAGACGTAGACTCATTTTGCATTTTGCCGTCGCAATGGCGAACGACTGAGATAGATCTCTGAAACGTCAATATTTCACGCGGACGTTGACAAGTCCATTACCCTTAATGTTGGACAAGGTTGCGATCAAAAATAAGGCTCTGCTTAGACGATGCGACGACAATAACAAAGGGTGCATCATCCATCACACCGGGTTGTTTCCCTTCAACTGAAACTCATTCGCTTGGTTATAGTCTTCAAAAGAACGAGTTGTTTCCCTTCAACTGAAACACATTCGCCTGGGAATTCACTTTTCCATAAACCATTCAAACCCGAAGGAGTTGTTTTTTGAATTCGTCTTTTAAACCTATGTTTGGTTAAAAAAAAAATTGCACATGTGCACCATGCATACGTTCAGTAAAAACTCACACTAAAGATGTAAGTCCACGACTGACAGAAATACTGCTGTGTGTTCAAAGCAAAGAATTCTTTGACTCGATCACAACAGCCAATGGTGAATGGGACCGAGCTTTGGCCAGAACTACATATTAAGCATCACTTGCATCGCATGCGTAAGGTTGGTAGAGCACTGAGAGTTTGTTTGTTTTCCACACCAAAAATAGCGCAAACCTTCGCGAAGCTATGTCCCTTCAATATGACACTAAAGTGCAGCTTACTTACTTACTGCCCGTTCTTTCTTTATTTGGTGTTTAACGTCGTTTTCAACCACGAAGGTTATATCGCGACGGGGAAAGGGGGGGAGATGGGATAGAGCCACTTGTTAATTTTTTCTTGTTCACAAAAGCACTAATAAAAACATTGCTCCAGGGGCTGGCAACGTAGTACAATATATGACCTTACTGGGAGAATGCAAGTTTCCAGTACAAAGGACTTAACATTTCTTACATACTGCTTGATTAAAATCTTTACAAACATTGACTATATTCTATACAAGAAACACTTAACAAGGGTAAAAGGAGAAACAGAATCCGTTACTCGCCTTTAACGACATGCTGGGGAGCATCGGGTAAATTCTTCCCCCTAACCCGCGGGGGGCTACTGCCCGTTGGCAAGTTGGGCAGCAATTAAAGTGCAGGTAATGAATCAATTTGCATACTCAAAATAATCGCTTTTCAACACGAATTCGCCTCAGTTTCTGAGTACCATGCAGCAGCTTCTCTGAATGTGGGACCCTATTCTTGAACGTTACCAAGTCAAGTCAAGTCAATTTTTGTTTTGTTTTCAGGGAACCCCATGGGGGTACATGAAAAAAAAAAAATAATAAATACAAAAATACAAGAAAAACAAGAAATTCCTCCGAGGTAGGAAAAACACCCCCGTCAAAGGGAAATAACCTTCTCAGTTGGTGGCAGTGACTGAGTGAGAATGGTTATTTCCCTTTGACCATCAAGATGTCCCTCTCTAAGTCCTTGTATAATTTTAATCCACCAATAACTCCCTAACCGTGTGTTTGACTGGTCCCAATTTTTGTAAGGACCGTCTCAGGAATGTATAGAACCTGTTCACCAAGTTTGGTGACGATCGGTCCGTTCATTCTTGAGATCTATATGCGAACACAAACAAACAAACACATGGACCGAATCCTATACACACCCCTATACCGGGGGTGTAATAAAGAGAGGAATGCAGGTTATTCCATCAATACATACACACAAACCCGCTCCGTTGTAAAAATAAAATATCAAATAACTTGTTTTACAATGTGGAAATCAAATCTCCAAAATAATCGTTCTCGTTGTATATGGCGTAACGTTAAGTGTGGAGAAAAAAAAAACTAAAAAAAACCTACAATCTGCTTTCTAAATCATTATTTTGTCTTGTTTTGTGCTGTGTGGTTTTTTTCTCCCTATCAACACCTGTTTAAAATTCTTTTGAAATACCCTTTATCAAGTGAATTAAATTTAACAATACTTTTTTATTTGTTGTTGAAAATAAAAGTTGAAATTTTATTACATTTGGATTTTTTCGATACTTGAGTGGGATACATTTTTGTCTTAATTCGTTAAAGAAACTGCAGTTAAACACATAATCAACCGGTAAATAGTAGGCCTATATATTCCTGAACATTACCACAACAGATCAACCAGTAAATAGCAGGCCTATATATTCTTGAACATTACCACAACAGATCATCCGGTAAATATTAGACATATATAATTATTCTTGAACATGAACACAACAGATCAATCGGTAAATTCGGCCTATATATTCCTGAACACTACCACACCAGATCAACCGGTAAATATTCGGCCTATATATTCCTGAACATTACCACAACAGATCAACCTGTAAATAGTAGGCCTATATATTCCTGAACATTACCACAACAGATCAACCAGTAAATAGCAGGCCTATATATTCTTGAACATTACCACAACAGATCATCCGGTAAATATTAGACATATATAATTATTCTTGAACATGAACACAACAGATCAATCGGTAAATTCGGCCTATATATTCCTGAACACTACCACACCAGATCAACCGGTAAATATTCGGCCTATATATTCCTGAACATTACCACAACAGATCAACCTGTAAATAGAAGGCCTATAATTATATTCTTAAACATTACCACAACAAATCAATCGGTAAATATTCGGCCTGTATATCCGTGAACATTACCACAACAAATCAATCGGTAAATATTCGGCCTATATATTCCTGAACATTACCACACCACATCAACCGGTTAATATTCGGCCTATATATTCCTGAACATTACCACACCACATCAACCGGTTAATATTCGGCCTGTATCACAAACCAGACACGCTCAGAGAATGTTAGGGAGAAACGAAACAGCAACGACAAACTCTCAGAAACACCAGACTACGCCCCATATAGTCGTAAACAGCCGATTAGATTCATTACTGGCAACATGCAGTCAATCTCAGGATAATTTGTATTGAGCTGTGGCTTCCAAGGGTTTAATCTGGAGAGACGACGGAAGGGAGATAATGCAGGGTGTGTGTTACTGCGACCGTCCAAGGAAGAGGATAGTCGAGCGACGATTAGTATCCCCTTGGGGTTTGACAACGAACAAACGTGGAGAAACGCGTGCAATTGATGAAGATGTGCTTAGAAGAAACATAAGAAGAAGACCACCACCACTAACTGGAAAAACAGGGATAACGGCTACATAATTATATACGAAGGGAAGCCAAATATTTTGAACAGCAACAACAACAACAATAAATACACCACCAACACCAGCAACACCAGCAACAACATCAACAACAACAACAACAACAACAACAACAACAACAACAACGATTACGGCCTCAGCAACAAGAAGGAAGGTTATTTGTTTCTATGTGTCGCTCATTTTCAATCGCCGCATCGTGATTAAAATTGCAAAACTCCTGTCTTCCTGTACACACACACACACACACACACACACACACGTGTAACCCTACCCCCTTACACACATCTGTTCATGCAACTTGCAATAGTGCTGGTGTTTTCATTATGAATGTAAAAGAACGCTCAAAACAAAATATAATGATTAGGGACAATAATAACCCCCTCGCAACCTCACGCATTCCACACACATTCAGCCAGAAGATTCTAGCAAGAAGTTGTTGAGAATTTTGCTGGCAGATTAAGAGAACCTTGCGCGTGACTGGTGAAAATAGATATTGATCTCCTTCTGAGTTCAACGCGTGATGTTCGTCATTCTGCACTGCTTTGCGAAAATTGATAGTGTGTGTGTGTGTGTGTGTGTGTGTGTGTGCATGTGTGTGCGTGTGTGTGTGTCTGTCTGTCTCTGTCTGTCTCCATGTCTGTATGTGTCTGTGTCTCGACGTCTGTAAAAGCCCCGCAAGCTCTGTAAAAGCCCGATTATCTTTCTGTAAAGCCCTACAAGCCATGTAAAAAGCCCTGCAAGCTCTGTAAAAGCCATACAAGCTTTGTAAAAGCTCGGCAAGGTCTGTAAAAGCCTGGCAAGCTCAATTAAAGGCTGATAAGCTCTGTAAAAGATGATAGCTCAAATGACGGTTTACGCTAGAAAAAAAAAGATGGCCAAACAGGCACACGCCTTCTTCGCCACACCATCTCACATCCTGGCCAGGCTTTTACATGGGATTAGGTCATCCCTCCACTTGGTCACATACCAAAAACCAACAGTCTGGGTGTTCTCTGTGTACATGGGTATTTTGTTGTTGTTGTTGTTGTTGTTGTTGTTGTTGTTGTTGTTGTTGTTGTTGTTGTTGAACTAATTTTTAAAATGCACCGGTGGTATTTCAAGAAAATGTTTATTCATCAAATACTTCCAACTCACCACAAATACCGGTGAGGGTGTTGCTTTTTGGTATGTGACAAAGAAGAGGGGTGGTTTTATGCCATGTACAAGCCTTGCCATATCTGAGACATTGAACCCAACTGCTTTCAAGAAAAGGAGTTTATTTTTAAGGATCAACCAACTTTGACTATTGATCGACACAAGTCAAGGACAGGCACACACCACAATTCTTCGAGGCAGAAAACTGCAGAACCACTCTTACTCTACGCCTGCAAACTAGAAGCTGAATTGCTTTCCACCATCTTATCAGTGCCAGAAAATTGGTGGTGCGTGGGCAAAATTCTGATTGGAGTTAATCTGGCATCAAGGCCGTTACTATGTCCGCGCTGGGCCGTTAATGAGTGGACAAGGGACACGGTCCTTGTGCGTGGGGAGCATAATCTAGGCTATTCGGCAGAAAAGGTGTGCGCGTCCTAAAAAGAAAAGCTAGCTGTCATGATGTTAAGTTCATCGGCACTAACACAGCAATACGCCTCATGCAGTTTTGAAATTAAACAATGTTATTCCAAAATAATTATGTTGACACTCTCACAACCTCTCTGTCTATCTGTCTGTAGGTCTATGCATTTTATTCCTCTCTACCTCTCTGTCTCTGCCCCCCCTCCCCCCCTCTTTGTCTGTCTGCCTGTCTCTCTCTGTCTCTGTTTGTCTATGTCTGTCTGTATGTCTCCCCCACCTCTCTCTCTCTCTCTCTCTCTCTCTCTCTCTCTCTCGTCTCTCTCTCTCTCTCTCTCTCTCTCTCTCTCTCTCTTTAGCTCTCTGTCTCTGCCTCTGTCTTTATCTCCAAAAAGTGGATGTAATCAGTTCAGGGTTTTGTACCTCGTGAATCTTCAACCAGAAAGTGTTGAACGTTTTGGTCATCGTGCCGTAAGCATCGACAGCAAAATGTCCAGAAAACTTGGCGAGTCCCCTGCAGCTCACACTCACAAAATTAATACGTATGTACAGACCCGTTCCCGAATCCTCCCCTCCTCGGGTATCTTTGTTCGACAGTACTATCTTCAATCGATGTACATGTAGCCCACGATATAGGCACACCACAGATATATACACAAAGCATCAGCCGCGGCAGCAGAAGCAGCAACTACAGCAACAATAACAACATCTACTTTCGAGTCATTATTCGTCGAGCTTCAGTTACAAGTATCTGCCTCCCAAGAGAAAGACTTTGTCTCAAACAAATAAGATCCGAAAGGTCACCTCGGCCCGTCAAACGATCTTTGAAGGTGAAGGCCAACAGATAATTTTGCACGTGAACTTCGAGAGTCTTTAAAGGCACAGTAAGCCTCCCGTAAACCATCACATATACTGTCAGGCTTTTACACACAGTACAAACACCCTTCCATTTGAACGCTCACCGAACGGGAACATCCTGGCTATTTTTGTGGACCGTCTGATCTACAATCAGGAGCCTCGTTTTTGGCGCTAGAACTAACTTTTAAAATCTAAATAATAAAATGACAGCTTGTAACACAAACATTCTTAAATCATAAAACCCGGGCAGGATAGGCTCGTCAACCCTGGCAGGCAGCTATCCTAAGAGAAGACCACTCTGAATTCAAAACGAGGGTAGAGGAGGCTCATCATCCATGGAAGGAAACTCGTCTAGGAGAAGGAAAACTCCGAAATGAAACCCACGCAGTCCCTCGAAGACGGAACGGCACTGGCCTTTTTTAGGCGGGGAGCAGACCGGGTGCCTACGCTATCCTCGACAAATGGTTGTGTCATCAACGAATCAACGAAATCATAAAACATTTCTTTTTCAGCAAGACAAGATCAGTACAATTCGAAGTTTTGAAAGTTTTAAAAAAGATAGCCCGAAAGCAGGGTCACGAAAGGTCGTGTCTCAAAGCAGACGATTTTTCTGCATAGCGCTCGCTTTCTTTGAAGTCAGCCGCCGCCGACAAGTTCGTGTGACTCGCAGCCGTTTGTTGCGTTTTAGAATCAGAGGTACACAATAAAGTGCTATTGCAGATACAGCCAGTCGCATTGAAATCACGACTAAATTGTGAAAAAAAAGAAAAGTGGATCACACGGGTTCACGATGGCTCAGGGGTTAGATAAACCACGAAATCTGGTGTGTGGTTTACGCGAGCTAAATAGCCATTCAAACGAACTGTGTCATTTAATGCTATTAAATGCGATTGCAAGTGTGTTCCATAAGGTTAGAATGCTTTTTTTCAGTAGAAGATTTGAATCGTTTTGTAAACCATTTGAGACATACTATGGGGCTTTAAGCAGAAGGTAAACATCAGTTACCAAACTGTTTCGATTGTCGGGTTCTGGTTAGCATGGGTGATGTTATCAGTTGTTGCTCGCCGCATGATGGTTGCGTGGGGATATGAATTGCGTTGTTTTCAGATTGAAGATAACCCAGTTCCGAGTATTCTGCTGCTTTTAGCGTACCCTTGGATTCCGTTTTGTGATAAGCTGTGGGTGATAGTGTCCGCTTTTGGGCACACTTGCTGTCCTCGAAGCAACCCAAACTTAGCACACAGGCAAAACAATTGCCACCGTTTTCGCACCCGAACAAAAGCATTCATTCCCGTGTAATTTCATTAAAACTTGCTATGCCATTTAAGGCACTCAACGTGGCTATCTGGCACAGTTTCTGGACCACAGATTTCTTTGAAAGGGGTCACGTGACCGCTGCTCAAATAATAATAACCCCTAAATCGACCTAGTGTACAATCCGTCTCAAAAATGATATAAGCGATCACGTTCACCGCCACAGACATGTGCAGATTTGTTTTTACATGGGACGAAAGCTTAATTTCTACCACGCGGACACTTGCCATATATCAACAGTCTGGATGCTTCTATTGTGTGTGTGTGTGTGTGTGTGTGTGTGTGTGTGTGTGTGTGTGTGTGTGTGTGTGTGTGTGTGTGTCTTCGTCTGTGTCTGTGTCTGTCTGTGTCTGTGTCAGTGTATGTAGGTATCTGTGTTTGTGTATTGTGTGCGTGTGTTTTGTTTGTTTGTTCGTTTGATTGCTGACTTGATTTTTTGGCGGATTGACACAGGTGTCATTTACCTTATTTTCTTCTGGACATGATTATCTTTCGAACAGCTTGAACTGAAATCACACCACGACCAGCACAGTGCAGTATTTATACGGACTTTGAATTTAATGAAAATACCCCCCCCCCCCCCAACCTTTTCTGAAATACATTACAAAACAGCGTAAAAGGTCGGAAGACCGTACAGGAAGGAACAAAGACGAACAAATTCTCCGATAACTGCAGATGATAATCATCAGAGCGTTACCTTGAACGTGACGAAACATTTGTGTCGGCTTAATTTTTAGACCTGAGATGAAAAAGAGATAACACAGGGACAAATAAAAAGCTTCCGACCAGGACTTAAATCTTTGTATCTGTACCTGTGTTATCACGTTCAAATCTCACGATTGTAAGGAACGCTTGCTGAAAAAAAGCATCAACAAAACTTGACTAAATGTAAACAGTGTTGCATTAACATGTTCGTTATTTCACTGGTTCTTATGATAAAATAGATACATAGAATACCACACACACACACACACACACACACACACACACACACACACACACACACACACACACACACACACACACACACATACTACATACACACATACTACACACACACACACACACACACACACACACACACACACACACACACACACCTCTGGAAACCGTTAGAGAGAAACTGCGTTTACATTTTTGACTTATGAGAAGAAAAATTAACCTACATTCTTGGTGACATTTACACATACATTTTCATATATTTAAGCTTTGTTGTATGACGTCATTATTGCTAGGCAAAAAGCTTAGTGCCTTTAAAATCATTAAGGTTCTTTGACATTTAACGAAACCCATCTACAAAAAGGGCAAAACTCAGGTGCAGCAATTAATTAATTAGTAGATGAAAACAACCGAAAACGTGTTGCTATTTGATACAGGCTAGATATAGCACGAACCAGAGAAAGGCTCAGTGGTGCGGTGAGAGTG
>NC_090247.1:25293335-25298335 GCF_037325665.1 Littorina saxatilis
CCAATCTGCAATCATTTTCGTCTCGCGAACACTGCTCGCGAACAGCATATGGGAGATAACTCTGTATTCTTGTTTTGATAGATTCGTGTAGGACTTTCGCGTCCGGTCAGAGAGACAACTGGCGATAGCCGTGGAGCGATGATTATCAGACTGACTCTATCTATCTATACATGTCAGCATCTTTCTCTCTCTCTCCTTCTCCCTTCGTGTCTTATACTCTCTCTGACTAACTCCCTCTCTCTGTCTTGGTCTGTCTCTCCGTCTGGCTCTCTCTCTGTCTCGCTGTCTGTCTCTGTCGCTGTCTTTCTTTCTGTCTCGGTCTCGGTCTGTCTATCTGCCTAGCTGTGTCTCTGTCTCCCCCTCTCTCTCTCTCTCTCTCTCTCTCTCTCTCTCTCTCTCTCTCTCTCTCTCTCTCTCTCTCTCTCTCTCTCTCTCTCTCTCTCTCTCTCTCTCTCTCAGTCTCTAACTTATAAAAACTATTATCAAGCAGCTGGCAAAATATAACTGTACTCTCTGATTATATTGAAAAACATGATTATATATAATTCATGAAGGATTTTTTTTTATACAAACACATATTTCCCTGTTATATATAATTTTCAAGCATTGCTAAAGAATCCTAATGCATCTTAAAATGTCTTATTGGTTGCTTGACATGTTAATTATGGTAAATATGTCATTTGTACTATTGTTAAACTTATCTTTTATTTCTTCTTGTTTGTTACCCCTCAATGGGCGAGGGCCGGATGAAAAGAAGCATGTATACATTGCTTATTCTGTCACCCTCGTAAAATAAATTTCAATTCAATTCTCTCTCTCTCTCTCTCTCTCTCTCTCTCTCTCTCTCTCTCTCTCTCTCTCTCAATAAACACTTTCACTCGTTCTTCCCTACAGTTCACCAGAAATACCCCTTCTATACCATTGATAAACCATAACTAGATATTTACTCTTCTTCAGATAGAATTCAACACAACCTACACCCACTCATAACTAAAAATGTATCCACTATCAAGCCACCGCTCAAAGCGCACGCATTAATCGTCGCGTTTTGAGAAGCCATATTCAACTGCATCTAGTAGACTTGATACACGTACCAGTAATCAAAAAACAAATAGACTGCCAACGTTCCAAAATTCAGAATAAAAACAAAGATATGTTGTTGGAACGTGTAATTATTGACAAACCAATTCCTTACACTACAGCACAGATATTTCGACCTATGGGTCTTCTAAGTTTGTTTGTTTGTTTGTTTGTTTGTTTAACGCCCAGCCGACCACGAAGGGCCATATCAGGGCGGTGCTGCTTTGACATTTAACGTGCGCCACACACAAGACAGAAGTCGCAGCACAGGCTTCATGTCTCACCCAGTCACATTATTCTGACACCGGACCAACCAGTCCTAGCACTAATCCCATAATGCCAGACGCCAGGCGGAGCAGCCACTAGATTGCCAATTTTAAAGTCTTAGGTATGACCCGGCCGGGGTTCGAACCCACGACCTCCCGATCACGGGGCGGAGGCCTTACCACTAGGCCCACCGTGCCGGTCTGGTCTTCTAAGTACACAGACAAACAAACATCAATTACACAGAACAAAGCTGATCTGACAAAATGTGCAGACGCTGGCAGGGACGGCACGAGACTAGTAATTAAACTCGGCACAAAAATGATTCATAATTCATCCTTTGGGTGCAACAGTGATGTATGAATCCTCCTTGACTCTCGTAGTTAAACACATTCGCTATAGATTACTTGACTGAGATTTGTACTTGGTACATTAGTGATCAGCCACAGTGGCTGTATAGATTCACTCACATTCTTAACCATACACGGTTCGCTGCTTAGCAACAACAGTAAATCGTGACATACACCAGTCCACCACAGACTCTGATCTTTCTCCAGACACAATTTACTGCAAAGTTATTTTGATGCAACACAATGGTGTGTGTGTGTGTGTGTGTGTGTGTGTGTGTGTGTGTGTGTGTGTGTTTGTGTGTGTGTGTGTGTGTGTATGTGTGTGTGTGTGTGTGTGTGTATGTGAGAGAGAGAGAGAGATTGAGAGAGAGAGAGAGTGTGTGTGTGTGTGCTTGTGAGAGAGAGAGAGAGAGAGAGAGAGAGAGAGAGAGTGTGTGTGTGTGTGTGTGTGCGGTGCGTGTGTACGTGCTTAGCGTGCGTGCGTGTGTGTGTGTAAGTGTGTGTGTATGTGTGTGTGTGTGTGTGTGTGCGTGCGTGCGTGCGTGTGTGTGTTCGTTTTTTTTGGATGTGGCTCAGTTAATGTGTTATTGGTTTATCTTACTGGAAATTAATTTGAATACACACTTTGTTTAAAGGCAAATAATAAAAGATAATGCTTTTATGAGTAGTAGAATGATTAAACAAAATATTCAAGCTTTTCCTCCAAATTCAGGTCGTTTTGTTGAAGTTGAACGCATTCAACTGTTGGCAATAGGTACACGCCACTACAAACACAAACTCATGGAACAATATAGTCATTCAAAACTGCATGTTTAAAGCACAGTCCAATCCGTGGAAACCATGAGATGACTATCTCAGACCTAGCTAGGATCAGACCATTCCTCCGCTTAGGCACATACCAAAACTCAAAATCCTGACTGTGTCCTGTGCAAAGTGGACATTTTGAGATCATTTTGTGATGAATTTGTGATGAATTTGAGATGAATTTGTGATGATTTTGTGATGAATTTGTGATGAATTTGAGATGAATTTGTGATGAATTTGTGATGAATTTGTGATGAATTTGTGATGAATTTGTGATGAATTTGAGATGAATTTGAGATGAATTTGTGATGAATTTGTGATGAATTTGTGATGAATTTGTGATGAATTTGGTATGAATTTGAGATGAATTTGTGATGAATTTGTGATGAATTTGGGATGAATTTGGGATGAATTTGAGATGAATTTGTGATGAATTTGTGATGAATTTGAGATGAATTTGTGATGAATGTGTGATGAATGTGTGATGAATTTGAGATGAATTTGGGATGAATTTGAGATGAATTTGTGATGAATTTGTGATGAATTTGAGATGAATTTGTGATGAATGTGTGATGAATTTGAGATGAATTTGTGATGAATTTGTGATGAATTTGAGATGAATTTGTGATGAATGTGTGATGAATGTGTGATGAATTTGAGATGAATTTGTGATAAATTTGAGATGAATGTGTGATGAATTTGTTGCACAGATGACCACTAATGTCCGCTAAGAATTTGAATCTTAAACAAAAAACATTCTGCACAGAAAGCACCGAGGCTGTTGGCTTTGTGCATGTGTCTAAGTGGAGAGAGAATGAAAAAAAAAAAATAAAATAAAAATAAAAAAAATAAATCCCTGCGCTTAGAACTGTAGCCTACCCACGGAACACGCGCGATATAAGCCTCATATTGATTGATTGATTGATTTATTTTCCCACGGACACGCTAGGCCAGGTTTGAACTTGTGAGCCGCATCGTTCCCACGGGGAGGACTGTGCACTTGATTGACAACACCAGTAGGTTAACTCACCAGCAAGTGGAGTAGGGTGAGGAAGAGGATGAGGGTAAGGAGAGGAGGAGAAGGAGGAGGTGGGAGTTTCCAAGATGGTTCCGTTCAACATGACGATGCACCACTCGCACAAACGTTCATGCAAATTGTCACATCCGTCACTGTGACAACCACACACGGTTAGTTCAGGTCGGTGGCAAACCACCGTGACCTCAAGTCTGTGTACATCTCACTTCAGTTGTCTGAAATTAAGTTTCCTCACAGTTTTTGCAAATTAGTTGCACTCCAATGCAATTCAGGTTAATTCAGATTGCATGCTATAGCCACAACACTGCCAGCATAATTGCAAAACGTTCCAAGTGTTCCCATTGGTAAGTGGCAAAACTATACAGCACTGGTGGCAAAATGCTCACTGCAGGTTCGTTGCAGCTCTCAACTGCAGTTATGATAAAATTGTTTGTGAATGTGTTGGCAGTTTAGTAGCATAGCACTGCAACATTGCTGGCGAAATATTGTCACTGCGAAAACAGGCCAGTAACAGAACACTCAAACAATAAGTGATCACTTACAGAACACTGCTACAGTTATTGAGATGTGGCTCCGGGGTGTTCACAGATCAGTAGCAGAACACTACTACAGCACTTGTGGCGACATATCGTATCTGCGTTTAGCTGCAACTACCAAAATAGCGCAGTTGTGGTAGTCAATTTGCATCACAGTTGTTCATAGTGAAGTCACGCTTCAATAACAGAACATTGCAAATATAGTGGCAGCATGCTATTGCTGTGTATGCACAAATATGTCAAAACGCTGCAGCGGTGGTGGCAAAGTGTTCTAGCTGTTTTTCAACTCTGTGACAGAACACTGCCGGACAATATCACTGTGTGCAGGTCAAAGCACCGTGACAATGATCAGGAGGCTGCCTTATGTTTTCACAGTCGAAGGCCAGAAGACTCCTGCCTCAGCAGAGGCAACATGATGTAACTCTGTTAACAAACACATGCCAAGACATTGCATTACATATTGACACACCCTGAACAGACTCATTAACGTCTGCACAAGCACAGCGTGTGCAACGTTTGGCACTATGTGGCAACACACTGCGACAGTCCTCAGCGGTTACAACATAATGCACAACTATGTGCAGCTATTTTGGAAAACACTTAGATGCCTGGTCTTTGTGATGACAATCAGTACCAGGTTGCTCGCAACTCTTGGCACTTTCTACTCGAGACTAACTTGTAATATAATTATCAGATAGCTGGCCTTTTCTCTGCAGGCAAATACCGCTATCTGCATTTCATGGGGCCATGCAATATAAGACATTATTTTTAAGTGTTCACAGTTTATTTGAGATGTGATGCATCGGTGCACCAAAGAAAGCTATGGAATTTTCAGCTTTGGTGTTTAGCTTGACTCGGTGTGAACTGCACAGTTGTTTGCACAGTGCATGTTCAATCTGGTAACACGAAATCATTGAAAGGTTTTAAGTT
>NC_090247.1:25303335-25328335 GCF_037325665.1 Littorina saxatilis
AAACAAGGAAATACCAGCTGAATACCCTTAATCAAACAGAACATGTTATCAACAATACTGAAAACAGCCCTAGATGTTTATATACATTATCACATTATCACTAAAACAACAAATACACTACTGATGGACTGAGAAAACAAAATCAGGGGTTGTATTTCTTGAAGAGGTGCGTTTTAAGTGCTCGTTTGAATGCTTGGGGTGACTGAGAGTGGCGGATGTGAAAGGGGAGAGAATTCCATTGTGTGGGTGCGCAGAAAGTAAAAGTGCGTTGTCCGTATGTTTTGGTTTTGGTGTGTGGAATGGTGAGGATGCGACAGTCAGAGAGGCACGGAGTTGTCTTGCTGGAGAATAGACGGTGAGGAGTTCAGAGAAGTAAGCAGTAGTCATTGAAACACAAATCGTGAAAAGCATTAGTGCCTTTTTGGGAAAATGATTCTTAAAAAAAATTCTACCTCACCAAAGCAAAGAAATCAGGTGGGTTTTTTTTGTATGTGACCAAGTGGAGGGATGGTCTTATTCCATGTGCAAATCTGATCAGATCTGAGACTATGACGCAAATATGTGCTCAGGAGGCGGATTGGGCTATTACAGTGAACGTCATTTATAACAAAGCACTCAACCTCTAACTTTACTAAAACTATGACGCGTGGGGATAAATGCAAGCTTGTACAAAAATAACATGAGGTTTCGATGATGATATTTCGGAAGTGTTGAATTCGTGCAGAGAAATTTAGTTTTCAAGACGAGTACTAGTTTTTGTGCTATATATTACAACGCAATGCGCTTTTTTAACTGGACAGAATAAAGGAAAGTAAGGTGTGTTGTATGAACAAGATTTTGTTTGTTTGTTTGTTTGCTTAACGCCCAGCCGACCACGAAGGGCCATATCAGGGCGGTGCTGCTTTGACATATAACGTGCGCCACACACAAGACAGAAGTCACAGCACAGGCTTCATGTCTCACCCAGTCACATTATTCTGACACCGGACCAACCAGTCCTAGCACTAACCCCATAATGCCAGACGCCCGGCGGAGCAGCCACTAGATTGCCAATTTTAAAGTCTTAGGTATGACCCGGCCGGGGTTCGAACCCACGACCTCCCGATGACGGGGCGGACGCCTTACCACTAGGCCAACCGTGCCGGTAGTCCGCGCGATACACACTCTTTTGAAGTAAGAAGTTTTATAGGAATAAAAGGAATCAAATGTTTGTGAAGAAAAACAATCGTCAAAGGAACCACACAGCCATTTTTGTTTTCAATGACAATTGTGTTTGTTTGTTTGTTAAATGTTGACCTACATGATGAAAGGAATCGACTGCTTCTGAACAAAGTCATCAAACGAACCATACGGGGATACTTGCTTTCAATGACAATTTATTGCTGAATTTTGACCTACATGACGGCACACGGTATTGATTAAAACATGTTAAATTAACAACAGAAAGGAAAGTAAGAATTCCAGGAAGGAGATATAAGGAACTGAATGTCTGTGAATTGGAAAATAACATCAAAGGAACCATACCAGCCATACATGTTTACAGTGACAATTCGCTGTTAAAATGTTTACTGACAGGACAGCGCATAATAAATATCGATACAATCATGTGACATGGATGATAACAAGGACAGAAAAAAAGATCCACTAGGAACAGGAAGCAGGCAGAAGAAATCAAACTCATCGCTAAGAAGGACACTTAAAGGAACCATGCAGCCATACATGTCTCCAAGGACCATTCATTGTTGTTGAACTACGTCACTGCATACACATACTGCTGGAGAAAAAGATGTTGATAACAAATAAAAGGACATTTGATGTGTAAAGTATCTAAGGAGCGTGTCAGAAATAACTGGGGTCGTTTCTTTGTCTCAACGCTTGTCTTGTTTGAATGTCCTTCCAACCGACAGGACATGAAGAAAAATTCAATCAAAAACCATACAGCCATACATGTTTTAACCGGCAATCCGTTGTTTTGACATACATCACGGTGCATGTCACTGAAAATGTATAAAGTATTTAAGGAGCGTGTTAGAAATAACTGGGGTCGTTTCTTTGTCTCAACGCTTGTCTTGTTTGAATGTCCTTCCAACCGACAGGACGTGAAGAAAAATTCAATCAACGAAACCATACAGCCATACATGTTTTAACCGGCAATCCGTTGTTTTGACATACATCACGGCGCATGTCACTGAAAATGTATACAGTATTTAAGGAGCGTGTTAGAAATAACTGGGGTCGTTTCTTTGTCTCAACGCTTGTTTTGTTTGAATGTCCTTCCAACCGACAGGACGTGAAGAAAAATTAAATCAACGAAACCATACAGCCATACATGTTTTAACCGGCAATCCGTTGTTTTGACATACATCACGGCGCATGTCACTGAAAATGTATAAAGTATTTAAGGAGCGTGTTAGAAATAACTGGGGTCGTTTCTTTGTCTCAACGCTTGTCTTGTTTGAATGTCCTTCCAACCGACAGGACGTGAAGAAAAATTCAATCAACGAAACCATACAGCCATACATGTTTTAACCGGCAATCCGTTGTTTTGACATACATCACGGCGCATGTCACTGAAAATGTATAAAGTATTTAAGGAGCGTGTTAGAAATAACTGGGGTCGTTTCTTTGTCTCAACGCTTGTTTTGTTTGAATGTCCTTCCAACCGACAGGACGTGAAGAAAAATTCAATCAACGAAACCATACAGCCATACATGTTTTAACCGGCAATCCGTTGTTTTGACATACATCACGGCGCATGTCACTGAAAATGTATAAAGTATTTAAGGAGCGTGTTAGAAATAACTGGGGTCGTTTCTTTGTCTCAACGCTTGTTTTGTTTGAATGTCCTTCCAACCGACAGGACGTGAAGAAAAATTCAATCAACGAAACCATACAGCCATACATGTTTTAACCGGCAATCCGTTGTTTTGACATACATCACGGCGCATGTCACTGAAAATGTATAAAGTATTTAAGGAGCGTGTTAGAAATAACTGGGGTCGTTTCTTTGTCTCAACGCTTGTCTTGTTTGAATGTCCTTCCAACCGACAGGACATGAAGAAAAATTCAATCAACGAAACCATACAGCCATACATGTTTTAACCGGCAATCCGTTGTTTTGACATACATCACGGCGCATGTCACTGAAAATGTATACAGTATTTAAGGAGCGTGTTAGAAATAACTGGGGTCGTTTCTTTGTCTCAACGCTTGTTTTGTTTGAATGTCCTTCCAACCGACAGGACGTGAAGAAAAATTCAATCAACGAAACCATACAGCCATACATGTTTTAACCGGCAATCCGTTATTTTGACATACATCACGGCGCATGTCACTGAAAATGTATAAAGTATTTAAGGAGCGTGTTAGAAATAACTGGGGTCGTTTCTTTGTCTCAACGCTTGTCTTGTTTGAATGTCCTTCCAACCGACAGGACGTGAAGACAAATTCAATCAACGAAACCATACAGCCATACATGTTTTAACCGCCAATCCGTTGTTTAGACACACATCACGGGGCATGTCACTGAAAATGTATAAAGTATTTGAGGAGCGTGTTAGAAATAACTGGGGTCGTTTCTTTGTCTCAACGCTTGTCTTGTTTGAATGTCCTTCCAACCGACAGGACGTTAAGAAAAATTCAATCAACGAAACCATACAGCCATACATGTTTTAACCGGCAATTCGTTGTTTTGACATAAACCACGGCGCATGTCACTGAAAATGTATAAAGTATTTAAAGGTACTGAACTTGTCAAATCCAGGTGCACGGAGCCCCTGGCGCTTTTAGTCATACCTCAGGCAGCTATCCGTTAGAAGAACTACCAAGTTTCATTGACTTGCACCCAAAGAGTCAAGAACTGCGATTTTTTTACGAATTAATTTCGTACTCGGACCCGGCTGGTCTTGACCTATTTTTGGATCTAAATTTAGATCAGGTAGATCACCACATCATGCACAAAAAGACACGTCACTAGCAAACTATGTCAGACGTCATCATGAGTTTGTGTAAAACAAAATGGAGGCCGGAATCACTCAGTTGAATCGAACTCCGACCAAACACCACGTAATAACTAGGTTAATTTATGCACTTGCGTGAACAAGAAACTGTCGAGCTTCACAGATGTCGTCGTTGGGTAGTTTTGGGTTTGTTTTACTACCATAGGAGGATTTTTGAATTGTAAATGCACTCAGCTGCAACAAAAACGCAAAACGAAGGCTGTGAGCTGCACTGTGCCTTTAAGGAGCGTATTGGAAATAACTGGGGTCGTTTCTTTGTCTCAACGCTTGTCTTGTTTGAATGTCCTTCCAACCGACAGGACGTGAAGAGAAATTTAATCAACGAAACCATACAGCCATACATGTTTTAACCGGCAATTCGTTGTTTTGACCTACATCACGGCGCATATTACTGAACATGTATATTAGACAACAAAAGAAAAAGTGAGGTACATCCCAGGAACGGAGGAGACAACGAAGAGATCACGTTGTTGCGGGCTTCAAGGGAATATTTCAGCCTTACATACGTCGGGCAGGACTTCGGGCCTGAGCTTTGAGTGAAATACCCAAGTAAAAAGACACACAAGTATAACGTAAAACAAGTTTAAAGCATCAAAACTAGGTCAGTGGGATGATGCTTCAACCGAAATGGCGAATGACGGTCAGAATAAAAAAATAGGATCAGAAGCTAATATCAGAACTACTTTTGACGCCGATGGGACCCATTTAGGGGCTGATGATGCTTTATTTTTCATTTGATTTTAGAACATTGCCATTTTGAAGTTGCATTATTGGGTCAGCTTCGCCGAATTAAACTGGCAGATCTCATCTGACAAGAGAGAAAAAATACAATGCCTGCCTATTACAGTTGTCATGGGTGTCATTACTTGAAGGAGCCAAATGTGTGTCAGGAAAATAATAGCAGCCGCTAAGAATTAACGGTGTCAAAGATTCCTCTCGGGTTCTGTGAGTAACTTTTGCGCTGAATCTGGAGTTTCTGTAAAATGGCCTGGGTAGATTGGACATTATTAGAATTAATGACAATGATAGATTATACTTGTTAAATCCGAACAATGCACTGTCATCGCTTTGTGTTCTAGTTGGGTTTTTTAGGGGGCAGGGGGCAGGAAGGTGCGCGCGCGCGCTTTTGTGTGTGTGTGTGTGTGTGTGTGTGTGTGTGTGTGTGTGTGTGTGTGTGTGTGTGTGTGTGTGCGTGTGTGTGTCAGTGTGTGTGTGTGTGTGTATGTGTGTGTGTGTGTGTGTGTGTGTGTGTGTGTGTGTGTGTTTGTGTCTGTGTCTGTGTGTTATCGTAGCTTTATTAAAGAAAATCAATATATGGGTTTGATGTCATAGTTTCTTCTTGATGAGAGTAACTAAGTTGCAGTAAGGAAAGACCTTACCGAGCAATTCTTCTAGTTTACAAGTGCGTGTATGACTACACCATGGCAGGTGTGTCTCTTCAAGAGATCAATAAATGGTCTACATTGGCTGTAGGGGATATACACACACAATTTGTAAAGTGTCCAAGAAGCTTGCTCGTTAAAAAAGGACGTCCAATCACACTGGAATAACAACAACAAAATCGTTTAATTAGACATCAAGGATAAGACAATACAGATCAAAAGCAAAGGAGCCCCTAATAATACAATTCACGTTATAACTAAGTTTAAATACCGACATTTATTAATGGTATGTTTTCAAAGCGTGCATGTCTGTTCCGCTTCCAATGAGAAGATGGTCGCCTTCATCGCGTGCAAAACATGTCGCGAGCACAAGTCAGTTTTTCCAGGGGGTCACTTTGAAAAAATATCCAAGTTTGGTTATTTCTGTTTGCAATTTTCTAAACAGGTCAGAGTGTACGTAAAATAAGAAGCCTATGAACGCAGAAGAAGAACATCAAAGACAACCCACGCTTTAATAATACAAAGAAACCGTGCAATGAAACATCGACAATAATACCACAGACGTCATATTTATGACGTCAATGACCCCATTCTTGGAAAAGTGGTCAGTTCGGATTTCTTTGATCGCTATCAAAGTCTCTTTTCGTACTTGACAAAATTAATCATCGTTGTTATTCAGAAGCATCTTCAAAGCTATTATCTGAAGGGACAGGGCAGAATCTGGAACAATGCAAGAACTACCTGACCATAGTTGCAATGCCTTCTCATGCGCGGCAAAATCCGCCATTTATTGCAATTGACAAGTATGTTGAACGATATTATCTCAGCCGACAGGGCACAATCTAGGACAGAGCAAAACGTTCTGTAATGGCTATACAGCCTCAACGTTAGCCATCCCTATCATCTCCGTCGCGATATAACCTTGAACGGTTGAAAACGACGTTAAACACCAAATAAAGAAAGAAATCCCTATCATCGAGAAGTATGTCTACAAATTCTGACCAGACGGGCAAAAGCTAGGATTTTGAGAGAAAAAACCCAATAAAAATAACAATAACAACAGTTTATTCTCCATTAAAATGTAACATTAAAATGAATCAATTTCTGTGCAACAAACAACTGCTGACAGTATTTTACGATCCAAAGGGTATTCTGCAATTGCCTTGTGATCAACACCGTTAGTGTTTTAAGCTGAAATTACATGACATGTCAGCATAACGCTCTGGCTTAGTTGATATAAGTTTGTATGTGTCTATTGAATTCCGTATCAATATGTCATAATAATTTGTTATACTAAAATGTGTGTTTTGAATCGTGAACAGAAAGGTGACTGCGTCGAAGGCAATTTTCTATTATGATATGTGACCCTCCACCACGGAATGAATCGCATGTCACCTTTGCATGATTTTCATATTTTTACATTTTCCTAAATAGTTTTGTTATGCTCTATCCAGTGGTGAAACCCGTTTTAGAAAAGAGCGAAAACTGTTTGAGTTATAAGCCTGTGACTAAGGTGACCCTCACACTGTTACCAGACACTCCCCGGACTTATATTAAGCCTAGCGCAGAACCGCGCGAGGTGACATGCGACTCATTTCGTGGTGGAGGGTCACATATATACATCTTCTTCTTCTTCTCGTTTGCTCCTTCTAGACATTCACTCCTGTGGCACGCACGAATGCCGGCGTCTTCTTTAGGGCCACCAGGTTGCCAAACAGCTTCTCCTGCAAGGGGGGTCTCCTCTGGCCAAGCTGTGCTTCATGTATTCTCATTTTAATGGACAATAAAATGTTGTTATTGTTACTGTTGTTCTTATGTTAGACTGAATGTAGTCAACGCATCATTTCATGGAATGTAAGAAATGTTGAATCCTGGATTGAGACATCGAGATTGACAACACAAAGCAAAACCTTTATGACATTCATGAGCGCATTCCTTGACACGGTATGGTATGTCAACTCCAAAATATGTTCGCATAGAAGGGAGGAAAGATATGCATCAGATTAGTTGTAATCAATTCGTTACCAACCCAACGTTCTGTACGCAAATAGCATAAAAAGCTGACGCCGACAGCATTATGTACGTACGATGTTCCGGGGGTGGATCGTTGCCTGATTCGGTCATCGACACATTATTGACCGAATAAACGCCAACGCCTTTTGACAGACTTCGATTTTATTGTGATACTTTTTTTAAATATAATATCAGAGGCAGAATATGGCATTTAGACCAGAATACACGTGGCAGGTACGGTTTAAGGTTAAACGTTTTGCGTTTCTGGGTGTTTTTGCGAAAGAATTTGAAATCTGAGCGACAGAAAGCGGTCACGTTTTCTCTGACCACGAACTCCTTTGCTTATTGCTGCGCATTGTTTTGTTGCTTTCGTGTTCTGATGTGTTGTTGTTGTTGTTGTTGTTGTTGTTGTTCTTGTTGTTGTTGCTGTTGTTGTTGTTGTTGTTGTTGTTGTTGTTGTTGTTGTTGTTGTTGTTGTTTTAATGATGTTGTTGTTGTTGTTGTTGTTGTTATTGTTGATTTTGTTGTAGTTGTTGTTTTGGTGTTGTTCTTATGATTGCAGTAAGTGCAAACGAGAGAGAGAGAGAGAGAGAGAGAGAGAGAGAGAGACAGACAGACAGACAGACAGACAGACAGACAGACAGAAAAAGACAGACAGACAGATAGACAGACAGACAAACAGAGAAACAGAGAAAGAGAGAGACAGACAGACACACAAACAGACAGACAGACAGACAGGCCGACAGGCAGACAGACAGGCATGCAGGCAGGCAGACAGACAGACAGACAGACAGACAGCGCAGACAGACAGAGATAGAATACAAGAAAACAATGTCACAGACCGATGAAGTGTAGCTTACAGTCGAAGAACGGATGACACCACGGAGACACATTCTCCGTCTCAAATAGGCCATCGATGCATCACACTTGTCATCAATCTCAATTGAGGGAAGATAGCATTGGCCTCTGTGTTCAAACAGGTTTATAGTCTTGTGTGGCGGATCCAAGATTGCATTATAGTTTTGTGTGGCGGATCCAAGATTGCATTATAGTTTTGTGTGGCGGATCCAAGATTGCATTATATCCGAATGTAGAAACAACAAGAAATTCCTCCGATAGGAACTACACCCCCGTCAAAGGGAAATAACTTTCTCAGTTGGTGGCAGTGAGAATGGTTATTTCCCTTTGACCAACGGGGGTGTCCGTCTATACCAGGCCTTGTATAATTTTAATCCACCAATAACTCCCTAACCGTGTGTTTGACTGGTCCCAATTTTTGTAAGGACCGTCTCAGGAATGTATAGAACCTGTTCACCAAGTTTGGTGACGATCGGTCCGTTCATTCTTGAGATCTACTTGCGAACACAAACACATCGAGTGAAACCTATACACACCCCTATACCGGGGGTGTAATCACACAAATCAGGGCATCTGCATGCATTTGCAACTAGAGCTTTACGTGCAGTTTTAAGTTGCAAACATAGAGCGCATAGAAATATTGACGTAACTTACTAAAACTACGACCGAACAAACAAACAGGCAAACATGCCCCGAAAAGAAAGATGTTTGTCACGAGAACAGCTACAGGAGTGGATTCAGGCGAAAGAAAGACACACACTGATGGAATTGAGGCTTAGAGACGTGGACGGGATTGACGCGGAAAGCAATATCCATACATTCAATCCGTCGGCCTAAACATACAGACTGAAGTACAAGTAAAGTTTTCGATCGAGATGGAGTCCCGGCTGACAGAAACCCGTCGAACGGCATCATGTATACATAATTTGCATAAAACGGATTCGCGTTGCTCTTGTGTACAAACCCCATAGAAAAGTAACATACCTATACATTTTACTGCGATTTTGGTTTCAAGCAGAAATGTATCGACTCCCAGTCTACAGCAGTACATTCAGGAAACAGTGGACGAAATGTAAAAAGGCCTATTGCACTGCTCAACAAGTGCAAAGAAGGAGGTGCTAGTTATTGATGCAAACTGCATAATTTAACCTGGGGTAACTCATTACAACAATAACAACACACACACAAACAGGTAACAAACACACTAACAAACAGACGCACATGCAGTCGATCAAGGAAAGTCGACAGAACGACACCCGCGGGGACAATCCAGAGACAAATAAGGTCAAGACATGAAGGAGTGAAGGCGACAGTCGTATGAGATATGACACCACAGAGACACATTAATATCAGTCTAGGTCCTTTAGAAAGGCCATCACCATTATCATCCATCTCAATTTAGAGACAATGTATGCACATTCAGAACATTGTGGAAACAATATAGTGTTGAACCGGTAACACATATGCAGTGTGAATCGCATACGAAGATCAGATGATGTTACTGATAAAACCGAACCCAAAACCGCCTCCAATGAACGAACCCACCAACAAGTAAATCAAGAGACAGACGAACCAACGACAAAACAACCAAACACACAACAATCAGCAATAAACAAGACAACAAACAACAACAACAAAAAAGAAGAAGAAAACGAAAAAAAAACACATTCAGACAAACGAACCACAACCAGAAGAACAGCCGCAGCTGTGAGCACAGGCAGAAGGAGGTCATATAATGATGGAGTGATGATGACAGTCGTAGACTGGATGACACCGCAGAGACAGAGACTCACGCTCAGTCCAGGTCTGTTAAAGGGGCCATCGAGGCATCCGAATTATCACCCATCTCACTTCATTGTCAAAACCTAGCTTCCAAGTTATGGTACATGGAAAAACAGAACACAATGTTGACCTGGTGCAACATGACTGTGCCGTCTTCTGTTGCAAACACGAACGGCCTAAGTTGAAAAAAATGATCTAAAGAATAATATATATGTTTTGATCAACAAACAGGGGTGTTGCAGGTAGCTATGTTTCCTCCTTGGGGATGAAGCTACCAGGGGAAGGGATTGTGTTGGAGGTGCGGGTAGAGGGGTAGCCCTCCCGGTGCTCCCCCTTGGACCTCCCTAGTCTAGGACCCTGGGTCTTCGCGAGGTGGCCATTGTGGCGTAATCCCTCCGGACTAGCATAACGTTTCCCTATCCCAAGACCGACCGTGCGTGGTCTATGACCACATCCTCTACGAGGTGACCCTATCAACTAGGCAGCGCAAGCCCCTAGGCGAAACACGGCGGATCTAGAGGAGAGAACCTCGATAAAAAATTTGAGCTGCCATGAAGACGGAGCATGTTGGCTGAGGACAGCGGGCAGACCTCCTGTGCCGACACCCATCTACAGGAGAAAACCAGGCATGCACGCATCAAACCCAACATGGCCATACAAACGGATATTAAAAAAAAAGATCAACAAACAGCAACAACAAGAACAACAAGAACAACACGAACATCAAGAACAAGAGCAAGAACAACAACAACAATAACAACAACATTAAGAAGAAGAAGAAGAAGAACAACAACAACAACAACAACAACAATAACCAACAAGTCGAAATTCGCACACAGATCGCCTGCTTAAATGACGAGGTAATATCAAACAATCAATCAATCAATCAATCAATCAATATGAGGCTTATATCGCGCATATTCCGTGGGTACAGTTCTAGGCGCTCTGCAATGATGCCGTGGGAGAGGAAATTTTATACGGCCAGTAAATTGCAGCCATTTCGGCGCATATTTACCTTTCACGGCCTATTATTCCCAGTCACACGGGTATAGGTAGACAATTATTAACTGTGCCTAAGCAATTTTGCCAGGAAAGACCCTTCTGTCAATCGTGGGATCTTTAACGTGCACACCCCAATGTAGTGTACACGGGGGGAGTTCGGACACCGAAGAGAGTCTGCACACAAAGTTGACTCTGAGAAATACATTTCTGCCGAACGTGGGTTTGAACTCACGCTGACAGCGGCCAACTGAATACAAATTCAGCGCACTACCAACTGAGCTATATCCCGCCCCATAATAATGACCATACACGTACAAGATCGTGAGAATTTCAGCCCATGAACAAAGAAGAAGAGAAGAAGAAGCACACACATGAACAACACACACCATATCTTTTTTTCTTTATTTGGTGTTTAACGTCGTTTTCAACCACGAAGGTTATATCGCGACGGGGGAAGAGGGAAGATGGGATAGAGCCACTTGTCAATTGTTTCTTGTTCACAAAAGCACTAATCAAATATTTGCTCCAGGGGCTTGCAACGTAGTGCAATATATTACCTTACTGGGAGAATGCAAGTTTCCACTACAAATTGACTTAACATTTCTTACATACTGCTTGACTACAATCTTTACAAAAATGGACAATATTCTATACAAGAAACACTTAACAAGGGTAAAAGGAGAAACAGAATCCGTTAGTCGCCTCTTATGACATGCTGGGGAGCATCGGGTAATTTTTTCTCGTCCCAAACAATATGGGACTCCCCCTAACCCGCGGGGGGTAAACACACCATATCAAATGGAAGAAAGGCATGCACACAGGCATAGTAACGCGATACTATGAGAGATTGACGGTGACAGTCGCAAAACGGATGACCCCACAGAGACATGTTCTCTAGCCAGGTCTGTTAAACAAGCAAACAATTCGCCATCACATATGCAGCATTCATCTCGATTCGGAGAAGATACAAGCGGAAAGCACCTTCGAGCAGTGTTGTGTACGGATGCGACTCAGCATTGCAGTTCAAGGCGCTAAAAAAAGAAAGCGAGCAGATGTTGGATTTGTGCTTTTATTGTGGAAAAAAATGTATGGCAGGCAGACAACATCATATTGAGAAAGAAAGATAGGATGGTTACAATTGTAGGAATGATTACATACATATAAAATGCTAACAAAATGATGGAGTGGGGTCAGTCGTAGAATAAATGACAACACAGACACATAATCTCAATCTATGTATGTTATGTAGGCCATGGAGGCGTCAACATTCCCATACATCTCAGTTCAAAGAAACGAATTGACGAACAATTTGGAGCTGTTTCGTTTGGGAATTCCAGTTTGTGGAAGTGTATTGCAGAGGAACAGAAAGGTTAGCAAATGTTCGATTTCGTTTCATTGTGAAATCTACAGTTGCAATTGTAAACAAGTTTTGGTGCACACTCATTAAAAAGCTGAACGAATTATAAGTAAATAGAAAAGAAACATGCCCCGAGAGGGATACATTTGTCATGATAACAGCTGCAGGGATGGTTCCGTTCGGAACAAAACATTTTCAAAATAAAAAAAAGAAACATGCCCCGAGAGAGATACATTTGTCATGATAACAGCTGCAGGGATGATTCCATTCGGAACAAAAAATATTCACTGAAAGATGAAGTGACGCGCGCAACGACAGTCGTTAAAATGGATGATACCACAGAAAAATATGTGCTGGGCCGAGGTTCGTTAAATAGGCCATCGAGCCATCAAAAATATATTTGTCAAAAAGAGGCCTAGTGGTAGAGATATAGATTGTGCCCTTGAGACTCATTCTGAGACGGTCTGTTGAATAATTATGCAGTTGAGGGCACATCACAGTCATCTATCTCAATTGAAGCAATGTTGAAGTCGTGTCAGATCTTTAAAATTACAGGTCCGTTAAAATGACGATTGAGACATTGAATCGCAATAAAACCACCGTGGCTGACTATTATTTCTTTGATGAACCCGAAAGTCTGTTTGAGCAAATGTTTACATTTCTGTTAATGAATTGATTGCTGTTACATCAGTTGCTTCCAGCGTGTATCCAACACTAGTGTTTATTGTTCGAAACGTAACGTGGATTATGAAGAAATAACGATAATCTAATGCAAAACAAAGTCTGAGAATAACTCTGTTGAATAGGTCACCAGGGCATCAGAGCATTCACCCATCATCATTCAGACCTGAATTGACTAGTCCTTTGGGTTTCTCGTGTTTCTGATCAAATAAGATTCACCGTTTGAGCTTCAGAAGCAGAAATGCAAGAGGATAAGAAAACATTATCGACACTACCGGTATGTGTTGTTCAGCTTGGAAAAATACCTAATGCAATCAAAACATGAAATAAAGAGAGCAGAAACCATACGTGTACGGCATTTAAAAAATATTCTGAACACGAATTCCGATCAACATTTACTTCTTGAGCATATCGTTTAACAATTGTAAATTGAATCAGGACAGAACGACTATCGAGCAGACAGATGTATAAGATGTAAACTTAAAAATCAAAAACAAAAAAAACCACGATAACGAAATGATTGAGCACGGTTAAACTGAAAACAAAAACGATCGAGACTTTGTCTTTGTCCGGTTCTGTTGAACACCCCAGGGAGCCTTATCTATATTTTTCATCTCAGTTTTCTGGAACGCTAAACCGCTGACGCTTGCAAGTCGCAGAATTATACAATTTCAAAAATGTGTGTGAAAATCGAAGAGTAACCCAGCGCATTTGTCGATCTGTGATGCGTTTAGTTTGTTTTGCATTATATTCATAATATGAACAACATTGGATCTCAATTTAGCTTAACAAGCAACACAGTCAATACATTTTATCGAACGCTTACTTATATTGACAAAACGAAAAACTTACTACAACCTGGATTCATTGATATCTAAAATGGGCAAACTAATAATTATAACAAAACAGACAAACAATAATGATATCCAGCCCTGAAAGTCCAACAAATGGTGTACTCGCCTTTGGCTAGTGATTCTGAAAATGTACCTGCCAGAAAGCAAACTTCACTAGCCAAACCAACAATTTGTTTCAGCAAATTGACTCGCATTTGGCGAGTAGATGAACATTTCTACTCGCCAGTTGCATGTTTCTACTCGCCATGGCGAGTAAAATACTCGCCAATTTCAGGCCTGATATCTGTTTTGGGTTTATTTCTTAATAATCCAGTCTCCATGTTGTCAATGGTTTTATAAAGAAGAAATCATAATTACAGTGTATGACGCGATGAACAGCTGCAAAAAGCAAGTGAGAAAGAAAGAAAAATCACACGAATAATACCACAGACAGGAAGAGGTCAAGCCTACAGTAAATAGGTGAAGAATATTGCAGTATTAGTGTCAATGATACCACAGAGATCCATTACTGGACTACGGTAGCTTGACCAGGTCAACAGCAATAGAACGGACTCGGAATCATCCCGATTATGACAGAAATCAATCACCCTTCCCTCAGAGAAGATTCCAATATAGGTATTTGTGTTCGAGTTTGAAACTAGAATGTAAAACAAAACTACTCAACAAACATTCCAAGAAATACCCGAACAAGCTAGCAAACAAACAAACAAACAAACACAATTAAACATGCGAGCGAGCGAAAATAACAAAGGAAGTAAGGAAGGAAGGAACGGCGGAACGAAGGAAGGAAGGAAGGAAGGAAGAAACGAAGGAAGGAAGGAAGGAAAGAAGTAAGGAAGGAATGGCGGAACGAAGGAAGGAAGGAAGGAATGGCGGAACGAAGGAAGGAAGGAAGGAAGGAAGGAAGAAACAAAGGAAGAAAGGAAGGAAAGAAGGAATGGCGGAACGAAGGAAGGAAGGAAGGAAGGAAGGAAGGAAGGAAGGAAGGAAGGAAGGAAGGAAGGAGCGAAGGAAGGAAGGAAAGAACGAACGAACTAACGACAATAATTAAGCAACCAACGGATTGGATCATGTTTAAAAAAAAAATAAACGGAGTTTAGTATGAACAAGTCGCGTAAGGCGAAAATACAACAATGTTCAGCCGCTTGAATGGAAGACACAATCAAGGCAATCAGAATCATTTAGACAGACCTAATTTGTCCTTTTTTTGTTGCACTGTTAACGTTTTTATGGTTAACAAGATTAGACGCCGACAGCATGCAGTGCGTTATAGACTCCTCGGGGAAGTTAGCTTTTCTTATTGTGATTTTATGTATTTACATAAGAAGTTGGGAATGTATCAGATTCGGCACACATTTTGTCATAAAAGGTTCGTCATAAAATCACTGTGCCTTTTTTTTCTGGCAACGGTCAAACATCGATCTCACATTTTGTTTGGACACAAGGCCTTGTGCGTGTTATCAAGCGGGAGTAATCTCACGGTTCTGTATATACAATTATAATAATACACACATCCAAGGTTTCCTCAGCTTCTCAATACATAACTGTTGTCCCGAAATATTTTTTATCTGGAAAAAAGCCTCCTTGCGCAATCGACCCGAATGTTCGCCTTCAATGTCTGTGGGTGTAACAGTGTAAAAAGGCTCACACAGCACGTACCGCAACAGCGCAGAAGTAAAAGAGCAACACGCATCAAGAGGGGGTCAGGCAGATTGCAGTTGACAGGGTGACCATTGATCATTCCGCGGGGACTCGTTGCGGGACCCAGGAGACCCTACAGCGGATCAGCACCGTCTGATCTCTATTGCCCGTGTCAGACCCGCGGAGAGACAGAATCAGAAGCCGCCTACCACCTTCACCCAGGAGCTGATTGCGAGCGTAAGTCAGGTCTTGACAGCATAAAATGGCTCGCGGAAGTGACAGATATATGGCTCTCGGTTGTTAGGTGTCTGTGTCAACTCCCGAATCAGCAGATACCTTCACCCATCAGGTTATTGCGAGTGTAAGACGGGTCTTGACAGCATACAATGGCTCGCGGAAGTGAAAGATGGCTTTTGGAAGTGAAACATAGCTCACGGCAAGGTCAGATGACACTTGAAATCGTAGGACGGCTCTTGCAAGTTTGGAAGTTTTAGACAGCTTTAGACTGTGCATGATGGCCCTTGACTATGTAAGATAGCTATCGAGCCATAAAACACTGCACGTGATAGTGAACGGTGGCTCTTGGCAATGTAAGACGACTCTTGGCAGTGTAATATAGTTCACGGCAAATAAATACAAATAAAAATCACACACACACACACACACACACGCGCGCGCGCGCACGCACGCACTCACTCACGCACGCATTGCACGCACGTACGCACACACGCACGCACGCACGCACACACACACACACACACACACGCACGCACGCACACGCGCGCACGCACGCACGCACGCACTCACGCGCACACACACACACACACACACGCACGCACGCGCACGCACACACACAAAACAGACTTACTTCAAACCGCAACCACGCAGAAACCAGTAGGTGTAGCTAGGTCACATCTAGCAACCACGTACGGGCCAGGACAAATACAGATGACCTGGTTATAGTGGAGAAATCATGGTGGACTCAGGAGACCCTTCACTGGGCCAGCGACGCTTGATCCCTTACGCCCGTGTCAATTCCCGTGGAGAGACCAAATCAGCAGCCGCCCACCACTTTCGTCCACATTTGTTGTTCGATCGCATAATTGAGTGTGCCACTTTCTGCAGACTCACATGTCTCGACTGTCTTTTTCCACCTTTTCCAGCATGCAGACGCTAACAAAAGTCTGTTCTTTGAGATTCCAGCAATCATGAGGGTGTTATATGTAAGTTAATCCTTTCGTGCATTGCTTCATCGTAAGTAAGTAATTCTTCTACAAAATGCGCATTGTCTCCCAGGTACGTATATCTCCGTACCCACTCATATGGCTCTACCTGACCAGGTACGGATATATCTGCTCAGACTGTTAGCTACAGTCGCTTCCTGTAACGTCCATCTAACGCCTGCATTCCAGCGTGTTGATACACAGTTACTACACAGTTACTACAATTCTGAGTGACCTGCTGCAGCACAGCTGGTTTCGGCTAAAAACAAACACACACTTGGTCAACATAGGTGGGGTAGAAAGTGTTAACCGTTCCTGGTAATTGATGCCGCTGCCAATATGTCACATGCAACTGGTTTTCCAGGGTCTGTTCCAGTCTCTTTTAGAATTTTATGGTTCGCCATAGACAGTTATAGTACTCTCTTTCTCGTGCGCACAATCATGTATACTATTACAACTAGGCCCATGCTTTTTATATTTAGTCAAGTTTTGACTAAATATTTTAACATCGAGGGGAATCGAAACGAGGGTCGTGGTGTATGTGCGTGTGTGTGTCTGTGTGTCTGTGTGTCTGTGTGTGTGTGTGTGTAGAGCGATTCAGACTAAACTACTGGACCGATCTTTATGAAATTTGACATGAGAGTTCCTGGGTATGAAATCCCCGAACGTTTTTTTCATTTTTTTGATAAATGTCTTTGATGACGTCATATCCGGCTTTTCGTGAAAGTTGAGGCGGCACTGTCACGCCCTCATTTTTCAACCAAATTGGTTGAAATTTTGGTCAAGTAATCTTCGACGAAGCCCGGGGTTCGGTATTGCATTTCAGCTTGGTGGCTTAAAAATTAATTAATGACTTTGGTCATTAAAAATCTGAAAATTGTAAAAAAAATTAAAAATTTATAAAACGATCCAAATTTACGTTTATCTTATTCTCCATCATTTGCTGATTCCAAAAACATATAAATATGTTATATTCGGATTAAAAACAAGCTCTGAAAATTAAATATATAAAAATTATTATCAAAATTTTTTTTTCGAAATCAATTTAAAAACACTTTCATCTTATTCCTTGTCGGTTCCTGATTCCAAAAATATATAGATATGATATGTTTGGATTAAAAACACGCTCAGAAAGTTAAAACGAAGAGAGGTACAGGAAAGCGTGCTATGCAGCATAGCGTAACCACTACCCCGCTCGCGCGCTCTTCTTGTCAATTTCACTGCCTATGCCGTGAGCGGTGGACCACGAGTATACGGTCTTGCTGCGTTGCATTGCGTTCAGTTTCATTCTGTGAGTTCGACAGCTACTTGACTAAATATTGTATTTTCGCCTTACGCGACTTGTTATATTTAGTCAAGTTTTGACTAAATATTTTAACATCGACGGGGAATCGAAACGAGGGTCGTGGTGTATGTGCGTGTGTGTGTGCGTGTGTGTGTGTGTCTGTGTGTGTGTGTGTGTGTGTAGAGCGATTCAGACTAAACTACTGGACCGATCTTTATGAAATTTGACATGAGAGTTCCTGGGTATGAAATCCCCGAACGTTTTTTTCATTTTTTTGATAAATGTCTTTGATGACGTCATATCCGGCTTTTCGTGAAAGTTGAGGCGGCACTGTCACGCCCTCATTTTTCAACCAAATTGGTTGAAATTTTGGTCAAGTACTCTTCGACGAAGCCCGGGGTTCGGTATTGCATTTCAGCTTGGTGGCTTAAAAATTAATTAATGACTTTGGTCATTAAAAATCGGAAAATTGTAAAAAAAAATAAAAATTTATAAAACGATCCAAATTTACGTTTATCTTATTCTCCATCATTTGCTGATTTCAAAAACATATAAATATGTTATATTCGGATTAAAAACAAGCTCTGAAAATTAAATATATAAAAATTATTATCAAATTTTTTTTTTCGAAATCAATTTAAAAACACTTTCATCTTATTCCTTGTCGGTTCCTGATTCCAAAAATATATAGATATGATATGTTTAAATTAAAAACACGCTCAGAAAGTTAAAACGAAGAGAGGTACAGAAAAGCGTGCTATCCTTCTCAGCGCAACGAATACCCCGCTCTTCTTGTCAATTCCACGTGCACTGCCTTTGCCACGGGCGGTGGAGTGACGATGCTACGAGTATACGGTCTTGCTGCGTTGCGTTGCGTTCAGTTTCATTCTGTGAGTTCGACAGCTACTTGACTAAATATTGTATTTTCGCCTTACGCGACTTGTTTTTCTTCTGAACCTCCCCCCGTGTACACTACATTGGGTGTGCACGTTAAAGATCCCACCATTGACAAAAGGGTCTTTCCTGGCAAAATTGCTTAGGCACAGTTAATAATTGTCTACCTATACCCGTGTGACTTGGAATAATAGGCCGTGAAAGGTAAATATGCGCGGAAATGGCTGCAATCTACTGGCCGTATAAAATTTCATCTCACACGGCATCACTGCAGAGCGCCTAGAACTGTACCCACGGAATATGCGCGATATAAGACTCATTGATTGATTGATTGATCAGAGAATCCTATTGTAAAATGTTTGACTGATCTGTAATGATGAAATTAATCTTTAAAGTTTTGTTTACATGGCAGACGTGCAACCAACATTTAGCCAGTTCTACTTGGTGGGAAGTCGCTCAAAGGTTGCTGAAAATAAGTCGGGGAAAAGTATGTCATGGGAACGCTCGCGACGATTTAATCCCGATTCATAACCGATGTAGCAGCGACACAAAATCTCAGTTGAGTGCTTCTGTACTTCGACCGCGACTCTCTCCGATCCCGTTTCTTAAAGTTGTTTCCCCCGACGCGCTCCATATTTGGAGGCTATATTTACCTGTCAGAGTGCAAGCTCACCATTGGCTACTTTTGCCATACCTCTAAAGCTTAGCGGGACAGAATTATTTCCAACTGATGTCTTACAATTATAGAATGACTGTTGCTTTGTTCACTTTGGCGGCGATTTTCAACCAACTTAGTTTCAACAAAAAATCGTCCGAACTTTGGTACATGGTTGAAAGTTCGTTGTGAATCGGCCATAACATAAACAGCACTTTAGGTGTCAAGGGACGCTAGCTTATCTCTAAAGCCACTGCCAATATGTCTCGTGCAATTGGTTTCCGTGCTTTTTATCGTTTCTCTTTCACACGTACATTATACGGTCAGCAATAAAATCCCGAATCGTGAATCTTGACCCAAAGCTTCTGTATTGGTTTTCAAACGAAAGAGACAGAAATAGAAGCAAAGAGCGGGAGCGGGGGTGGCTTCAAGTAGGGACATTAGGATGTTACCAAAGACATCTACAGTGGACCAAGTTTTACCCCCCCCCCTCCCCCCCTCCTCCTCCGTCAGATGCGCTATGTATGTTTCTGTAGCATGCGACGTTGTGCGCTTGCAGAATGAGATTTTGGCAGATGGACTCTTGGAAAATAGGTTTCTCTCTTTCTCTCTCGACATGAGTTAGTGTGTGTGTGTGTGTGTGTGTGTGTGTGTGTGTGTGTGTGTGTGTGTGTGTGTGTGTGTGTGTGTGTGTGTGTGTGTGTGAGTGTGTGTGTGTGTGTGTGTGTGTGTGTGTGTGTGTGTGTGTGTGTGTGTGTGTGTGTGGTGTGTGTGCTATCGAATACTCCCCGAAATAGATCAACAAACAAACAGAACCAAACAAAAAACTTCGCAGGGCCGGCAGAAAAACACCCCATAGATATAGAGTCAGGTTACCATGACAACACTTCTTTTTATATTCGCCTTATATGATGATGTCCACTGACCTACCTTCGAGGAGAGCTTCTTTTCCCGTCCATCCTTGTAATCTATCTTTGATCCCTGGGATGACGGCCCTCGATGAGCTGACTGCACACTTTGCACACTAATCTTGGCTGTCTTCAATTTGTTCTTCTTCTCCCACTGTGTGTGTGTGTGTGTGTGTGTGTGTGTGTTGTGTGTGTCGTGTGTGTGTGTGTGTGTGAGTGTGTGTGTGTGTGTGTGTGTGTGTGTGTGTGGATGTGTGTGTGTGTGTGTGTGTGTGTGTATGTGTGTGTGTGTATGTGTGTGTGTGTGTGGGTGTGTGTTATTGATTTTGTGTCTTCCTGTGTCTGTCTCTGTCTAATCTGTCTCCGTCTGTCTATCTTTTGGGAATTGTTTTGTCCGTCCGTGTCTTTCTGTGTCTGTCTGTCTGACTGTCTATACGTATCTCTGTGTCTCTCTCTGAGCCTGCCTCTGCCTGTCTTTCTTTTTTTGTGTTTTCTGTTTGATTGTCTCCCTGCCTCTATATGTGTGTGTGTGTCTGTCTGTCTGTCTCTCCCTCCTTCTATGTCTTTGTCTCTGTCTGTCTCGTTCTCTCTCTCGTTCTCTCTCTCTCTCTCTCTCTCTCTCTCTCTCTCTCTCTCTCTCTCTCTCTCTCTCTCTCTCTCTCTCTCTTTGCGTTTATCATTATTGCTTTACACCCAGTTTTGAACACTACCTTATGATCTACAATGCTTCTATATAATGCGCTTCATGTAAATAAACTTATGTTCTACCATTAATGATGTTGTTATGTAACCTTTTTTTTGTTTTGTTCCCTAGTCATAGTTGTAGTAAAATAGTTTAGTCCCTCTTTAGGGCGAGGGCCAGATGCAAAAAAGCATATCTATGCTTATTCTTGTCACCCTCGAAAAATAAAGATTTGTCATTGTCATTTTCATTGTCATTGTCTCTCTCTCTCACTCTCTTTCTCTCTCACCCTATCTCTGTAGTTTGTTCACTTCGTACGAGCACATACACTTGCTCGAAGACATGTGACCATTTTGCACTGAGTTTGGAATTAAACGCTCCATGTTCATCCTTAGGTTCCTGTTGTTGAGTCCCTTTTTGTGTTTCGTGTTTCTTTCAAATGACTTTCAAACACCTTTGACATTTCAAGTGACACATGTAATATGAACGAGCGTTCGGACAACGATGACGACTAGAATAGATGCAAAACACACACCACCAGAACAGCAAGAAGAACATGATTCAACCAAAAAAACCAAGAAGTTGAAGAACAAAGAAGGGGTTAGTAGCTCAGATGGTATAGAGCTCTGGACTTGTGATCCTTGGCTCACGGGTTTGAATCCAAGCCGGGACGGACACGACTCAATTTTATGTGCAGACTCATAGACGGTATTCATGTTCCACCCCCGTTTCAACTCAGTGGCACGTTAGAGACCTGGATCATTCTGCCATTAGTGCACGTGGCTGATTACACCTTAACAAGCACACACATAAGTAGCGCGACTCTTGTTGCTGCAAGCTTTCCACTGGGAGGAAGCGACTCGAATTTCCAAGCTTAGGGATAACGAAGCAAATGAAATGAAGAGGAAATAAAATGAAACACACACACACACACACACACACAAGCACACACACACACACGCACACACACACACAAACACATACACTGACACACACACACATACACGAATGCACGCACTCACTCACGCACACACACACACATACATGCACACTCACACACACACACACACACACACACACACACACACACGCACAGATGTACGCACTTTTCAACCGAGCAAATTCCTGCTCCCTCCCCACCTCGCCCCATGCCCACAAAACGACACCCCCTTTCTCCCGTACAGAAGCACACTACATCGTGTGTCACATCGCCCTGACAAACGGACAAAACAATTGATGACCAAAAAAACAAATGGAAAAAGCAAAAAACAAATGGAAAAAGAGAGGACAAAAGGTTAGAAAAGTAAGAAAACAGGAGAAAAAATAATTACTGAAAAGAAGACGAAAAAAAGACGAAAGGGGATCAGGCAAGCTCCTCCCAGCAGATCCGAAATAATAGAGAAAAATGAGAAGCCTTCCACCGTCGAAGACAATGCGAATAACAAATTACATAGCTAGGCAAAAAGGGGAGACAACCCTTCCAGCCCCCTAAAGGGGGATAATTATGAAGCCCACACAGCTGCGGCCCTGCGATTTTCAAAACACCACAAGGAATGACATTTTTGGTCTAAACTAGAAAATAAAGAGATATGATGTAGAACGAAGTTTTGTTTGAAACAGAAGACGAATACGTAGAAAAAAGCGGCCTTGTTAAAAATTAAAAAAATCAATGATAACGAATATGATCATACACGGATCAACAACAGAGAATGCAATATGGATCTAAGCCTAATATAAGGAGAAGGACTAATGCCATGGCCAACGACCTACTTTGTCTGCATTATTTTTCTCTAGAAAAAATACACACATCTCATTACAAATTTAAGACAATTTGAAACTCCAACGTGTGTGCTGTTGAATGCTTTCTATTGGCGTACATGCAGTACTCCAGTAATGTACATTGGAAATACAATTCTGCGAGGTGTTTGCCGAAATGACCATATTATGCTCAAATGTAACTGATTTAATGTTCAAAGTAAAACATCATAATAATAACAAAGGCGGACGATTTTTAGGTCGTGTGCCAAGTCAAGTGAAATAGTTTTGAATTCGAAAGCGTGTCGACTCAAAGCAACGGAGCTGTCAGTAAGTGTGAGGTAGAAGAAACAAAAATACAGAATGTTACGACAAAACAAAAGAAAAAAAGTCGCGTAAGGCGAAATTACTACATTTAGTCAAGCTGTCGAGCTCACGGGATGAAACTGAACGCATTGTATTTTTTCACCAAGACAGTACAGCTTCGTCAATCCCCGCGAGAAGGAAATCGCTCACCTCCCACGTGCAAAACGTAGTGATATTTACACGCCAGATTAGTGCGGTAGCGTATTGTGCTAAGCAGGAAAGCGCGCTTTTCTGTATTCTTGTTAACTTTTTGAGCTTGTTTTGAATACAACCTATCATATCTATATGTTTTTGGAATCAGGAAATGATAAAGAATAAGATGAAATCATTTTTGGATCGATTTCTTAACTTTTAATCGTAAGATTAATTAATCTATTTTCGTTAATTGTAATCACATTTTAAGAGTAAACATGACATATGGATATATTTTTAGATTCAGAATGTGATGAAGAATACGATGCGATCAATTTTGAATATGTTTGCGAAAATTCGATTTTAATGACAACTTTAATGAGCAAACTCATCAATTAATTTTTAAGCCTCCAAGCTGAAATGCAATGCCAAAGTCCGGCCTTCGTCGAAGATTACCTGACCAAAATGTCAACCAATTTGGTTGAAAAATGAGAGCGTGACAGTGCCGCCTCAACTTTCACGAAAAGCCGGATATGACGTCATCACAGATATTTATCCAAAAAATGAAAAAACCTCTGGAGATACCATACTCAGGATCTCTCATGTCAAGTTTCATGAAGATTGGTCAAGTAGTTTTCTCTGAATCGCTCTTACACACACACACACACACAAACACACACACACACACACACACACACACACACATACACCACGACCCTCGTCTCGATTCCCCCCTCTACGTTAAAACATTTAGTCAAAACTTGACTAAATGTAAAAAGAAAAACAAGAATACTACTTTTTGTGTAATACCAGGTGTACAATCGTAGGTGTTTTTTTCTTCTCCTCGTATTTGCTCGCATTTCTATATTTAAAAGCAACAACTCATGTATACCTGGTACTTCACAGTAGGAAATGTAATATTACGTAAGCTTATTATTATCTATGAATGTATTATTTAACGGTTGAACTCTAACGTGCTGGGAAATGTGCTGAGAGAGAAAGACAGAGAGAGAGAGAGAGAGAGAGAGAGAGAGAGAGAGAGAGAGAGAGAGAGAGAGAGAGAGAGAGAGAGAGAGAGAGAGAGAGAGAGAGAGTAAGCAATGCAAGATTTGAAAGAGAGGAGCTGTAGTTTGCAGTTTGCTACAGCGGTCTTCTAGGTCTTCCTTGGAGTTTGCCATGAAGCAATAACTGTCATTTGCATTTTGATAAAAACGATACTGCAATCTGTGCATAAATTACAAATAACAAAAATCTCTTTCCGCAGAGGGGCTTTGAACAACAAACAAACAAACAAAACATAAGCAAATACATAAACTAATACTGTACCTAAAGAATAACTACATACATTATTTACATGAATTATGAGTATAAAAAAATAAGAATAATAAATAAACTAAGATCGATTGTTTTATGTAGAATAGACACAAGTTCCAACGTCAAAGAGTTTCATCTTCTTCTCTTCTTCTTCTTCGTTCATGGGCTGAAACTCCCTCGTTCACTCATGTTTTCTG